>NC_064920.1:858069903-858378295 GCF_023897955.1 Schistocerca gregaria
CGCTTTGGCCATCTACAACAAATGTGGTATCCTGAGAGCTCCATCAGCCATCTCTTTTCAGATGACCCTGGATTTCATGTTTCCTTACTCTGTCTCCCACAGTTTGAATAATGGGTTGCACTAAAAAAATCAGCAGAACCAAATCAATAGGTTTAGCGTTGAGCCAAAAAATTCCAGTAGTCTTACAAATGGAAAATGAAAATGTGGATGTTGTGGGAGGCTTCTAGTACTTAGGTACTTCTCTCTCTTCAGGTGATACCATACATCTCTTCAGGTAATACCATTCACCAAGTGATTAGTAGTAGAATACAAAAAAGTTACATTTTACTTCGTATGTTTTCAGATGACCCTGGATTTCATGTTTCCTTACTCTGTCTCCCACAGTTTGAATAATGGGTTGCACTAAAAAAATCAGCAGAACCAAATCAATAGGTTTAGCGTTGAGCCAAAAAATTCCAGTAGTCTTACAAATGGAAAATGAAAATGTGGATGTTGTGGGAGGCTTCTAGTACTTAGGTACTTCTCTCTCTTCAGGTGATACCATACATCTCTTCAGGTAATACCATTCACCAAGTGATTAGTAGTAGAATACAAAAAAGTTACATTTTACTTCGTATGTTTTTGATACTCTAGGATGAAAAATTTCCACAGATTTCCAGCATTATGCTGTGTGAAATACATTTTGTACCTATGGGATATCATTGATTACTGAACCAGCAAAGATCCATTTCCAGGTAACAGAAATGAAATTTCTCCATTCTTGCAAACAAAAGGAAAAAATGAATAAAATAGAGATTTCGCATTTTCATTTTTAAAAAAGGTATAATTTTTATGTAGAGAAAGTATTCCTACAGTACCCCTTGAGTTTGTGTGATGGAAATGTTGCTGGGAAGGGACCAAGAGGAAGACTTCTTGATAATTGGGATCTTCAAGAATCTCAAAACTGGGAACCTCAGCTGGCATCGGTTATAAAAACAAGATTTGTGCTGTGACAAAGCATTGAAAAGGACATTCTTAACAGGCTCTTAGAATAAAGAGGTGATCATGACACAAGCACACGAAAACTTTTCAAGCTAACAATACCAGGTACAGCCAGAGTATTAACTGGCTTTGTTCTCAGCCAACAGCTTAGCTTTCAATCTCACAAAAACTCATTTATACAGTTTAAAACTAATAATGACTATTACAAGATCTTTAGACATGTGTATCATTTAACATGTAATGGATGAAATTTAGTGAAACTTTTGAACCTCTTCTGGCATACTGATTGTTCTAAAAACAATTTGGAAACACTGTCAGCAGTCAGTTACGTGCTTCAGTCTACAATCTTCTCACTTTCTTCTGATGTTCACTGGTGAAATACCCTGAGTTTTTCTATTTAAGCTCCCACAGAAATGTGCAGGTTGTTTCCCACATTGCTGCACAAGCCGTACTTGAGTTTGTGCCCTATTACTATAAGTTGGTAGGTTGCTCCAGGAACCCTATGTGGTAAAGACTCAAGTTTTCAGTACCAGAGTAATCATCTTTGTTCATTGAACTAGAAGTATATGGCTGATTACATGGAGAATAGTGTTTCCTAATGAAGGATTCTGTGTGATATAGAACTAGAGACTGGTGTTCGGATTGAAGATATCAACTTACAAATGAATTTCCCTTAATTGCATAATGATAAAAGTCTCAAAATTTATCTGTGCGGGCATCAAATTTCATTTTATCGTTGTTCGTCAAATAATTGGTATAGTGGATTTATTGCCTTGAGAGATGTGATTGTTGTTGGTCTTCCATAGGTAGCACACTTCTAAATAGTGCATAGCATTCACCCCCATGTAAAAGTTGCCTCATTCACATGAAATCCTATAGGCAACAATTTATGTAGGGCTCATTTGCTGTTTGCGAGACACAGAAGTAACATGGTTTTAGCTGGGAGACCAAAGACAGTTTTAAGTTAGTGTTTTCTCTGTCGCTATTCTAACTTTTGTATGCTCTTTGTAGCACCTGACATTCTCCACTTCATTTTTTATTGCCATTTCCTGAATCAGTATAGTAGGAAATACTTTGTTGTTGTTTCTAGAATGAATTTTCAGTCTGCAGTAGAGTATGCACTGATTTGAAACTATCTAGTAGATTAAAACTGTGTGCCAAACTGGGACTTGAAGTTGGGACCTTTGCTTTTGACAGACAAGTGCTCTTCTGACAGAGCTGTCCATGCACGATCCATGACCTGCCCTCACAGCCTTACTTCTGCCAGCTGTGATTTGGAATTGAATAGTCCATTTCTTAGAGCACTTGCTTGCGGAAAGCAGTGGTCTTAGGTTCAGGTCCTGGTCCAGCACATACTTTTAATATGTCAGGAAGTTGTTGTTGTGGTCTTCGCTCTAAATATTAGTTTAATGCAGCTCTCCACGCTAATCTATCCTGTGCAACCCACTTCACCTGTACTTAGCTGCTGCCGGCACTTACATACATTTAAACCTGCTTGCAATAGTCAAGTCTTTGCCTATCTCTACAATTGCACCCCACACCCCGTCTTTCAGTACCAAATTGACTATTTCCTGATATTGCAGAATGTATCCTGTCAGTATCTCTCTGCTTTTAGGCAAGTTGTGCCATAAATTTCCACATTTTGATTTAGTGCCTATTTATTAATTATCTGGTCTACCTTTATCTGTTTCAGCATTCTTCTGCAGCACCACATTTAAAAGGCTTCTGTTCTGTTCATTGCTCACATTTCACATTTGTGCAATGGCACGGTCCAGACCAACACCTTCAGAAAGAACTTCCTAATATATAAATTTATATTCATTGTTAACAGTTTTCTCTTTTTCAGAAACGCTTTTCTTGCAGTTGCCGCAACACTGTTCGTATACTCATCGTTTAGGCCACTGTAACTAATTTTGCTGCCAAATTAGCAAAAACAATATACTACTTTAAGTGTCTCTTTTGCTTATCTGATTCATTCAGCATTGTCTGATTTAATTCGTTACATTGCAATATCCTTGTTTACTTTTGTTGATACTCATGATATAACCTCTTTTTCAGTACACTGTCTGTTTTGACTGAAAATTCTTGTTTTGAGAATTGTGAAGGAGCAATCTACTTTACTTGGTAAAAAATTTTCTAAGGCCAAGACCGCATAAATACTTATTTATTTTCCCCAGCAAACAGTTTTGACAGTCTCTGCTATATTCAAAATTTTTTATTGAAAGACGTGCACATTGAGAGTTGAAACCTCAAGCCAAGTTGTTGTGTTAGTAGATAAAATGTAGCGCATTATGCAAAAGTTTGACAAAAATAAAGCATTTACAATCAAAAAGCACCTTATGCATGTGAGCATGTCTGTCTGTATATGTAACACTGACAGATGATTCTGAAATCTGTAAAAAAACACAATATACAATACAATGTGCACTACTGCCCATTAAAATTGCTACACCAAGAAGAAATGCAGATGATAAACAAGTATTCGTTGGACAAATATGCTAGAACTGACATGTGATTACATTTTCACACAATTTGGGTGCATAGATCCTGAGAATCAGTACCCTGAACAACCGTAATAACGGCATTGCTACGCCTGGGCATTGAGTCAAACAGAGCTTAGATGGCGTGTACAGGTACAGCTGTCCATGCAGCTTCAGCACGATACCACAGTTCATCAAGAGTAGTGTATGGCGTATTGTGACGAGCCAGTTGCTCGGCTACCATTAACCTGACGTTTTCAATTGGTGAAACATCTGTAGAATGTGCTGGCCAGGGCCGCAGTTGAACATTTTCTGTATCCAGAAAGGCCTGTACATAACCTGCAACATGCTGTCGTGCATTATCCTGCGGAAATGTATGGTTTCGCAGGGATCAAATGAAGGGTAGAGCCACGGGTCGTAACAAATCTGAATGTAACATCCACTGTTCAAAGTGCCGTCAGTGCGAACAAGAGGTGACAGAGACATGTAACCAATGGCACCCCATACGATCACGCCGGGTGATATGCCAGTATGACGATGACGAATACACACTTCCAATTTACGTTCTCTGCAATATCGCCAAACATGGATGTGACCAGCATGATGTAAACAGAATCTGGATTCATCCAAAAAAATGATGTTTTGCCATTCGTGCACCCAGGTTTGTTGTTGAGTACACCACGCAGTCGCTCCTGTCTGATGCAGCGTCAAGGGTAACCACAGCCATGGTCTCTGAGCTGATAGTCCATGCTGCTGCAAACATCGCTGAACTGTTCGTGCAGATGGTTGTTGTCTAGCAAACGTCCCCATCTGTTGACTCAGGGATTGAGACGTGGCTGCACGATCCGTTACAGCCATGCAGATAAGATGCCTGTCATTTTGACTGCTAGTGATACAAGGCCGTTGGGATCCAGGACGGCGTTCCGTATTACCCTCCTGAACCCACCGATTCCATATTCTGCTAACAGTCATTGGATCTCGACCAACGCGAGAAGCAATTTCGCGATATGGTAAACCACAATGGCGATAGGCTACAATCCAACTTTGTTAAAAGTCTGAAACGTAATGGTAGGCATTTCTCCTCCTCACACGAGGCATCACAACAACATTTCACCAGGCAACGCTGGCAACTGCTGTTTTTGTATGAGAAATCGGTTGGAAACTTTCCTCATGTCAGCACGTTGTAGGTGTCGCCACCGGTGCAAACATTGTGTGAATGCTCTGGAAAGCTAATCAGTTGCATATCACAGCATCTTCTTCCTGTTGGTTAAATTTCATGTCTGTAGCACATCATCTTCATGCTGTAGCAATTTTAATGGCCAGTAGTGTATAATAGCACATCTGTTTACATTAATTTGACATGTTTCATTCATTGATGAACCACCTCAGATGGTGTATACAGTACAATTGAGTTGTTAGCAGTTGGATCATGCATGCTGTCCAAGGTAATTCGGCAATGATTGAAACATTGTCGAGCTAATGTAAACTGATATTCCAGTGTACTGTATGTTGTGTTTTCTAGGACTTAAAAATCGTCTGTGAGCGCTACACATACGTACATGGCCACATGCACAAGTTGTTTTTTGATTGTAAACATTTTATTTTTGATAAAACTTTGCATAATGTGCTACATTTTATGTACTAAAATGACCACATGGCATAAGATCCAACTAACAATGAACACGACTTGTAGCAAAAATTTTTGAAGCCCAAAAGATGACAGCAAAGCCTGTCGAAACTGGTTGTCAAAAATAACTAAGTATTTATGCGATCTTAGCTATAAAAAGTTTTCTATTATCCATTTTGTTCAGTTGATCTTCCAAGTCCTCTGTGATCTCTGACAGAATTACGATATAATCAGCAAACTTCAAAATTTCTATTTCATCTCCCAGAACTTTGCTTCGTTTCAAATTTTTATTTTGTTTTGTATACTGCTTGCTCAATGTAAAGAGTAAATTACATCAGCATTAGTCTACAGTCCTATCATTCTTGCTTGTTCACTACCGCTTCCATTTAAAGCCCTTCAAGCCTTAGAATTGCACTCTAGTTTCTGTGCAAGTTGTAGATAATCTTCTGCTCCCCGTATCCCTGTTATCTGCAGAATTTTAAAGTGTATGACAGTCAACATTGTCAAAAGCATTCACTCAATCTGCAAATACTATGAATGTAGGTTTGCCTTTCTTGAGACGATCATCTTAGGTAAAGCTTAGGGTGTCTCTGGCCCCCTTCATTCCTACATTTTTCTGGAACTCATCTGATCTTCCTTGAGGTCATTGTCTACCAATTTTTCCAATGTGTAAATAACTCAGTAATCTTATCAAGCTAATGGCTTGGTAATATTCATGCTTGTCTGTACCTGCCTCCTGTAGAATAGGAATTATGACAAGGAGGAGGAGGACACACAGAGTCAGTCCCGAGTGGAGAAAATCCCTGGCTTGGTCTGGAATCGAAGCCGGGGATCAAGAGGTAGCAACACTAACCAGAAGACCATGAGCTGCTACAGTTTTCCATAAATAACTACAACCAGTCATCTTTAGTCTGGTTCAGTTTTTATTACACTGTAGCCAGTTCAGAGATAAATACTGACTTTTCTTCATGTGGTACGCAATTTTGCAATTTTCTTGATTGTTTGTGTTGTGGTTGGCAGGAGAGCCAACGTGTAGTAAAGGAGGCCGAAATGCACGGGTCTCGGCTCACGCAGGCTGGCGTGAGGTCTGGAACGTGACAAGGGAATTAGAATGGAGAAAAACGGACGTAGCTGGTGGAATACTTAACTTCAATCCATTAATGAAGAATGTCGCTCTTTATGGTACATGATTCACAATATCAATAGTACGGATATTGGCGCCTTGTTAGGTCGTAGCAAATAACGTAGCTGAAGGCTATGCTAACTATCGTCTCGGCAAATGAGAGCATATAAGTCAGTGAACCATCGCTAGCAAAGTCGGTTGTTCAACTGGGGCGAGTGCTGGGAAGTCTCTCTAGACCTGTCGTGTGGCAGCGCTCGATCTGCAATCACTGATAGTGGCGACACGCGGGTCCGATGTACACTAACGGACCGCGGCCAATTTAAAGGCTACCACCTAGCAAGTGTGGTGTCTGGCGGTGACACCACAGTTTGTGCAATTGTGGAGGGGGGGGGGGGGGTGTAGAGTTATTAGTATCCATGGATTTAATCCTGGTGTACACATTACTGTGGAAAAGATAATTTATGTTTTCCATTCATGTCACAACACAAACTTCGCCACAAGCATCAACTTCCATGTGTTTTAGAATATGTTACATCTTCTGAAAACTTTTCCTCATCATTGTCACAGTGTTCCTCATCCATAATGGATAAAACTTTTATTACATCTTTTATGAAATCTGAACATTCTTTTATGTCTTCTGCACCATGTGGCATAGTTTTCTGACAGCATGTTCTAAGAATATCAATAATACTGAAGGAATGTCGTCTCTTCCTGGTACCTTGTTTCGACCTGCGTCTTTCAGTGCTTTGTCAAAATACATCATCTCTCCCATCTTATCTTCATCCATGTCATCTTCTCTCCGCAAAATATTGTCTTCACCCCACTTCCCTTGTATGACCCTTCTATATATCCCTTCCACCTTTCAGTGTTTCCTTCTTTGTGTAGTACTGGTTTGCCATCTGAGCCCTTGTTATTCATTCATCTGCTTTTCTTTTCTGCAGAGGTCTCTCGAATTTTCTTATATTAGACACCTATCATTGCCTTCATTATGCATGCTTCTGCAGCTGTGCATTTATCCTCTAACCGTACCTACTTAGCCATGTTGCGCTTCATGTCGGTCTAATTTTTAGATGTCTGTAATCCCATGTGCCTGCCTCACTGGAGGTATTTTTATATTTTCTCTTTTCATCATTTAAATTCAATATCTTGTATGCTACTCAGTGGTTTGTACTTGGCCTTGGTGATTGAATCCTGTGCTGCCTTCACTATTTCATCTCTCAAAGCTCCCCATTTGTTTTCTCTTGCATTCCTTTCCCTGTTTCAGTCAATCAGTTTTCAGCTTATCCAGATTCATCTCCTTTATCTCTTACCTTCCTTCAATTTATTTGGCTTAAATCTACAGGTTGCAACCAATAAATTGTGGTCAGATTCAGCTCCTGGCAGTGTTTTAGTTTAAAATATTGTTTCTGAACCAATTTCTAATTATTACATCAGTTTTCTGAACTCTTCCATTGTCTTCATGTCCATTCCACAAACACTAATGTTTAATGGTCATTAAATCAAGTTTTAGCAATGATTAAATTGTGCTTTGTGCAAAATTGTACCAGGTGGCATCCCCTTTGATTCCTTTCTCCAGTTTATGTTCTCCCACAGTTTTTCCTTCTCTCCAGTTTTCTACTATTGCATTTCAGTCCACCCATTACAGTTAAGTACATCATCTTGGATCTAATAGGCATATCAACTTGTACTATTGTATTAAACAATGGAAACTCCAGGATGGGATGTATCAGTATTATGAACAGGATAGTTGCTACTCACTATATAGCTGAGATGCTGACTCACAGATGGGCACTACAAAAAGACTTTCAGAAAATGAGCTTTTGTCCAGCAGGGCCTTCGTCGGAAATAGACATCATACCCATACACACTCACGCAAATACAACTCACACATGCATGACCACAGTCTCTGGTTGCTGAGACCAGACTGCAGTTGTTGTACTATAGTATGCTTGTACTTGCAACAAACTTAAGCTTCCACATCCCATCTCTCCCTATATATTTGAAAGAATGTTGGCTGAGGAGGGGAGGGCATGAAAGATAGTGGGACATTTTAGGTTTTTTGGAAGGTTAGGAAAGATTATTCAAATGTGGGCTGACAAACCACCTAACAGATGTTCATAGCAGCCCAAGAGCCTGATGAGAAAGTTTAACCCAGTGCTCTGGTTCTAAATCAAGTCTTTTCAATGTAACAGTGTGCTACTCAGTGCTAGTATTATTCTTGTATCAGCATTATATTAAATTTCCTTTTTACTTTCCAGCTGCTGAACAGTCAGAAGAAATGTTAACTGATGAAATTCAACGCGCCCATGTCATATGTATTGTGTATTCCGTGGAGGATGAAATATCATTTGAGAAAATAACTACATATTGGCTACCACTCATAAGAGAATGTAATCCAGATCGTCGCTGCCCTGTGGTTCTTGTTGGAAACAAAGTTGATTTGGTAGACTATTCCACTATTGAAGTAAGTTGTTTACTTGAGAAATTTACAGAATTAATTTTTTAATATTATTTGAGATTGTCACATTGAAGGGTGTAGTGGTCCACTGTTTGATTTTGTAGCATTTGTATTACTCTTTAATTGCAAAGCCTTTTTTTTTATTTGGTTATAGTCTTGATCAGTTATGATCAGCTTCAGCTCAGTTTGTGTTAGTAAAATGATATTTAAAAAAAATATATTTTTTAAACTTTTTCATCGATACTGGCTGTTCTGAAGATGATCATAATTCATTGAAATCCTGGTTATTAGAAACTGGTATAAATTCAATAAATTAGAATGTTAAGAATATTTGGATGTATCTGATATTAATCAAGTGATTTTCATTCTTGATGCACAAACAGTGTCCATGATCAAGAACAAATTAGTGCACTCATCAGTCATTATGAAAGTAATGTGAAAAATACGTATTGGTTCTGTTTCCATTGTAAAAACATGTACTTCACATGTCCAAAACATTACTGTGTATTATGTGAAAACAATTTTACAGAGTGATTATTTAGAACATAGTTGTGTAGCTATTCACAGAAATTTTGATGAAAGGCTTTATGATTGGTCTTCTGTTTGTTATTTACCTTTGGTACGAAGTCTTTTGCGATGGAGACCATGAACGAAAAGTTCTCGGTTAACTTGCCATGTCAAGTCTGGATAAAATCTCGAGCTATCATCATCCTCATCATGAGCTTAGTCTGATCATCACAAAACTGATTAGGTACCCACTTTTACATCTAACCAGTGGTATCTGATTGGCTAGATTACATTACAGTGACATTGTGGAGATGGCACATGCCAAGGTGGCACCCTCTGCATCCATAGATTACATTCCTGCTTGCTGTCCAATGTTTCTTGGAGTGCCGCTACACATTTCCGACAGTAACCTATTTAAGCTTTCCTTTGTGCTCTTTCTTTGTCAAGTACACACTTCCTTGCATTGCTAATTGAATAGCTTGTGTCTCTGTTGAAGCTGTTATTACTTTATCTAATGTCCACTAGTTCCATGATCATAGTCCCAGCAGTTCAAAGCATGAGCCAGAATTCTCATGTCTTCAAATATAATCTTGTGTTTTATTCATATGGCTGCTTTTGGTCATTACTGATTATTTATTTAAAATTTATGTACTTTAGGTGGTTGTGTTCAATACAGCATTTGCCATTTGTCTGCATAGGTGACAAAAATGCATGGTACACTCTGGTCAAATTATCTTAAGCAGGTTGCAACATCACTTTTCCTGTATGGCCAGAAGACTGCTCTGATTCCTTGTCTGTTTAGGACTCTGCCTATTTCACTAATTGTTGCAGTACAGAATGGAAACTGTGCTGTGTGTTGACCCTCCTGGTTTGGTTGAAAGGCAACATATCTCAGTTCCCTTAACAGTGTTGACCTAATCTCAGGGACAGAATATCCATTCCTTCTATGGCAATTTATAAAGACTATTACAGATTGCTGTGTTAAACACCAGTGTTGCTATTTCCGCAGATAGCTGGATATTGGTGTGCATGTCAGAATTCTGGAAGAAATGGAGAAACGGAGGAAGCTGCCAGATGGGAGAGCTGCGTTCAGAAGAGTAACCCTCTTTTCATTTATTTTTTTATTCATCATTCTTCTGACAGTTTTGATGCAGCCTGCCACAAATTCCTACCCCATGCCAACCTCTGCATCTCAGAGTAACACTTACAAACTATGTCCTCAATTATTTACTGAATATATTCCGTTCTCTGTCTTCCTCTACAGTTTTCACCCTCTACAGCTTTCTCTAGCACCATGGAGGTTATTCCCTGATGTCTTAGCAGATGTCCTCTCCCTTCTTTTTGTCAGTGTTTTCTATATATTTTTTTCCTTGCCAATTCTGCAATACTGTGCTATGAAAGCACATTCTCAGGAATTTCTTCCTCAAACTAAAGCCTATGTTTTATACTAGTAGACTTGTCTTGGCCAGGAGTGCCTTTTTGCCTGCGCTAGTATGCTTTTTATGCCCTTCTTCCTCTGTCCATTATGAATTATTTCTTTGCCTATGTAGCAGAATTCCTAACTTCATCTACTTTGTGATCACTATTCCTGATGTATGGTTTCTCACTGCTCATTGGTCTCATTTCTGATTTTTCTCATTACTTTCATCTTTCTTTGATGTACTCTCAATCCATATTCTCTATTCATTAGACCGTTCATTCATTCAACATATGGTGTAATTCTTCTTCGCTTTCACGAATGATGGGAATGTCGTCAGTGAATCTTATCATTGATATCCTTTCACCTTGAATTTTAATTCCACTCTTGAACCCTTCTTCTATTTCCATCATTACTTTTTTTATGAATAAATTGAACAGTAGTAGCAGAAGGCTAAATCCTAAATCCCTTTTTAATAAGAGGACTTTGTTCTTGGTCATCTAGTTTTATGTTCTCTCTTGATTCTTATTCGTATTGTATATTATCCATCTTTGCTTATAGCTTACCCCTATTTTTCTCAGAATTTTGAACATCTTGCACCATTTGCCAAATGCATTTTCCAGTTTGACAAATCCTTTGGACATGTTTTGATTTTTCTTCAAGTGTTGCTTCTATTATCAACTACAACATCAGTACTACCTCTCTGGTGCCTTTACTTGTCCTAAAGCCAAACTGATCATCATCTAACATATCCTTCATTGTCTTTTCCATTCTTCTGTATACTATTCTTATCAGCAACTTGGATGCTTGAGCTGTTAAGCTAATTATGTGATAATTGTTGCATTTGTTGGCTCTTGAACTCTTTGGAATTATGTGAATGATGTTTTTCAGAAAGTTGAATGATACATCACCAGTCTCATACATTGTACACACTAACATGAATAGTCATTTTCTTGCTACTTTCCCACAAAGATTTTAGAAATATTGATGAAATGTTATCTATTTGTTATGCCTTATTTAATATTAAGTCTTCCAAAGCTCTTTTAAATTCTGACTCAAGTACTGGACCCGGTATCTCCTCCCTGTTGACTCCTATCTTCTTCTGTCACATCATCAGACAAGTCCCCCCCCCCTTCCCCCCTCCCTCATAAGAGGCTTTCAATGTAATCTTTCCACCTATCTGCTCTCGCCTCTGAATTTAACAGAGGAATTCCCATTGCATACCTAATGTTACCACTCAAACTAATGGTAGGCAAACAAAATATGACAGACAGGCTGTGGACAAGACAACAGACCAAGATAAGGATGACAATGAAGTGCTACATGAAGCCATCATCACAATGATAACAATAAGGCCAAGAGCAGCATAGAGATAAATCTGAGATGTAGCCAATAGAGTAACTGGGTAACCAGCAAGGTGGCAATTAAACAGCCTAGCACAGCAAGGATAGATGCAGAAGTATCAAGCATGAGCACTAAACTGACCAGCTGTGTGCTGTACCTACATACCGGCCGCGTGAAAAGCCATTGGCCACCATACTCATTTGGCAAGATGGTGAAGCTCTTGCAATGCAGGCACAGCACAGTGTCACCTAACAGCTATCTAAGTCAGGTATTCAACTTCTGCAGCTCTACTATCATCACTGTCATCCAAATCACAGTACTCCCTTAGGAGTCCCTAGAGAGAGTCCCACATGGCTGCACCAGGTGTGTAACACTGAGGTGGCAAAGAGTGGAGTACAGGAGGGGGCAATGTCACAAGATGAAGCAGAATACACCATTGCCACCAGTGCAGCAGCTCAGCGGGACTACGACTGCTATTGAGCATTGTGTGATAGGTGGTCAAAAACAGGGTGAACAACAAAGTAGGCTCAGAGGATTCATTAGCCTTCTTTGTTTGTTACTTAAAGATCCGAGCAAATCCTTCCACTTCAGCAGAGGGAGAATGGAACAGAGGGCTGAGAATGTTTTATGTCATTGGTCACAGAGAACTCTTTGAAATCAGACGCTGTGAATTGGGGCCCAGTATCAGAGACCATAGTATGAGATAACCCTTTGACAGTCAAAACATGGGCCAAAATAGTGATGGCGGTTTTGGTCTTGGTGAACACCATGCGTACCACATATGGGTACTTTGAGTAGGCATCTATGACGAGCAACCACATTGATTCCAAAAAGGTGCCTGTGAAAATAAAGGTGGATGCAGTCCCAAGAACAATGGGCTGTAGGCCAGGGAGAAAATGATTTGGCGGTGCCGACACACACCATGCAGCCACAGACAATTCTCTCGATGTTGCTATTGATACCCAGATAATACACATATTGATGAGCCGATACCTTCATGCAGGACATCCCCAGTATCCCTGGTGCAATAATCTCAGGGAATTATTATGCACTGCATGTCAGTCCTAGTATCCAAGAGAATCATTTCATTGACAACCGAGAGGCAGTGAGAAATGTGTTTCCAGGTATTGATCCTGGTTGCCAACCATTGGGTGAGATGGTAGGTTGGCCAGCCACGGGTCACGTACCAGAGGACTTGCTGCAGGGTGGGGTCACGGCGTGTGGCATGGGCAACATGTGGCCATAATAGGGAAACTGTCAAATGTTTGTTGTCATGCAGTATCAACATGGAAGCAGAGGACCTCCTGTTGGTCGAAAATCGGGATAGGCACGACAAACATCAGCTTTAGAATGTTGTGCCATGGGCTTAAACTAGATGGTATTATTAAATGGGGTCAAGAATTGTGCCCAGCACTGCAGGCATTGAGCCATTTGCTTCGGAAGGCTGGATTGGGGGTCTGAATTAGTAACCAAGGGCTAGTTATCCTTAATGAGGACTTTGCCCTAAAAAAGTAGACAAGGAATTTTTAATATCAAACACTATTGTCAGTGCCTCCTTTTCAATCTGCGAGTAGTTGCACTGTGCAGGTGTAGCATCTTGGATGCATATACAGTTAGCTGTTTGGAGCCACACTCATTATTGTGCGCGAGAACCACCCCTATGACATAGGCAGATGGGTCTGCTGCCACAACCAACAGATGTTTGGGAAAGAAAGGCACGAGGCAAGTGATGCAAAGGGCAGAATTCGGCATGGTTTTTAGTTGGGTAAAACCCTGGTCATAGGCAGGGGTCCAGTTATACTAGCTTTCTATGCAAGAGACTGAGGCACTGCACAATGTGGGCTGCTCGGGGTAGGAACTAGAGTAATAGTTGATTTTTCCCAAGAACATCAGCAGTTTGAGTAAGTTCATTGGATGGGAAAGGGAACTGATGGCGGCAACATTCCAGTCATTCGACCTGATTCTGTCTGTGGTGGGTCAATACCCCAAATATTCCACTTCTGGTTGAAAAAATTGACACTTCTCCACATGACAGTGCAGACAGATGTACTGCACAGTTGTAAAAAGGGTGCACAGGTTCCCATAACGATGAGATCACCCAGATAATTCCTACAATGTGGAATCTGCTGTCTCTGTTGTTCCAGATACCATTAGAAAATTGTGGGGCCAAAGTAGTGCCAAATGAGAGTCGTTATACTTGTATAATCCAAAGAGTGTGTGAATGACAAAAATGTTCTGAGATTCCTCCTCTAAGGGCAACTGAAAGTAAGCAGCGGCTAGAGCAACCATTGAGTAGTATTCCCCATCAGCAAGTTTAGTCTGGAGGTCTCCTGTCTGGGGAATAAAATAAGTTTTGACTGGTGATTGAGCATTGCTAGGAGCCTTGAAATCACCACATAACTGAAGAGAATCATCAGTTTTCCCGATTATGACAAGTGGGACATCCCATACACTAGTTTTCACAGGCTCAGTAAGTCAAGCAGCCGGGATACAATCAAACACTTGCTTCAATGCCACACCACTTGAATGGGTCTGGCATGATAAAAATGAGATGTGGTATCTGGCTGCACCTCAAGGGTGAGGTGCACCTGCATATCTGAGGCACACCTCGGATCCAGCTTAAATAGAAATGCAGATGTCAAGCAAATATTGTCCAGTTTCTGGAAAAGAACTGTGGTGGATACAATCTTAATTTTATTGGAGATAGGAAACTCAAAAGGTGTATAGACACCAAGGCCAAAAGTTTAAGGCCGACAGCAAATAATGGAATGAGTTGCGTAACAAGATTGAAGACTGCCGTGAACAAGAACTGCCCACAGAGAGGGAATAGAAGTGTCCCCATAGGTCACCAAACACCTCAGTGGCAGAGACAACTTGGGCCCAGACCGAAATAAATTCCCAGATGTTGACCTGAAAATGGATGTCCTTGTTATAAATGTGGAGCATGAGAAATTACTTCCGCATTGTGACATAGCAATTGAGTGGTGGTGCTGGGGTTTGCAAACATACATAATGACATTCTAGAGAACAAAGTTTCATGCTTTTATTGGACACAAATATTTTAACAGAAAACTCAGGAGCTGAACCCCCATTTAGCCTTAGAAGAGAATCAATAAAATAATTTTGCCACACAATTTATTTATTTATTTTTAGTACAGCTTTTAAGAGCATTGAGCAGGGATCTCACTAGTAATTTACAAGAAAGATTAAAATTTACACACTGAGTTCACCATCCTGCATTCCAGAATAAATAATTCCGGAATAATAATACCCAACGACCGCAGGTAACCCTTACACCATAGACAAGTCTAATATTACTCCGAACTGATATCTCACACGTTAACATGATCAGTATATAGCCCTCCTTCCAAAATGTGAACGACATCTTTTTCAAAACAATCAAATGAATAACAAGATACAGAGTACTCAACATAATGTATTTTACTACAGTGAAGTCACTCAATTGTGTGAGCAGTAAATGCACTTTTACAAGCTGTAACAACCATGTGATTCCACATAGGCTAACAGTTGCAAATGGCCATCTCGACCAACATCACCTTTTTTTTATGTGGCTGTTTCACGTCACTCAGTCCACAAATAGGCAAATGGCAGTAAACAGCAGTTCCAATGAAATTCTTCATGCCCACTCGATCCTATAATGGCTTGGAAACTCCGGACGACCAACCATGTGCCCCGACTAGTCCAACAAATCACCAAGGCAAAGACTGCAGCCAAAATTCATCCACTGTCTGTTGCAGTGGAAGTTTTTGTCATCCCACTCCAGAAGTTTCTGTCCACACACTCCAGCAGCACAGACAGGACTGATCCCGGGAGCACCCTCTCAGTCATTGCGGCTGCCAGAGGCTCCAATCAGCAGGTACTGGAATTCAAAGGGGTAGCCATTGGTGCTGGAATCCAACTGCAATCCCCCCCCCCTTTAGGCTCCAGAATACTGAAACACGTACACTGGCATTAGTCACGTGGCCACGGCACTGTAGTGCCATACTATTAAGACTCTTGAAAATCATTTCACAAACAAGGACATAAGATGAAAAAGTTTATTAAAAAACTTCGCAGTGAGTGACATTAAGCAGACTAGCTATTACTGGGGACACCATCCTCAAGGAAAAGTTTAATCTGAGAAATATGGACCCTAAAAATTCACTTGGGCTTTGGGTTTTTTATGAGCAAGATGACCAGTGTTACAGAGCAAGGTGTTCGGACAGGGCTCAAAAATCCACAAATGTGGGTAAGAGTTTTCCCATCACCCTATCGCCTATCGTGCCTCTTCCCAACTCACTGCTACTAAGTTTTTAACCCAAATCTTGTCACGTGGCCTTAATGAGATTGGCCATCTTCCAACATTTCAGCGGCACTCTAACCTCTTATGTGCTACCTTAAGATTTCTCTTGCAATGTTTCCAATTCACCTGTATTTGCGCAGCATCAACTTTCTCCCACACTAGGTCATCCAACACTCACAAATTAGATAAGGGAGAATTGGGCTTGAACATGAGCACCGGGGCCATTGAGGTTTGCTTGTGAGCGTCATGTGCAGCCGTATTAAAAGTATACCCCAATCAGGGCAGTGAGCTGTCCCACTGGGTATTGTCTGCATTATGGAAGACGATAAGGGCCACTTGCAAATCTTGGTCCTCTCAGCAAATGAGGGATTGGGATAGTATGCCGTTGTAGTAATATGACTGATTCCAGCCTCAAAACAAAAATTGTGTAAGGCCACTGAAGTAAAGTTAGGAGCATTATCCATAACTTGTATGCTGCATAGCCCAAAGGTGCCAAATATTGACTAAAGGCATCCGATAGTAATGTAGGATGTCTTGTCATGCGTCGGGATGAACCAAAAAATTGCAGAAACGCGCATACGCTTACAAACACATAGCGGTTCCTATCTCATGACCATGGGAATATCCCCACATAGTCTCCGTGCATCCTCTCTATAGGCCAATTTATTAAATCAGATGCCAGGAATCCTGAGGGGGTATTCAGTGCTGGTTTGTTAATGGTGCATGTCTTACAACATGCCACCAGGGCCCTTATCTCTTTGTACATCGACTTCCAAATAAAATGCTCCCTAATCTTCTTTCTGGTCTTGAAAACACTGAGATGACCGCCCACCGGGCTTTCACGAAAGTACTGAAAAACCAGAGGTACCAAATACTTGGGCAAGACAATTTTATGTCTGCTCCATCGTACCGTGTCACACAGAATGTACCCTCTCAGACAATGTAGCTTAATCAATTTCCCTTTCTCTTTAAAGAGAAGTGAACACCACTTAAGATCAGACAAATTATATGATCAGATTCATGTGATCCACCTACTTCCTCAATCAGGAACCGATCTTGCTCATCTCCGAATACTCTGCTCACTGTCCACGATGATATTCTCCGTGCCTCATATGTACCTTACTAGGAACAGGAACGCCAAAATTCGCACTGCCCATCTAGCGATGCACCCAATACACCTTGGTCGTGCCAACATCCAGCTAAGGGCCTGGTTATTCATTTCCAACATGAATGGATGGTGTTAGAGATAGATTCTAATTATTCAAATGCAGATAACACTGCCAGTGCCTCCAACTCATACACGGAGTACTTTGTTTCTAGCAGGGAGAGAGCACATGGAGTGTACACAGTAGCGCAGCACCCTCTGCCCTCCTTGTGCAAATGGACAGCACCGACAGCTGACATTAAAGCATCGGTCGGCACCATGAACTCCTTGTTAAAACCAGGCATTACCAATACTGGAGCACTCAATAAAGCGGCTTTCTAACACCTCACTTGCAGTTTCTTGGGATGGGACCCACTCAAATTTTCTCCCTTTCTTCCTAAGACCGTTTAAGGGAGCCACTAACTGGGTTAAGTTAGGTATGCATTTCCTAAAAATAATTTAGCATCCCAATATAACGTGCTACTCCTTTTGTATCCTTTGGAGGGAGAAACGAGTGAATGACTTCCATACAGCTTTTATCTGCCTCTACCCTCTAGCTGGAAACTAGGTGTCCTAAAATGGAAATTTCAGGTTGGGCAAACTTGACTTTGGCCAGCTAAACATCTACATCTACATCTACATCTACATGACTACTCTGCAATTCACATTTAAGTGCTTGGCAGAGGGTTCATCGAACCACAATCATACTATCTCTCTACCATTCCACTCCCGAACAGCGCGTGGGAAAAACGAACACCTAAACCTTTCTGTTTGAGCTCTGATTTCTCTTATTTTATTTTGATGATCATTCCTACCTAAGTAGGTTGGGCTCAACAAAATATTTTCGCATTCAGAAGAGAAAGTTGGTGACTGAAATTTCGTAAATAGATCTCGCCACGACGATAAACGTCTTTGCTTTCATGACTTCCATCCCAACTCGCGAATCATATCTGCCACACTCTCTCCCCTATTACGTGATAATACAAAACGAGCTGCCCTTTTTTGCACCCTTTCGATGTCCTCCGTAAATCTCACCTGGTAAGTATCCCACACCGCGCAGCTTTCCTTAGACACTCCTAAACCTCCCTAATATGCTCAAGATGTCGTTTGATATTCTCACTAAAGATCACTAGGTCATCAAAGCAATGATAAATACATGAAAATTTTAACGCAGTAAACACATTACCTAAAATCCTAGATAGGATTGTGGCACTTACGGAAAACCCGAACGCCACTCTGTTGTACTCATAAAGATTCCCGTCGGTAATGAAAGCTATCATGGGTAAAATAGGCTCTTTTGGCTCGTATATATCTCTGCTTAATTTCATAGGAGGTATCATTTAGACGCATAACTGTCGAGGCCAGGTACTTGAAATGTTCAACTCTCTGAAACGTATAATCGCCCATTGTTATTGCATTTGGAATAATTTCTCTGTGTGCTGTTCCAGCTGCCATACATTTTGTTTTTTGTTCATTAATAATTAACTTCATGTTCCTACTAGCCTGTTCAAGAGCTGTAAATGTGTCTTCCATTGCTTGTTGGGTTTTTGCTATTATATCTGTCATCTGCATAGGCCAGTATCCGCACTGATTTATAGAAGATCATTCCTGTATTCAGAAGGTTTGCATTTCTCATCACCTTTTCCAGGGCAGCATTAAAGAGAAGACATGCCAATGCATCCCCTTGTCACACTACGTTTTTAATTATCAATGTGTTGACATCATTCCTCCTACTCTTACACTACCTTGTGTTTCGCTCATTGTCATTCTCACCAGCCTTATCAACTTTCTCGAGATTCCCGGTTCATCTAGAGCTTGATATAACTGCTCTCTATATATGCTATCATGACTATAAAGAGTTGATGCTTGCCAACCCCATATTCATTTGTTTTTCCAGGATTTGTCTTAAGGTGAATATTTGATCTATAGTTGACTTTCCAGGAAGGAATCCGCATTGGTATGGCCCCATCTTCCTCTGTATGATCGGGAGTATTCTGTCGAATAGTATATTAGAGAATATTTTAAATCCCAAGTTAAGTAGTGTGATCCCTCTCCAATTGCCACTCTCCATCTTATCTCCTTTCTTATATATGGGACATATGACACCATCTTTCCGTTGTTGGGGCATTTTCTCCTCTTCCCATATTCTGGTGACCATTTTCAGAAGGCTTCGTTCCAGTTCTCTGCCTCCTTGCTTAAACAATTCTGCTGAAATACCATCTGTCCCTGCCACCAAGTTGTCTTTAAATTTCTTCATGGTAGTTTTCACTTCTTCTATATTTGATTGGGTAGTGTTGTTATCTGGGTCCTCTTTACCATTCATGTCAGTTGGATTCTCTGGTATAGTTATTCTAGGGTTGAGGAGACTATCAAAATACCTGTGCCATCTTTTGCATATTCCCTTCTCTTCACTTATTATATTCCCTGTCTCATCTTTTATTAATCTTGTTGTACTACCAAAAGGCTTCCGTGCTGCACTCACCTCTCTGTAAAATTTTCTTTTTTCGTTTTTGCTTCTCATGAGCTCCATTTCTTGGACACTTGCTTTCATCCATTCTCTCTCTTTTTCTTTGGTGAGTCCTCTTTTCAATCCTCCGTTTTTCTATGTATTCTTCTACTATCCTCCTTGTACAGTGTGATCGCAGTGTCCTTCTATATGCTTTGTTCTTTTCTTCAGTTACTGTTTCACATTCAGTTTCAAACTATGATGGTCTTAGTTATCTTGTCACAATTCCAAGTATCTCTCTCACCGATGTCTCCGCCGTCTTTTTTATAGCTTCCCACTGATCCTTGATATTGTTATATTCTCCAGCATTTTCCAGAATCAGAGTTATCTTCTCCTGATACTGTTCTGTAACTTCCACTGATTCTAAAGTTGATATGTTATATTTCTGTGCCCTGAGTCGGTCTCCTTTCGCTGTGTTAGATATCCTTGCACTCACCTGTGCCCATACCAGAAAATGATCTGTATCTGTGTTTGGGCCTCTGAGATTCCTCATGTCCAATATGTCCGATTTGTGTCTCAAATATATCAACACATGGTCGATTTGGTTTACTGTGTTTCCATCCGGTAAGTTCCATGTTCCCTTACGTGTTTCTTTATGTGGGAACAGTGTTGATCCTATTACCATATTTCTAGATGCTTTGAACAGTATAAGCCTTGTTCTGTTCTCATTACTTGTTGCGTGTTTGCTGTGGGGGCCAATTATCGGTCTATAAATCTGTTCTTTCCCCAACTGAGCGTTTAGGTCTCCGGCTATTATTTTAATATTATTCCCTGGATACTCATCATATACTCTTTCCGAAGATTTATATCCTCTCTACTTCGATCATCGTCAGTTATTTTGCTCCCCAAATAGCAAAACTCCTTTACTACATTAAGTGTCTCATTTCCTAATCTAATTCCCTCAGCATCACCCGACTTTATTCGACTACATTCCATTATCCTCGTTTTGCTTTTGTTGATGTTCATCTTATATCCTCCTTTCAAGACACTATCCATTCCGTTCAACTGCTCTTCCAAGTCCCTTGCTGTTTCTGACAGAATTACGATGTCATCGGCGAACCTCAACATTTTTATTTCTTCTCCATGGATTTTAATACCTACTCCAAAATTTTTTTTGTTTCCTTCACTGCTTGCTCAATATACAGATTGAATAACATCGGGAAGAGACTGCAACCCTGTCTCACTCCCTTCCCAACCACTGCTTCCCTTTCATGTCCCTCGACTCTTATAACTGCCATCTGGTTTCTGTACAAAATGTAAATAGCCTTTTGCTCTCTGTATTTTACCCCTGCCACCTTAAGAATTTGAAAGAGAGTATTCCAGTCAACGTTGTCAAAAGCTTTCTCTAAGTCTACAAATGATAGAAACGTAGGTTTGCCCTTCCTTAATCTAGCTTCTAAGATAAGTTGTAGGGACAGTATTGCCTCAAGTGTTCCAACATTTCTACGGAATCCAAACTGATCTTCCCCGCGGTCGGCTTCTACTAGTTTTTCCATTCGTCTGTAAAGAACTCGCGTTAGTATTTTGCATCTGTGACTTATTAAACTGATAGTTCGGTAATTTTTACATCTGTCAACACCTGCTTTCTTTGGGATTGGAATTATTATATTCTTCTTGAAGTTTGAGGGTATTTCGCCTGTCTCATACATCTTGCTCACCAGATGGTAGAGTTTTGTCAGGACTGGCTCTCCCAAGGCCATCAGTAATTCCAATGGAATGTTGTCTACTCCGGGGGCCTTGTTTCGACTCGGGTCTTTCAGTGCTCTGTCAAACTCTTCATGGAGTATCGTATCTCCCATTTCATCTTCATCTACATCCTCCTCCATTTCCATAATATTGTCCTCAAGTACATCGCCCTTGTATAGACCCTCTATATACTCCTTCCACATTTCTGCTTTCCCTTCTTTGCTTAGAACTGGGTTTCCATTTGAGCTCTTGATGTTCATACAAGTGGTTCTCTTATCTCCAAAGGTCTCTTTAATTTTCCTGTAGCAGTATCTATCTTACCCCTAGTGAGATAAGCCTCTACATCCTTACATTTGTCCTCTAGCCATCCCTGCTTAGCCATTTTGCACTTCCTGTCGATCTCATTTTTGAGACGTCTGTATTCCTTTTTGCCTGCTTCATTTACTGCATTTTTATATTTTCTCCTTTCATCAATTAAATTCAATATTTCTTCTGTTACCCAAGGAATTCTACTAGCCTCAATCTTGTTATCTACTTGTTCCTCTGCTGCCTTCACTACTTCATCCCTCAAAGCTACCCATTCTTCTTCTACCGTATTTCTTTCCCCCATTCCTGTCAATTGCTCCCTTATGCTCTCCCTGAAACTCTGTACAACCTCCGGTTCTTTTAGTTTATCCAGGTCCCATCTCCTTAAATTCCCACTTTTTTGCAGTTTCTTTAGCTTTAATCTACAGGTCATAACCAATGGATTGTGGTCAGAGTCCACATCTGCCCCTGGAAATGTCTTAAAATTTAAAACCTGTCAGTATCTCCAGGCTTCTTCCATGTATACAGCCTTCTTTTATGGTTCTTGAACCAAGTGTTAGCTATGATTAAGTTGTGCTCTGTGCAAAATTCTACCAGGCGGCTTCCTCTTTCATTTCTTTGCCCCAGTCCATATTCACCTACTACGTTTCCTTCTCTCCCTTTTCCTACTCCCGAATTCCAGTCACCCATGACGATTAAATTTTCGTCTCCCGTCACTACCTGAATAATTTCTTTTATCTCATCATACATTTCCTCAATTTCTTCGTCATCTGCAGAGCTAATTGGCATATAAACGTGTACTACTGTAGTAGGTGTGGGCTTTGTATCTATCTTGGCCACAATAATGCGTTCACTATGCTGTTTGTAGTAGCTTACCCGCATTCCTATTTTCCTATTCATTATTAAACCTACTCCTGCATTACCCCTATTTGATTTTGTGTTTATAACCCTGTAGTCACCTGACCAAAAGTCTTGTTCCTGCTGCCACCGCACTTCACTAATTCCCACTATATCTAACTTTAACCTAACCATTTCCCTTTTTAAATTTTCTAACCTATCTGCCCGATTAAGGGATCTGACATTCCACGCTCCGATCCATAGAATGCCAGTTTTCTTTCTCCTGATAACGACATCCTCTTGAGTAGTCCCCACCCGGAGATCCGAATGGGGGACTATTTTACCTTAAAACAAATTCAATCCTCTTAATTTCTAGCATACTCTGCCAGAAAGTATGGGGGAATAGAAGTTAAAATTATTTTAATACTAGTTGTACAGTTAATTTACTGTGACATTGCAAAATGTGTGTGTGTAATTCATATCATGACTATGTCATGTGCCTCAGCTGAGTTGATGTTCTGCTCATGTATTTTTCTTAATTAGTTTTTACTGTCTCTTTTCCAGAGTAGTATCGGTGTTATGGATGAATTCCCAGAAATTGAAAGCTGTGTTGAGGTGAGTGCCTTTTTAATTGTACCTCTATTGTTCAAATACAAATGAAAATAAAATCTTAAATTTGTGTCACAATTTCAATTAAGGGGAAACTTGACTGGACTTAATAAAGGGAATTACACAATGACCACACTATGGATTAAGAAGCTTTAATGTTTTGCTCTCAGATTTTATTTTTAACAAATCTTTTTGCATTAAACTATCTAGGCTTAAATCAAAGCATTGCATAGATTTAGATCAACTTTCATCGTATAATAAAACATGTTTAGGTCTGCTGTTTGTTTCATAGTACACCAAAGAACCAAAATATGGTGCCATTGGTTTTTCCTTTTCTTTTTTTTTCCCACTCAGTGACAAATGTATTTTTGGAAGTTTATGTTGGTGCAGAATTACGTGCCATAATATTTACGAATAAAAACTAACAGCTATTTTCTTGTCTAGGATATATGGATTAACTGATTGTGCTTTGTGTATTAAGAACTTGATGAGCACTAATGCACTGCTTGCTGAACTCGGGTAGGTGCGTCGGCCCAGGATCGAATCTGCCCGGCGGATTAATGCTGAGGGTCTGTGTGCCGGCCATCCTGGATGTGGTTTTTAGGCAGTTTTCCACATCCCACAGGTGAATCCCAGGCTGGTCCCCACATCCTACCTCAAAGTTATACGACTTGCAGACATTTGTAATACATTTGCACTATTTCATGATTATTTACATTAGACGTAGACAGGTGGGGTACACTCATTCTGACCCAGGGGTATGGGGTGGCGGCAGGAAGGGCATCTGGCCACCCTTTATAATTAACCATACCACATCCATACTTAACCCTGCTGACCCTGCGCATGATGCGGGACACAGGCAGTACCAAAAGAAGAAGAAAAGAGGAAGATTAAAAACTTAATGAACTTGCTTTGCTTCTGTCAGTAGGTTTTATCTATATTCTTTTCTAGGAAAAACTAATTTATTAACTTTGCTTTGTGATTTGGGTGCCTAATGATTACATTTTAATTTCATTTTTGTTTATGAATAAAAATGTGTGGAAAATGGTAGAGTCTTTCTTAATACACCAGAAGAGCTAAAAGACTGAGGACTATGCTGTCTCAAGAATCCTGAAGAAGATCGTGAGGCAAGACTTGCTGTGGCTCGAGAACTTCAGGTCTTAATTCGCCCTTCGGAAACTGCTTCCGTAATTGTGCCACATTATCTTGCTCCTCAGAACACTTCACTCACAGAGGCTTGAAGTTACTACTTTCCAATGTATTATCATGGATGCAGAAATTTTGATGTAAAGTAGTGCAGACAAGTGAGGTTTTGTGCTCAAAATCCCACTTATTTGCAACAGTTTACGATTTCGCTTAATTGTGTACAATTCCCAGTGAGGTTATGTTATGCCGTGACGATAAACAGAGCACAAGGCCAGACGCTATGTGTTACGGCCGTGGACCTTAGTTCGTTGCATTTTGCACAGCTATTTCTACTTGGCTCATTCCTGTGTTAATGAAGAAAACAAGCTCTTCATTTGTGTACCCAATTATACTACTTCAAATGTTTTGTACAAAGAATATTGATAAAGTCAGAATTAAATTCCGAGCGTATGAAGTTTTGGGCTCAGCTATAAATAAATACCTGGGCAATGCTATGTTTCTCAGCTAATCATATAATAAACTTCTGTATGACAGAAAAACTGAATGAGGAGCTGCAGTGGATAAAACATGGGATTCACATTTGGGCGGATGACAATCAAATCTCCATCTGGCCAGCCTGATTTGGTATTCTTTGATTTCCCAAAATTGTTTAAGCAAATACCGGATTGGTTATACCACAAAGACATGGCCAATTTCCATCCCCTTCATTCCTCCTCCTGAGCACGTGATGAAGTCATTCCCTGCTTCAGACTTATTTTTTCATCTAGGATTTCATTTCATTTTCAATTAACTAATTTTAACTCCATGGACAGCGTCAGAATAATCATAAAAGCTGTTAGCAGCTTCCAGAAAAAAAGAATTAACAAAATGAATGCCTCAGTTATCTGCATCAAACAAAAATACACGATATGACAAAAAAAAGAAAAAAAAATAGATTCACCATGAAGGAATTATCGAAATTTGCAAAAATTGATAGATGTGATATCCATGCACAGACAAATACATGGTCACAGTTTCAGAAAAATTGGATGATTTTTTTCAAAAGAGCTTCACAAATTGAGCAAGTCGGTAACATGTTAGTTCACCTCTGGCCCTTATGCAAGCAGTTCTTTGGCTTTGCATTGATTGACAGAAGTTGTTGCATACCCTCCTTGGGGATATCATGCCAAATTCTGTCCAATTGGCACATTGGATTGTCAAAATTCGGAGCTGGTTGGAGGACCCTACCCTTAATGTTTCGAATATATTCAGCTGGAGAGCGATCTGGTGACCATGCTGGCCAAGGAAGGGTTTGGCAAGCACCTTTAAGGCGAGCAGGTGGATGTTGTTTTGCTGAAATGTAAGGTCAGAATGGCTTGCCATGAAGGGCAACAAAACGAGGCATAGAGTATTGTTGATGTACTGCTGTGATGTAAGGGTACTGTTGATGACAACCAAAGGAATCGCACTACAAAATGAAGTGACACCAAGGGTCATCATCACTCCTGGTTGTCGGGGTATATTGTGGGACAGTATTTCACTCTGTCAATCAGTGCCAAGCCAAATAACTGCTTGCATAAGGGCCAGAGATGGACCATCACATTATTGACATGCTCAATTTGTGAAGCTCTTTCTCTTGAATAAATCCTCCAATTTTTCTGTAATCATGATTGTCTTTTTGTCTGTACTTGTACATAATTTTTTCTGATTTATGTCCCATTCAGATAATTCACTTTCTTTCTTTCGTCTTCTTCTTCTTCTTCTTCTTAGTATGTACATCATGTGCTCCAATTTGTCAGCATATCTTGAGTCACATGGAATTTTTGTAATACATCGATGTGCAGTGGTATCCCTAATCAGAAACAGCAAAGACATATTTGGTATGGGAACAATCGGTATATAAAACTGCACTTTAAGTGATCACACTAAAGTAAAGAAAATGCAAAACTGATACCATATTTCCTTTCAATGGTGTAATACTATACATTCACAGACGTTTGATCGATTGTTTTAATGAGAAAGTGCAACTGATGTGCAGGTCCAATCACCGCAGCAGTACATACT
This sequence comes from Schistocerca gregaria, assembly GCF_023897955.1. Lineage (NCBI taxonomy): Eukaryota > Metazoa > Arthropoda > Insecta > Orthoptera > Acrididae > Schistocerca > Schistocerca gregaria. The sequence continues at coordinate 858,096,421 of NC_064920.1, forward strand.
ATATCGTGATTAGCTATCCGTATTAACTAATATAGCATCACCTGAAATCGGAAGAAATCAGTTAATATTCAGAGAGAATAGTAAAATACTATCAAACACAAATATTCCTGTAAACCAGGACCTGACACGAAGAAACAGCCTAAATTAATGCCACCCCTATGGTAAACAGGTGGAGAGGAAAGGGAAAGATCTTGGAGTGGAGGCGAAGTCAAGAATAGAAGCCTCATTGATGAGGAAGATATATCAATAGAAAACTTTAAACTTTCGAGAAGAGTATGGAATACCCCAAATTGTGTGAGGACAAATGTCAGAAGATGTAGGTGGTTGATGACAACAGTGTGGCCTGTCGAATGACCCTCAGTGAGAGTGTGCACTTGACCAGTCAGTGGATAACAAATAAGAGACGTTTTCATGTTTCTTCTGGAGGAGCACATAAATTCATGTCCTTCACGGCAAACAAAATCACAGTGTTGAAGACACGGATATTGTCCGCACGATTTACACGAGTATTTCATCAGTTGTCTTGTACTAGTTGTGAGGCAGGGTTTGCAACACTTCCTTCTTCCTTGATTGGTGTCGGCATTGTCGCCTCTCTCACCAAAAAGACATAAAGGTTGACAATTTTGCGGCAGAATTTCAATAAAGCGTGTAGCCAGGGTCTGAGGTAGAGTGGAAAGCAGTCTTTGTTTTACCTATTGATCTTCCAATAGTTCCCATCCGAGCTGACTAAGAAACAGCCGTTGGCGGAGACTTTCGTTGCCATTTCCCTTATAAATTATTTGGGAATTTATACCAACAACATTTAATATTGAATAAAATATGACTATGGGCCATCATCGTGTGCCGCTCTGAATGTTGTAGGCAGAGCACAATTTGTCAACCATATTAACTGCAATTTTGTGTTTGTTGTAATAAGTTATTATAATAGGTTTTCTTTTATCTCCTGTGTTTAGTCCATTTCAGCATGATAACGCATTTTTTTTATTTTTATTTAATTTTTTAATTTTGTGGGACGTAAGAAACGATCATACCTTCTTTTCTGGAAACAAATATGCTAGAATTAGCAGCCCTGGTTTTGTACATCCTTCATTTCTTTCGGGATCTGCCATTTATTTTTTTCTCAGGGTTCCAACATCTGACAGGCAGTGCTTATCTGACAAATCACGGAGCAGATTTACATCGCTGAACCAGTTGTGAGCACAGACATTGCGTCCTGAATTAGTTAGAGGGGCCACCTAATGTTCGACCGCGTCACTGCTTTTATTACTAACCTGAAAAGGGCCATCTGGCTGTCTGCCAGCATAGATCTCCATGTTGCTGGTGTAAAACAGTTTGGGATCAACTGTAGCAAAAATTATTATTCCATATTTTGCCGGTTTAGACAGTATATATTGGATAAAAGAGCAATATCCTCTGAAGGCCTAGAGTTTCTTGTCAGTGGTGATGTTAAGGCCTACAATGTAACAAGATTGGCAGCTCTTCACAAACTTGTAAAATGAGTCTCAAATTGGCGCCAGGTGGTCCACTACTCTGCGTTCTCTAAGTGATTGTCTATTATCAATTCACAGAGCTTGTAACAGAAAATGAAACCTGTACTCGCTCATGGTCAATCAAAATATCTATTCCGAACCCCTTGGAAACCCACAAATCTTAAAGACTTTTCCTTCCCACCTTGTGCATTCCAGCTATCTATAGAAGTCCAATGAAGGCTTTTATCTCGACTGTGTCCATTGGGTGAGTGTTTCATTCTTGCTGGTAATTGCTTTGGATAATTTCAATGTATCAGTTCATGTACTTAAGGCATTTCTGGCATTTCCTGGTCAAATAAGGATTCCCATGTTTTTGGAATTCTTAGATATTTTTTTGCTTACCCAGTGACACCAGGAACCCTTAAGTGGAGAATACTGTGTTTTTGTTTTTTCCTGTGGTTTTTATATGGTGTCTTTTCCAATCGAATTATTTGATTATTTTCTTTCCTCTCTTCCTATAACAATGATACATGTTGCCATATTCCTCACCTGAACTTACGTTTGTGTCAGTCTGTTTGGTCTCTGAGTTGTCTCTTTCTTCTATGCTTTCTGAGGCATCAGTATCAATCTCTTCGCCTCCCATATTGAGAGTAGGAACCCTTGGTGCAGCATGTTCGTCCTCGTCATCGCTGTCAACAAACAAAATTTGTTGAAAATGTGTAACTTCTGGATTGTGTGTATCCTGAATTTCATTTGAGCCCATATCCAGACAAACAACTGATCTGCAAACAATGTTAATATTCTATAGTTGCAAAACAAAACAAAAATAAAAAGAGTAGTCAAGACCATTGTAAAGGAATGAGGAAAACTAGAAAGTAAATGCTGGCACTGGGTCAAAGAGCTCCTGCACCAGTTTATATTATATAAGTGCACAATAATAATTTACACTTCACATACAGAATGCTTGAATGTAAAACACAAGAAGACATTACACTGAGGAAAATTTGATGAATCCAAGAATACTTATAGGGATGCTGGCATGGTATCTGTGCGATCCGTCGCTCCTCTGTAGCTAAGGTGTTGCTCTTGCGGAAGTAAACAACTATTGCCTGTTTTGAATGTTCAGGTCAGGGGGATGGATGAGATGGGGTAAATAACACCACAGGTGGTGAGACATGGCACAGAAACACTACCTAGTGGGTCCGGTCTGTGCTATCCAGCACCAGCATCAGCGTGTTAAAAAATAAGTATTAGTGAGTAAAGTTTTATATTATGCAATGCTAAATGTGTGTCCTTTTATGTTTTAATCTTCTTTTTCAATATTTGCCTTTTAAATGCTGGACAAATAAATAAAATAAATATTAACATAAAAATAAGTGAGAATGACTATATATATGAATATAATAGAGGGAAACATTCCACATGGGAAAAATATATCTAAAAACAAAGATGCTTTAACTTACCAAACAAAAGCATTGGTATGTTGATAGAGACAAAACACACACACACACACACACACACACACACACACACACACACACACACACACACATTTCAAGCTTTCGCAACACACAGTTGCTTCGTCAGGAAAGAGGGAAGGAGAGGGAAAGACGAAAGGATGTGGGTTTTAAGGGAGAGGGTAAAGAGTCATCCAATCCTGGGAGCGGAAAGACTTACCTTAGGGGGAAAAAAGGACAGGTATACATGCGCGCGCACCCGCACACACACACACACACACACACACACACACACACATACACACATCCATCCGCACATATACAGACACAGGCACCAAATTCATATTATTAAGGAAAGGACCTTGTTTCAGAAAGCACCAAGCATCCAGCGCATGTTGGTCTATTGATTACTCATATGATTTTGAACGCATCCCTCTTGGTTTTGAACATTTTTGGTCAAATTCTAAGCTGATTTCTTAATGAATTGTAAGTTGATTTTTTGAATGTGTGCATAGTGTACGTGATGTGTCTGCCAGGGGAATCCCCGTCAGATCTAGAAATAAACTTTCGTGCAGACAAAAGGGGACGGGTCTATATGATCTGAGTGATTAAAGCCGAAAGGGTGGATGACAATCACTGTTTATGTGCTTGACTGGGTTCGCAAATCATCAGTGTTGTTATAATTACTAGCGAATTCCATAGATTCAGACTACCAGAGTGGATACAAACGACTAACAGGAATAACAGGCAACAAAGATTACGTATTGTCTTCTCCGTGTATCCAAGAAAATGAAATTTTGACAGAAAATTTTTGGGCAGACCGTCACATTACTAAGGGCAGTTGAACAATCCACATCTAGCAGCCACTAAAGTTATATTCTGGAAGTAGTGCGAAAAACGCATTATACGAACATGTAATAACGTCTAACCAGAGAATAAATGTGGGATAACTAAACCGGCCATTGTGGCTGGGTTAGTGAAGTTAACCAGAGAATAAAAGTAGACACAGGCAGGAATAGTTACAGAATTAGTGACGACAAGATTGTTTATTGAAATGAGGAATGAGAAGAAACAGGGACTCTCACAAATTACGGAAGAATATGACGATTGCAAATTTATATAAAAATTTCGTACTACTGCTTTTCGATCTCATGCTTTAGAACCTAGAGAGTATGAATGAAATGTGAAACTATTTTCTAATATAAAACTTTTTGCTTGTAGTAGGCCTAATAGGAATTTGATATTGGTACTTCATGAATTATATTCTGTCATGTTATAAAAATGAACATTTGTGCCAAAACAGTCTCGTTTATTTAGTGTGTGTAACAACTGATGCAATATTAGCAGACCTATTTAGTTTTATCTAGCAGACAGTGACAAAATACTCATAATCAGATATAGAAACCACACCAGTCTTGGATTCTATTTGTATTAACAGTTTTTCTAGTATTAGACAACGACATTTCGTTTTTTCACGTAGCAAAACATTGACGAACTTTGATGAGGTAATAGATTCTTTCCCAGAAAGGAAAGTACGCCATATAAAGCTGTGGCAAGATTGGGGAGAAAAAAAAACTAAGACTTAAGGACTGAAGAAATGTGTACTGTCTTGCTTGGCTCTTGTCTTTACTCATTTTATGTGTCATATATTTAATTTTATGCCACACAAAAACAGCAAGTTATTAGCTAATAGGCAGTAAAGACTGTAAATTTTCTGAAGAGTTCTTGTTCTGCCGGTTACAAATAATCCCATCCAGTATTAATTGAGAAATTTTTTTAAGAGGGGCAGGATGTCAAACCGACCATCTGGGAGCAGGACAGGCACCACAGGACATTTTAATTTCCACCGGCCCGAATATAGTTTGATGGCACCCATTACAAAATACTACAAGTTTGAATTCCGCAGAGCAAAATACAGAGACATGCAATGGAAGAATGCTGTATGAAGAGGCGTGGCACTGCACTTCGGCACACTTAAAGACCAAATAACATGTCTTACATTCCCTCGAACATATATGTTTTATGTATCAGACTCTTCAGAAAGATGTGCGCTACTAAATGAAGATATTTTTGAAAAGTTGATTTTTTTAAATTTTTGGCGTCCTACCTCAAATGCTCGAGGGAGGGGGAGCGCCACTATCTAATATTGTCCCGGTTCGGAAATATCGTAGATCCGGACCTGCTGCACAGAGCAGTCTGAGTTGTAGTGGGGAGGTGGCAGTCCCCACGTGACCCGTTTTACAGTCAGGTGTTAATCACCTTTCAGAACAATGAAGTTATTTTTGTCGGTTTGTTAAAGAAATTTGACTTTTATTAATTTTTTCTGCTGAGGCCAATTTATTTGAAACAATGTGTTTGCTAGTTACCTGTTCGCTGCATTTCAAGTTCACATTTTCGTCTTCTAGCACATATGGTATTATGCCATAAAAAAGGACCAAACTTGACATACAAATGTACACTTTAAGCTGAATTATGCATTTTGGTATGGTTCACAAAATTCCCTTGCACTTGGAGTATCATCTGTTTTGTTTCTTTTATGACACAGTGTAAGATCTTCCAATGTTTTACACGTACAAACGTACGGGCTTCCTGTGTCATTGTAGCTGTGCAAATGCGGTGACACCTGTCATCTTGTGCAACTGCTGAAACAGATCTGTTTCTATGGTTGTTTCAAAAACATTATTGTCAAGTAAAGTAAATTTCCTTTTATACAAGACGAACTCTGTGCGTGACTGTCCAATAAGTTTTTGTAAATCACAGAGCGTTTGACTCTCATTCAAAAATCAAAGCTTTGAGGACGACCATTTAGAATATTTTCCAGCTCCGATCAGACATTTATGACGTTGTTAAAAATTTTACTGGCACATTTGTGTGATGTATCTTAAAGTGTAACACGCGCAAAAAAGATCAACTTTATGTGTGAAGGCTTAGCTTCTCTTGCAGCTTATTAACCTTAGAGACCAAAATTATACGTGAAAGCTTTTCTTTTCTTTTCTTGTAGCAACACTATGTATAATGATTTAAACCATTAACTTTTCCTATTTGTGTGTTCGTGCTGCTTAATAGTGATGTTGCTATTGGCTAACTACATCACATGTCCCATGCTCTGAATATCTGCTGTCATCGGATGGCGAGATCGCTTGATATGGGCTACGACTAGCTTACAAAAGCACATCGCAATCTTGATTTCAATCCTTCGGAAAGTAACATGCGGTGTTTGATGGAATTTGAATTTATACTTTCGTAATACGAAAATGTCAAGTGTACATGTTGCTGCGCATCAGACATCTTTCCAAAACATATTTTTTCCCCGAGTTTCGTTTTCTAAAGTGCTGGGAAATTCTACGCTGGTGTATAAAACGACAACCATTGAAGGGATTGATAAGTTTTACAGTTCTGAGGAAAAGTATACTGTTACTTAACATGGAAAAAGTGTATTTTCATCCGGGATAAAGTGTATTTTTAACCGGAAAATCCGGGAATTTTTTTTCCTCGTCCACGTATACACCCTGAAATTTTATCAATCAGAAATTGTGTACTATAATTAGAACATGATAAAATAGTAGATACTACTTTATGGATGGTAAGCCCTGATGTGTATGGAGGTTCCCAACGTATGCTAAGAATCTTCGAGAAAGTGAAAATATTATACTTGGAATAATTGCTAAACTAACATATTACTTTAGTAAAAGTGTGTACTTTTGAAAACAGAAGAATTGGAGCTCGTGTTATAACACTGGATCTGGAAAGAATTCATTTTAAGATTGGAACATTCTGGAACACAAAAATTTTGAATACTGATAGCTATTGAAGTATCCAGTTTCCAGAAAAAGTAGAATGTTTTTCTAAAAGCAGATAATGAGGGCTTTCAAATAAGCTACGTTAACAATTTCGGGATGGGCCCGAGTCTCATGTGGGCTTTGGCTCATAACTGTAGATGTCATATCTGCAGAACTATGTGCTGTATACTGATAATTTTTCAGGTACATTCAGTAGTAAATGTCTCTACTGTCTAGAAAATTTGATGCAAATAGAGTTAGTAGTAAAGACTGTGAGACTCTGCTGCCTCGAAAGTATTAATCTTAAACCAACAAGTTTTAGCAGGTTAGAATTTTGATGTGCAAATGGTTTACAGGTATCATAAATTATGAATGTTCTTTTTAAATAAAATGTTTCCATTTTTAAAAATGAACATTCGAGTTTGCAAAAATATTCTTTATTAATCAGTTTTGGCTTATCCACAAATCATCTTCAGAATTTTTTGGCCTGCTATGGCTGGTGCCAGCAGCTGCTCGGATTTTTCATCATACCGTGATCGTACATGCTCTCCGTGGACTGTGTTGTCGAAATTTATGAAAATGTTTCCACATGAACTAAATATACTATTGTCATCAGCTATTGGTAAACTATATTGTGACTAATAAAATCTATTGAAATGCTGCTTGAATAAGAATTGTTAATTTTGTGTACTATGCATTACTAATGAAAATAGTTAAGAAATGGAAAAGTGGTAATGTTAATATCTGGAGCAGTGTAAGAGCAAGTAGAATAATCCCATATTCTTCTGTTACACTTGCAATGCTCAATAAATGACCAAATGTATAACATCTCCAGTACCCAAGACATGAAGTTGTAACCTCCTCCTCACTTATCGGCCTTAATGACAGTGAAAAATTGAACCGCGTGTACCTAATGGAAATTTGGAAAAAGCAATCGTCACCGAAGTTAATCTGTCGGTAAAGAGGGAGGAAAGGGTTACATATAAATGAAAGGAAAAATGCAAATGAAACTGGTGGAAATTAATTTTGAAAAGGGGTAAAGTTAATAAAGAAAGTAAATGTGTGGCCATTGCGTTAACAAATAACTAGCGGTAATTAGATATTTTAGATTTGGGGAAAATTACAGTAGCCAGTCCTATGGACAGTTACTATAGTAACTGAAAAAGAAAGGTTATTGCACATATAATAAGCACTAGAAGTGTGGCAACTGAAGGTTGACACGTGTAGTGTGAAAACTGGAAGTTTGTCAGAAGTAATAAATTTCGCTACACTCTGACTTAATTTAGCAAAAGAATTAATAAAACCGGAAAATTGAAAGTTAATTTAGTGACTGAAATTAATAGTGAGCTTTGTTTCTGAAGAACACCGAAATTCAGTAAAATACGGTTAGTCTCGGGCTACCTCAACAATCATTTCAAAAGCTACTTGAATCTACGCAATTTAGAAACAAGAGATTTAACTTTGAACTTGAATTAAATGATTCTGAACAATTAACAATAGTAAAATTTAGTACGTACCAAGCTGAGCTGCAGTCACAGGTAAGCTGAAATATGGTAACAAAACTCGCACTCTTAATTTGTGCTTCTGTAATCTAAATATTGTAGCCAGTTATGAATACTTTAACTGAACTTCGAAATTAAAGCAGTGAAATGGAATGATACTACTTTAACGCTGGCGTCTGAATTTCAACAACACTCGGGTTCATTTCGGAAAAGGAAGGGACCCTGCTTGGTAATACAGTTGGGACAATGAGCAACAAAGATTCATGCTAAGTTGCTGTAATTCTATGATGCAACAATTTTAAAAGCTGAGGTCTGCCATACAGTTCTAAAACTTTACGTGCTTCCAGTCTTCCTTGTTGGTTGATTGAAGGTTTGAAGCCGTCGATCGAGGAGGTGGCGGCAGTCGCTCATTGTTGGCCGTCGCTGTTGCAGAAGCTGGATGTTGGCGTGCCTCCTTCTCGACACGGTCACCAGGCGAAACGGGCTCTTGATGTGCGCCAGCTAATGCTTCCCATCCGTGACACCGTGCGAGAAACTATCATAGCAATTTGAGCGCAATTACATGCTGCCAAACCCCGAAAGCGCGGCAACTCGCGGGAGCGTCACACAGCACACCTGCTCCACTGCACTACTCCCACCAGACTCCCTCTGCTCTGCCTGCGCTCCACGCAGCAGAGTTAACACTACCAAAGATCCTAAACACTTTGGTTCTCCACACGACCTATCGATGTATTCGTTCAATAGCAAAGTTTTCCCTAGGCAAGACCCAGTGTAAAAATACAATTAGTATTTATAAAACAAACCAATTATACATCGACATATATATATATATATATATATATATATATATATATATATATATATATATATATATATATATATATACAAATAGTAAAGCAATTACAATATATAAAGACACAGAAATGTCATATCTTCAGGTAACAAAATAAAGGAAAAATCTATAGTACAATAGATGGAAATAGAATGATATGCATTTCCGGTGTTACAAAGTGCATTGATAACCTTATACTGTCACGTGCCTTTGCATATGCCTTAAGAATGGAACCAAGCTAAGTACAATTATACAAATTTATTGAGTGTATTGGGGTCTAGCTATGACTTGTTATAGGCACAAATCATAATGACACAGGCCAGGCCTTCTCCTTCCCCCTTCATTCTATTTATTCCGTCTGTTGTGATCAGTTTTGACAAGTGTAAAAGGGGGGGGGGGGGGGGGGGGGGAGGGTGCGTAGGAGGGAGTGTGGTATATATCAGGTGCCTGTTCCCTGACATTTGGACTGATTTTAGATTGTAGTCTCCCCCCCCCCCCCCCCCCCCAGCTGAATATAAGCAGTTAATAGTTTTTATTGTGCAGTATGCAGAATGACCGCTGTGGATAGATATTCAAACACTGGTGTTCATCTTCATGTAGTTAGTTACAGAACAATAAACTTATCCCTTTGTGGGCTGTTCCTTGATAATACTGATGATTGAACCCGTATTCTTCAAATGATAACCAGACATGGTGCCCCTCTAGCTGCAGAGGCAGACGGCAGTAATCATGTGGAAATTCTAAATAAACCATGACTTGTAAAATGCAAGCAGTTTGTTCTTCCATACAGTTATCATTAGCATGGTAATAGATGTAACTGATGATGCTAATGTAATAATAAGTGTCCATATTTGTAGGCTTGACAGATGTTTGAACTATGAATATATGTGTACAGTATGTAAGTCACCATAAAAGCAATTTGAATCTAGGTATGCTTTTTATTTAGCTATGTTTCTTCTCTAACTTGTTTTAGTGCTCGGCGAAGACCCTGAAGAATATCTCGGAGATGTTTTACTATGCACAGAAGGCCGTCCTGCATCCAACTGCTCCACTTTACACCGTGGAGCGGCAAGATGTGAGTGATAGAGCACGTAGTTGAGAACTTGATATTAACATCCTACTGTGTACGCGCGCGCCGCGCGCGCCCACACACACACACACACACACACACACACACACACACACACACACACACACACACACACACACTCTAAGGAATATTGGTAGAATAAGAAAATGTATTTGGAGTCACAACATTGTGAGTGACATGAGAAGGAAAGATGAACACAGAAGTTGGTAGTAAGAGAGAAATGCATGAAGATTATTGTAGTGTCAGGGAAGGAACATAATTCAGTAATAGAGAAGTACACACTGAAATAACAATAGGCTTTTGTAGATTGCAATGAGGGCAAGAGAGAGGGAAAAAGTGATCATTAGAAAGTAACACATTGTAATAAAGGAATAGTATGTCGAGATGGATAACTGAGCAAGTAACAAAGAGTATGAGGTAGTTTTATAAGTTCGGATAAATGTAATTTTATATTTATCTTCATTTTTGAAATGCTGGTTTTATCTCTCAAACAATATTACACCGTAGCTATACAGTTGGTCCAGTGGCTTTCCAGATTTTTTTATCCCTTCAGTAATGTAGGTCTTCTTGAAACTTTTCAAAATCCTCCCTTATTGAGGTGACCATTTTGTTCTTTACTTTTCTTCCCTTCAAGTAATATTTTCAGATTCACTGCCTTTTCAGTAGTTGCAGTGGCATCAGTCTGATCTGGTCTTGTAACATTAGTGAACATTGACTTGCTATACTGGTACTATGAACAGCTGAAAGGGAAACTAGAGATGTTAATTTTTTTGGAGGGCATGCAGCTCTATCTTATAGTTAAACAATGATGGCATCCTCTTGTGTAAAATACTCCAGAGCTAAAATAGTCTCCCATTTGAATATCCAGATGAGAACTGCTGAGGGGCAATGTCAGGAATATGAAAACAAAACTAACATTGTGTGGGTTGTAGGGAAGGTAGGTCAGAGAATTTAAAAAGGAAAATTATTTGAAAATTGTTATAAGAGACTGGAATTCACTAGTAGAAAAGGAAAGAGGAGGAAAAATGGTAGGAGAACATGGACTGAAGAAAGGGAAAAAAGAGAGAGCCTCCCTAGTAGTATTTTGCGCAGAGCATAGTTTAATCATCACTAACAGTTCATTTAAAAATTGTGAAAGGAGTTTGTATATGTGGAAGATACATGAGGGCACTGCAAGTTTTTGGATTCATTACATAATGGTAAGAACAAGATTGTGAAGCTAGATTTTAAACTGCAAGTCATTTCCATGGACAGATGTGGACTCTTGATTATAATATATTGGTTATGAACTGTCGATTAACACAAAGGAAACTGCATAGAGGCAGGAAGTGAAGGATATGCGACCTGGATAATCTGAAGGAACATCAAGTTGTTTAGAGTTTTGGGAGCACTAGGCAACATTGGACTTAAACAGGAGGAAAAAAACATTAGACAAACAGGGGAAAAGAATGAGAGATGAAACACCAACGATTGGTGAGCTGTTAAAGAAGAGCTGAAAAAAATAGAGGACTGAAAACAAAATGGCCAAAACTAGATCATCACATATTGAAACGGATTTAAGGACACCATCAAAATGGGACTGGAATCAATAAAAAACTGATTCAAATACATGCTCGTAAGCTAACACTACAGTGGAACTTAACAGATTATAAGGGTGGAGTTGGTTGGTGCTATAGGTTTACAAAGCACCATGGACTTAGCATGCACACCAAAATAAAAATATCCCAGAAAATGCCACAAGTGTATGAAGAGAAAATATTATCTCTCAAACGCTTTATTATTCAATATCGAAAGAAAACCTGTGTGGAACTAAGCCTAATAGCAAAATATGGAAGAAACTCCTCTCACATTTGATGTGCAGGGTAACAGAACTGCTAAAACTGTAACTGTAACTGTAAGGTGTAACTGTAACTATAAAAACAAGTGGACTACACTGTTGTCCTTTCATGTCCTTACGGTACTAAATATAATCCAATATCATTTTCAAGTGCAAACAATGCCAAAACCTTCTAAAATACTACTAGGTTGTTCATGTACATGACAAAGGTTAGATGGACAAGGCTGGTATGAAATTATGGATTAACAGAGTGTGGGAGAGAAGGAAAGATGCTTAACTGAAGAAGAGTTCTCTTCTCGTGGTAGACCAGTTCAGCAGTCATCTGAAAAAGTCTGTGAAAGGGAAACAGACAGGGGAATACAGAGCTTGCATATATATGAAGAGGACAATGATGATGACAAAGAGAAAGAGGAAGAAGAAGAAGAAGAAAAGTTCATATGATGATTTTCGAGAATTTTAAAGGTCAGTACGGTCTTGTAGGGGGGGGGGGGGGGGGGGGGGGGACAGATCTGTCATGCTTTGCAATGTAATAATGAAAATGGTAATTTTTTTAAGGGATTGGTACTATGCCTTGTTTTTTTTACCTGCATGATAGGCTAGACAGTGTTCGGGGTTTGTGATGGCATGGCAAGAGGGAGACAGCGTTAGCAAGCTTATGAATCCCCATAACTCATGTTTGTTGCATTAATGTACTGCTGCTGCCAGTTGAATCCAGTGTTGCCAGACAGAGAGAGGTCTCCCATGGGATTGAATATATGGCCATTTTTAAGTCAGGTGGTCATTTTAAATCAAACACTGGACATTTAATATCAATTTCAAGTATACAATGCACCTGAATTTGGAGGTAATTTTTCTGAAGATAAAAGTGCATCTTATAGAAAGTGTCTGTGAGGCATCATGGAGCTGTCCACTCAATGTCATTGGCCTGCATGGCAGGCAAAAAAGTGGTCTGTCTCTATTACATGGCGGTAAAACCCTAGTCGGCTGCAGCACTCTCTCATGTCACACAAAATAAAAAAATAACAATAACCAATACCTTAGAGAAGAAAACATCAAATTTATAATAGTCCATTAAGAGCAGACTCCCAACTTAAAACTTCTGGTATTTTCAAAACAAAGTGATAAAGATAATACCTGTCTATCAGAGTTTTGCCTCTGATGTAGTACTGGCAGGATGCACCGATATAAAGACACAAAGTGCAAATGATAGGTATCACAGTGTCATTTGGTCCAAGTGTCAAAAAAACAACTGGGAAAAAGATAATTTTGGGTCTAATAAGGACTGTGTCTCAGTTCAGAATGATATTTTTGAAGATTGGAGAAAGCAGTAGACCCAAAACACCTTCATCACCCTCTCAGAAGATGATTTGCTTATTTTGAGGTAAACAATGAATCCAGCAGTTCTCAAGATGCTGCCTAGATAAGGAAAAGTTGAGTAGAAAGACTACCTTGGTCTTGAAATTTGCCGAAGAAGGAAGAAGAAGAAGAAGAAGAAGAAGAAGCCTTACAGGAGCAGGAAGGGAAAACATATGATGTTGGTGAATTTTAATGTATATATTATTTATTCTTTAATAAAATTTTGAAAATGATTTTCCTGTAAGCTTCTTTTTCTAAGTTAAATGCCAACTTTTTTATACTAAGACCTGTTATCACCCTAGGCGCAGTGAAAGAAGATACAGAGTTAGTTTGTTCCAGTAAGTTATAAGCAGTGCCTTGACTCGCTGTTGACATCAGCCATTGATGCCCATCGGAGAGTGGCGCTGTAAACAACCTTGAGCCCACTCGAGGTAGCTCATGCCACACTTTTTGTTCCTGGCCAGCCACTGCTGTGGTGGTTTGCCACACGGGTGGCTCCAGTGCTGGCTGCACCGCTGCAGTAAGTGAAGGTGGCACATGTGTTGGATTTTACTTAACACAATGGGTTTGGGAGGTGCTCCGTCCCCTCCTGCTCACCGTTGCCCTTCTCTATCAGTTGAATTGTGAAAACTGTTGCTGTGTAGCCATGTAGTATGATAGTCTTGGCCTGCTGCTCAGGTAGGCAGTGGTCAGTTTGCCAAAGTATCAGAAAGGTTGGTATCCTGACCTGAGACAAAAGGGAGATCGCCGGGTCCCCCTATCTGCAACAGCAGCAGGCTGTGCTGCTGAACTCAGCAACAGGTGATTATGGCGAGGTAGCCATCTCACTCAGTAGCAAATGTTGTTGCTCATTAGCGTGTAGGAAATCTACACAAGACTTGTCCCATACGTCAACATTCCTGTAATCAGGGAATCAAGTGTGAATGTAATGTACACAATCAATCCATCTGACTGACTGCCTTACGAGCTAAAATGCAAGGGTATTTATGGAGTAAAGTAGTGGCTAATGTTTAGACGACTTCACTTGTCGTGACCGCATAGGTCATGCTATTATGTTGGTGTCAACGATTTTCACTCTGCCTTGCTTGTTAAACAGGTTTTTTATAGTACAGACCTGGTCATAAGAGCTCTTGGTATGCATTGTTGCATTAGCAATAGTCATTCTTTCATTGCATAATAAAGGTGGTGTGACCCTTTATAAAGGTGATGTGATACTGTCTTAGCTTCCTTGCCGTATTACATTTCTGCCAAGGTCTGCTGCCTGATTTGCCAAAAGCAGCAGGTTGTTTTTTACCATGACCCTCTCTCAATGGTGAAATGTTATTTTTCATGCCTGCTTCATGTCAGCACCGCCCTTCGCTCTGGGACTTTTAAGATTTTAACGGTTTGCTGTCTTGCACAAGATTGACATAAAACATATCCCTCTCTAAAAAAAATCGTCCTGAAGTTTAGGAAAATCAAAAAGGAAAAAATCTTAACCTGTAGTAAGAAAAACTTACTCGGCTTACAAAATTCTGTCACAATTTGTGTTTCTCTCTCTGGTACAACTCATTACACAGGGATCTCATGTGGTCGTCTGCTTGCATTATTTTGTGTCTCAGGAAAGGATAAACTGCACAAGTGGCTGCTAGTACTCTGGGTATGATAGTGGCTGGTACACTAATGGCAATCGTGTTCTGATTTCATTCATGATGATGATGATGCTCCTGGCCATGTCTTAACATTTGATCAGAACAATTTGCCCATTTTCTGCATCGGTTAATTTATTATGACCTTTAGAACCATAGCATCTACTGTATAATTTAGAAAGGAAATATTCTAAATAGGTAAAATGCCGAAGGAATTTTCTGGACAATACAGTGCTAGTTGTACACTAAGAATTACTGTAGTACCTGTGATTGTTGGTGGTAGATGAAGGTTTACTCCTGCTTTATTACATTCTGTTCCTTTGATTAATATACCACTAAGCTGCAATTCTACTCTTGCCATTCATGTAGAAGTCTTGTTTTTTTAACAGTTCATTATCATCATTTGTGGCTTGTACCCACCAATAAATACAATGATTTCTAACCCACTGAAAATTTGTTTGTGGCTACATGACTGCCTTCTTACACTCTGATGTATTCATATTCCCCCAAAAATAGTGTACTTCACTTGATCATTTACCCATTTGACTTACTCATGCAAGACAAATAGTAATAATTTTGTTAATTTGATCTTCTCCTGACAGAAATATGTGACTCTCTTGTGGGACAAAACATTTTGGGGCATTACATGCCTAGAGGGATAACTCACCAGTTCATCATACACAGATCTCCTAAAAAATCATCTGCGGCCTGCAATCAAATCAAAGCGACGTGGATTGCTGTCAGCAGGTGTCCTTTTGCAACATGACAATGCAAGGCCCCATACTGCCCATATAACAGTTGCAACAATCACAGACCTGTATTTTGAGTGTGTTCCTCATCCACCATACTCACTAGATCTTGCCCCCAGTGATTTCCTTATGTTTGGACGCAATGTGAGGAAAGTGTTCTGATGAAGAAGTACGCCATGCAGTGCGAGCTATCAAAACCAATTTTTTCTAAAGGAATTTATGCACTTTGTAAATGCTGGAGGACTTGCAATGAGTGTGGGGGAGATTATGTTGAAAAGTGATACAGCTTTGTACCACTCCTGCACAGTAAATAATATTTTAAAAAATATTTAAGGTTTTCATTTGACTCACCCTCGTAAATACAGCTCCTTGCACAAAATACAGAAATGTTTGTGAGGAAAGCAGCAAACTTCTAGGGGATTATAGCTTGGTGTTGGGGACTCACCAGTTGTGATAAATAGCAATCGGCAACTTTGTGCCATAGTGATATGTAGATGTTGGCTGCCAAGTGTGCGGTGTATATTTGTAAAGGCCTTTACAAATGTCTGCTTGTGTCTGTGTATGTGCAGATGGATGTGTGTGTGTGTGTGTGTGTGTGTGTGTGTGTGTGTGTGTGTGTGTGTGTGTGTGTGTGTGTGAGTGTGTGCGTGCGTGCGAACGCGTGCACGTGCACGCGCACGCGCACATACCTGTCCTCTTTTCCCCTTACCCTCTCCCTTAAAACCCACATCCTTTCGTCTTTCCCTCTCCTTCCCTCTTTCCTGAAGAAGCAACCGTTGGTTGCGAAAGCTTGAATTTTGTGTGTATGTTTGTGTTTGTTTGTGTATCTATCGACCTGAACCTGTCCCCTGCACCCTCCCACCACCACCACCTACTCCAGTCCTGTAACCCGGAAGGTGTTCACGATCAAAGGCAGAGCCACGTGTGAAAGCACCCACGTGATTTACCAACTGACCTGTCTACACTGTGAAGCTTTCTATGTGGGAATGACCAGCAACAAACTGTCCGTTCGCATGAATGGACACAGGCAGACTGTGTTTGTTGGTAATGAGGATCACCCTGTGGCTAAACATGCCTTGGTGCACAGCAGCACATCTTGGCATAGTGCGGGTTATCTGGATACTTCCCACTAACACCAGCCTGTCAGAACTCCGGAGATGGGAACTTGCCCTTCAGTATATCCTCTCTTCTCGTTATCCGCCAGGCCTCAACCTCCGCTAATTTCAAGTTGCCGCCACTCATACCTCACCCGTCTTTCAACAACATCTTTGCCTCTGTACTTCCGCCTCGACTGACATTTCTGCCCAGACTCTTTGCCTTTACATATGTCTGCTTGTGTCTGTGTATGTGCGGATGGATCTGTGTGTGTGTGTGTGTGTGTGTGTGTGTGTGTGTGTGTGTGTGAGTGTATACCTGTCCTTTTTTCCCCTCCTAAGATAAGTCTTTCCGCTCCCAGGATTGGAATGACTCCTTACCCTCTCCCTTAAAACCCACATCCTTTCGTCTTTCCCTCTCCTTCCCTCTTTCCTGATGAAGCAACCGTTGGTTGCGAAAGCTTGAATTTTGTGTGTATGTTTGTGTTTGTTTGTGTGTCTAACAACCTGCCAGCGCTTTCGTTTGGTAAGTCACATCATATTTTTTTTTTAGATATATTTTTCCCACGTGGAATGTTTCCCTCTATTATATATATATATATGCTCCACCACGGCGGTACTGCGCATGCGAGTCACAGATGTTGATTGCCAGCACACGCGCCGCATGTGGCGAAGGCGTACAGACATTCGATTTGCTTATCGATGTTTATCGGCGGCGGTGACACGATGACGACTTCTCTGCAATTTAATTACTCCAAGAGCCGGATTCCATGCCTTGTCCAAATTAAAACCACTATCTCTGTATATTAAATTGTTGGCTAATCGAATTTCTATAGCTTCCTTGAATATAGATTCCCAAAAAGAAGAGGTGGATATTAAAATCGTCACATCACTGTAATTCATGGAATGACCCATATCAATACAATGTTCGGCCACAGCTGACTTGTCTGGTTGTAATAAGTGTGTATATCTTCGGTGCTCCACACACCTCTCATGAACGGTGCGCGTTGTTTGACCTATGTATGACTGCTCACAATTTCCGCAAGGAATCTGGTACACACCTGCCTTACGAAGCAGTAAATCATCCTTCACAGAGCCGAGTAAAGCCGCAATCTTCATGGGGGGCCAGAAAATCACCTTAACACAGTGTTTCTCAAGAATACGGCCTATCTTTGAAGAAAGAGCACCCACATACGGCAAAAACGCACTAGACCTGAAGAAATTACTGTCTTCTTCCCCATCACATACCTGCTTTTTAGCTTTTACATCGAAAGCTCTACGAATTTGTTGCAGAGAATATCCATTCGATTTAAAAATGCTCTTGAGGTATGTTAGCTCTCCTTGCTAATTGTCTGTATCACGTATACAGTGTGCCTGATGCCCTAAAGTCTTAAGGACACCCATGTTCTGTGAAGGGTGATGGCAGCTATTGGCATGAAAATATAGATTTGTGTGCGTTGATTTCCGATATACGGCATGTCCTAATGTGCCAACACTTTTACGGCGAACGACAACATCCAAAAAGGGGAGGCAGCCATCTTTTTCTATTTCCATTGTAAATTTAATGCTAGCATGGATGAAATTCAAATGCTCAAGAAATTGATGTAATTCGTCCATACCATGGGGCCATACCACGAATGTGTCGTCCACGTTCCTCCAGAAGACCATAGGTTTAAAACATGCTGAGTCCAGTGCCTTGTCCTCAAAGTCTTCCATGAATAAATTAGCTACCAGAGGGGAGAGGGGGCTTCCCATGGCAACACCGTCAATTTGCTCATAAAATTCACCATTAAACTGAAAATAAGATGATGAAAGCACATGTTCAAATAAGGCCGTAATGTTCTTATCAAAATGTTGGCCGATAAGAGATAAAGAGTCCTTTAAAGGTACCTTGGTGTATAATGATACCACGTCAAAACTAACAAGCACATCCATACTATTCAGCATGACATTGCGAAGTCTCTGAATAAAATCCACAGGATTACGAATGTGGTGACTACATTTTCCTACCAATGGTTTTAATAAGGAAGCTAAATATTTGGCATAAGTTAGTTTATTTTTTAATAAATACATATCCGGTGCTGAATTGAGATAGATATCATCAAGAGTATGTCAGACAGTGTAGTGACGAAATTAAAGAAGAAATCATATATGCTGTGAAGGGTGTTCGTATTGTGATTATTACCAATGAAAATTGTGACGAAAATGGTAGGTGTGTAATTGCAGTTTTATTTCGGACAGTGACTGTAACATCAGAACAGAAACTGTATCTGCCTCCCTGTAACTTTTTAGATGTTCCTAACAGGAGTACTTCTGCCCAGGCCATAGTAAGCACCCTAAAAGACTACAGCAACGTTAAATATGAAAATGTTGTGGCTTTAGTGTCAGACTCTGCTGTGTACATGGATCTTCTTATGATGCCCTTCATATATTGAATGGAAATCTGTTTAATACATTTCAAACACTCGAGGCACAAAATGAACTTAAATGGTAACATCTTCAAGAAAGAATTACAGGAGATAAGTTTTATTGTTAGTGAGGTGAAAATGGCATTTCTGCACTCAAAATGAAGAGCACCTACCTTCAGTTTCATCAAGAGAAATATCTTCAGCTGCCAGAAAAACTTTTTCCCAATCCAATAATCAAGAGATGGAATTCTTGGTTCCATGCAGTGCAGTACTTTGACACACTAACCAGCAATCATCAAAATTTTCTGATAATTCAAAAAGAAAAATGTTGCCATTGAGCTTATTCTTGATCATTTAAAAAATAAAGCTACATCATATTTAGTCATCTTACAGTGCAAATTTGTGAATGAGATTATCAAATTACTATTGAAAGGAAATTGTAAACATTGTTCTTCTACAGACACTATTAACTGTTTGTGGTGCAAATGTGTGTTTGAATGAATCTGCTGTTGTTAATATATCAAAAAACAGTCCACAATTTGAAAGGACTGCATGTGACAAATTTTTTGAAGCATATTTGTCATTCCATTGACACTTTAACTTTTTGAGATGTGATGAGAAACCTGATATAGTGCAACATCTTTTCTGTGCAGAGCTTAAATGCTTCAAATAAAGCTTTCTGTGGGACCATTTGCCTGTGGGTGGAATGGACTCATGCATAATTTCTTAACTTTCAGTAAGTGATACAGCTGCTTAATGAGTTCATACAACAACATATTATGAGCTCAAACGTAATGAGATATCTTCAACTGATTGGCCACCTCAATGTTAACTAGCGTGGATGCCGAAAACATCAGTCATATGAAACACAACTCTTTTATCACATGACATACTGAAAGCTTTGGATCATGGCAGCCAGGTAGATGCTGTATTTTTTGATTTCTGAAAAGCATTTCATTCAATACCACACCTAGGCTTATTGTTAAAAGTTTGATCATATAAGCTATAAAGTGAAATCTGTGACTGGCTTGAGGAGCTTTTGATAGGGAGGACACAATATGTTACCTCGGATGGAGAGTCATCATCAGATGTAGAACTAACTTCAGATGTGCCCCAGTGAAGTGTGGTGGGAACCTTGCTGTTCACATTGTATATTAATGACCTTGCAGACAATTTTAATAATAAAATCAGGCTTTTTGCAGATGATGCCATTATCTTTAACGAAGTACTATTTGAGAGAAGCTGCATAACTATTCAGTCAGATCTGGATAAGATTTGAAAGCGGCACAAAGATGGGCAGCTTCCTTTAAATGTTCAGAAGTGTAAAATTGTGCACCTCACAAAACGAAATCCTATGGCTATAATATATATTGACTGTAATATATCCTATGACTATAATATCAGTGAGTCACTTTTGCGATTTGCCATCTCGTACAAATGCCTGGGTGTGACACTTTGTAGGGATGTGAAATGCAAGTATAACCTAGGCCCAGTCATGAGTAAAGCAGATAGTGGACTCGGTTTATTGGTAGAATACTGGAGAAGGGCAATCAGTCTACAAAGGATATTGCGTACAAATCAATCATGTGACATGATCTAGAATATTGCTCAAGTGTGTTGGACCCATACCAAATAGTACTAACAGGGGATATCGAATGTATATAGAGAAGGGCAGCATGAACGGTCTCATGTTTGTTCAGTCTGTGGGAGAGTGCCACAGAAATACTGAAGGAACTGAACTGGAAGATTCTTGAAGATGGGTGTAAACTATCCTGAGAAAGTCTACTAGCAAAGTTTCAAGGCTTTAAACAATGATTCTAGGACTACACTACAATTCCCTACGTATCACTCACATAGGGATCATGAGGATAAGATTAGAATAATTACTACATGACAGAGGCATTCTTTCTACACTCTGTATGTGAATGGAACTGGGTGTACACCTTGGTGTGCAACTTACAGGGGTTTGCAGAGTGTAGATGTAGAATTTGGAAGAGCTGCTTTATCTTCAATTTGGGCATCTGTCAGTAGTGTGTATGCAGAGAGATAATTTTCAACGTACAATTTAGTTGTAAGCCAGACACCATTGAAACAACTTCAGTGATTGCATTCAGTAGATAAACATTTGTGTGTAGGCCTATAATGTGTGTTAGAATGAAAACTAACACTATGGTGTTGTGTTACAGAAACAATCAGTTTCCTGTTTTAGTGAAAAAGGAAAAAAGTCAAACTATAAGATAAGAATTTTGTGTGTATAAGTTGTTTTGGGTCGTTTTAATGCATACACACTGAAAAATATAAATGCTAAATTCGAATTTCAAAAAGCTAAATTTTCAAAGTTTAAATGCTAATTTTATGTAGATCTAGTGATAACCCTGTTCCTGTAAGAGTTTTTTGAATTTCAAGCACTAACTACCAAATCTAAATGTGTGTCCCAGTCCAGGAGTTGAGAATTCTCATAATGGCTTGGCATCTTTGATATAGTCATATGAAATCTTTCCGTGCGATCATTTGCCTGTGGGTAGAATGGACTTGTACGTAATTTCTTAACAGATACAGCTGCTTAATGATATTAGACATGAAATTTGTCCCTTGTTCCATAATAATCGTTTGCAATACCCTGAATTTAAGTATCCAGTGATTTACCAAAGCATGAGCTACTGTCCCTGGTTTCTGATCCAGTATTGCTGCTGTTACCAAATACCTTGAGAAGTGAGCAATAATTGTTAATATACACTTTTTCCCCAATTGTCTCCTCTGAAACGGTCCCAAAATATTGGCTCCTATCATTTGAAATGGGTAACAGGACTCCAGTAGTGTTTGTAATTGTAACTTTTGATGGCATAAATCAGCACATTCCGTACATGGAATACAGGTATTTACTGACCTACTGTTGAACATGGGCAGGCCTGGTTCTCTAAGAACCTTTCTGCTGCTCTTCTATCCATTGTTCTCATACTCTCGTGACCTGATAACACATGATCATGTGCTTGCTGTAATATTTCTGTCTGCAAAGCTGCTGGAACTACAACACATGGTTGAGCCAAACAATATCCCATGTTTTATGACAAACTGTGGCTGTTTGCAATACACCTGAAACACACTTATTATTTGCTTTCACTTCCTTTAGATCTTTGAGATACAAGACAGAGACACACAATTCCCTAATATTCTTACTAAGTGCGTTAGCATTTGTGTATTTAATACCAGTTTGTGGATTACATCACCAAAAGACGATTTTTCAAAAATATGATGAAAAATAATGTTAAAAATTCAAAACTAAAAAAAACCAATGAAGTTTTGACTTCAAAGCTTTGATATTGCTACATCTTTACGTGGCATGCTTATTTAACGACAAAGTAGAAGAAATTTTTTTGGGTGGAATCAACCCTTAAACGAAACAAAATCAAATTGGGTATTACCTGCAGTTTCACGAGCAGCAGGAGTATGAGTGCTAGTGTCAACAATTTCATTACATTTCACTAAGTGTTATTGGCAGTAGGTATAGGTAAAATAGAGTTTTTGGCAAAGTGTAGACTTTTGTTTTCATTATTAGCAGCATATCAGAATATATTTTAGATTCCTTCATCCATATTTTAAGTGAACACTGCAACTTTGTTTTTGTGTACATTAATTGGTGGAAACTGAGGGATTCTATTGTCTACTCAGCTGCAGTCTCTGAATATGTCTTCAAGATTTTTATACTAGAGCGATTTACAGCCTGTAATACTACGTGATATGCGATCGTAAGGCCACAGATGAGATGACACTATGCCAAGAAATTCTTCGTCTGCTCCATTTTCCTGAGTATATTAAGCTGATACCGTGTTTGTGTACAGAAGAAAAACAATTACAGAACATACAGGATTCCCTCCTCCTTTCCTTAGAGGTGGGGTACCTGAGTGTTTAAGAATTCAAGGAAGTGAGCTAGTTGATTTGGGAGCACCAGTTCGTGGCTGATATATATCTACAGAGTAGAAAGTTAAAAGTTATCTTTTTCTGTGTTTTCGTTGTAGTATATTTATTACATTTCATGTGTGTGTCTGTGTCTAAGAGGTTTAATATCTCTTTTTTTTTGTAAATGTAAATTCGTTCACTCCACAGTGCAGTTTAGAAAAACAAGTCAGTCAGGCCGCAGATGTTGCCCGATACATATTTACGGAGCAGCAAGTTAAGTGGTTTTCTTTATCTGTGTTTTCCTCATAGTATATTTATTGAATTTCTTGCGTTTTTGTTTTGTTTCTGTTTATGAGGTTTAATCTCGCATTTTTGAAAGGATGAATTCATTCTTTGTGTAGCACAATAGTTGCTCCTGAACAGCCAGCTACATAGCTCATTAATGCATCAGCATCCATTGGTGACACATCAGGAGGATAGCAAGTTGCGTATCTAGGATTCTGTCTGCTTTTCTAGTCTACTTCTTCAGTTAGCCTTGCTAGGATGGTTAGGATGTGTGAATGCTATGTGTGAATCTGGGAGGAGCTGGTTGCAGCTGAAAGTGCTTTTGGCTATGATCAATCACCTTCAGGCTGCTGCCTTGGGGTGTAGTGGTGGAGGAGGTGCTGGCACGTCAGATGGGACACATCAGATGCCGCTTGTTTTGCCCACGGGCTCTGCTTCTGAGGCATCTCCTAGTGTACATGACATGGTGGATCAGCCCTCACAGCAAGGTGAGTGATGGTGGTAATATGTTCACATCATTCAAGGCAGAGGGCCAATGTGAAGACTGGCCGCCAGGCCTTGCCCTTTCACCATGTGAGTGGACAGGTGGCCGCTCCTTCAGCAGGGTCCGAGCAGGCACTCAGAGGAGCAGGGGGATTTCCTAGTTATTGGGAGCTGCAATGTTAGGCGTATTGTGGAGCCCCCTAGGTAAATAGCATTTTGGGCTGGAAAGAAAGCCAATGTGTACCCTGTATGTCTGCTGGGAGGCTCATCTAAGATGAGGAGGCGGCCTTGTTTGCAGCTATTGAGTGTACAGCGTGCACTTGTCTGCAAGTTGTGGCTCATGTTGGCACCATCAGTGTGTGTCACATTGGTTCTGAGGCCATTTCAGTTCATACAGGCAACTGGAGGAGGTGGTGAAGACTGCTGGCCTTGCATGCAGGGTGAAAGCTGAGCTTGCCATTTGCAGCATTGTTCCCAGAGTTGATCAGGGTCCTATGGTTTGGAGCAAAGGGGGGGGGGGGGGTCTCAACCAAAGGCTTCGTCTACTCTGTGACGGTCTTGGCTGAAGATTCCTAGATCTTTGTTTCCTTGTGAGTATTTGTAGGGCTCTCCTCGATAGGCGAGGGATGCACTACACAAACGAAGCAGCTACTTGCACAGCAGAGTATTTGTGGAGTGCATATGAGGGTTTTTTAGACTAGGTAGTTTGGAATGCCCTGATGAACACTTGTCAGTCAGTACGCAGCATGGTAAGTCAGATGGCATTCAGAGTAAAGACACTTCAACTGTAAAAATTTTGTCAGTAAACTGTTGAAATATTAATAATAAAGTTTCCAGATTTAGTGCCCTTGAGGAAAGTTCTTATGCTAAGATTATTCTTGGCACCGAGAGCTGGCTGAAACTCGAAATGAAAAGCTCTGAAATATTTAGCAAGTTGTGGAATGTGCATTGGAAAGAGAGATTAGAGGCCATAGGAAGGGGAGCATTCATTGCAGTTGTCAAAATATTGTCTCTATTGAGATCAAAATTGAATGTGACAGTGAAGTTATTAGGTCATGTATAACAGGTGTAGACGATGTTTTTACCAACCACCTGGCTCCGCTGTTACAGTTATATAGTCATTCAAAAAAAGTGAGCGGTCAGCAACGTGGAAGTACCAGATCATCCAACACTAGTTGGAAGAGACTTTAACCTGTGGAATGTAGACTGGGAAGTCTGTGGATCCATTAAGGGGGTATAGAATGACAGTCATGTGAAATACTTTTGAACACATTTTCTGAAAACTGTCTTGAGCAGCTGCATGAAATCCAAATATCTTAGGTCCTGTAGATACTTATAGGCCGGACCATATTGGCAATGTCAATATATAAATGGGGGCTTAGTGATTGTGATGTCATTATAGCAACTATGTTTTTGAAACTTAACAAATTAGTCGAGAAAGCTAGGAGAGTGTTTCTGCTAGATAGAGCAGGTAAGCAGTTGTTAGCATCTCACTTAGACAGTGAATTGACATCACTTAGTTCCAGGAAGATGAACGTAGAGGAATTATGGGCAAAATTTAAGCTGATTGTAAATTGTGATCTGGGGAGTACATGCCTAGTAAATGGATAAAGGCTGGAAAAGGTCCACCATGCTTAATAATGAAATTCGAAAGATGCTGAGGAAGCAGAGCTTGTTGAACTCTTGATTCAAAAGAGTATGTACAAAAGATGACAAGCAAAAGTTAGTAGAGGCTCATGCGTGTATGAAAAAATCTATGCACGACACATACAATAACTACCACTGTCACTCATTAGCAAAGGATCTGGCAGAGAACCCAAGCAAAGTTTGGTCCTATGTAAAATCAGTAAGTGGGTATGAGGCTTCCATTCAGCCCTTGTCCGGTCTGTTGTGGTAGTTAAAGACAGCAAAACGAAAGCCTAAGTTTTAAATTTCACATTCAAGAAATCATTCACACAGGAGAATCATACAAACATACATACCGTCATTTGACCATTGGTCAGACTCCCGTATGGATGACATGGTAATAAGAATCCCTGGCACAGATAAACAACTGAAAATTTGAAAGCAAATAAATCACCAAGTTCAGATGGGATCCCAATTCAGTTTAACAATGAGTACTCTACAGCCTTGGCTCCTTACCTAACTTACATTTATCGTGAATCTCTCACCCAGTGCAAAGTTCCAAGTGACTGGAAAAAAGCATAGGTGACTTGAGTGTATAAGAAGCGTAAAAGACCGGACCTGCAAAATTACAGTCCAGTGTCCCTAACTTATGTTTGCTGTAGAATCCTCAAACATATTCTCAGTTTGAATACAATAAACTTTCTTGAGACTGAAAAGCTCCTGTTCACAAATCAACATGGTTTTAGAAAGCATCACTCGTGCGAAACTCAGCTTCCCCCTTTTCTCACGTGGTATACTGTGGACTATGGATGAAGGGCAACAGGCAGATTCCATATCTCTAGATTTCCAGAAAGTATTTGACACGGTGCCCCATTGCAGGCTGTTGACTAAGGCAATTGGCTCAAAGGCTTCTTAAGTAATTGAACCCGGTATGTTGTCCTTGACGGCGAATGTTCATAGAAGACAAGGGTATTGTCAGAGGTGCCCCAGGGAAATACGATGGGACTGTTGTCCTCTGTATACATAAATTATTTGGCGGACAGAGTGGGCAGCAGTCTGCAGTTGTTTGCTGATGATGCTGTTGTGCACTGTAATGTTTCGACATTGAGTGACTGTAGGAAGATACAAGATGACTTAGACAAAACATACAGTTGGTGTGATGAATGGCAGCTAACTCTAAATATGGAAAAATGTAAGTTAATGCAAATGAGTAGGAAGAACAAACCTTTATTATTCAGTTTCTATTATTAGTGTCCTGCTTGACACAGTCAAGTCTTTTAAATATCTGGACATAATGAGCAGAACGATATGAAGTGGAACAAGCATGTGAGTGCTGTGATAGAGGAGACAAATGGCCGACTTCGGTTTATTGGGAGAATTGTAGGAAAAAGTGGTTCACCTGTAAAGGAGATCATATATAGGATGCTGCTGTGATCTATTCTTGAGTACTGCTCAAGTGTTTAGGGCCTGTACCTGGTTGGATTGGTGGAGAACATTGAAGCAATTCAGAGGCAGGTGCTAGATTTGTTAGTGGTAGGTTCAAACAACACGTAAGTGTTACAGAGATGCTTCGAGAATTCAGATGAGAATCCCTGGAGGGAAGGTGATGTTCATTTTTGAGAAACACTACTGAGAAAATTTAGAGAACCAGCATTTGAAGATGCTGCCTTACGATTCTACTGTCATCAACCTATATTGTGCATATCGACCATGATGATAAGATTCAAGAAATTAGGTCTTGTGCAGTGGCATATAGATAGTCATTTTTCCCCTCACTCTATTTTGCAGGTGGAACAGGAAATGGAATCGCTAGTAGTGGTACGGGGTACTGACCACGAAGTGCTGTACAGTGTTTTGTGAAGTACCTATGTAGATACAGATGTAGAAAATGCCTGTAATAGAAACGTAGTGACATAATGTGTGATCAGCCTTGGCCCCATCAGCTTGCTTTCAAGGTACAGGATCGTGCATCCTGGGGAGGAAGAGCGGCAGGAAGAGAGGGTTGATAAGTTGCAATTGTTGTAGCTGACTTTCTGGTTGTGGCTTAGTTCTTTCTTGCAGGTACTATAGTGAGGTGAACTCATCCTATATAAAGTGTTTGCCATATTGTTCAGGGTTTGTCTGAGGACTTGCTATTTATTTCTTTATTTTGGGAGATGATCTTAAGTCTCTAAGCTGTTCAGGAACTTTTAAAATTTCTTTTGAAATTCTTGTTTTGCTATAACCCCTCTTTCCCCTCTTCCCCCACCACCCAAGCCTTCTAATCATAATTATCTGAACTCATCAAAACAATTCCTTTGGATATCTATTTCACAGTTCTTTACTGTACTATCTTTCTCTAGAATATTTTACCCCTCTTTTTTTACTACTACAATTTCCATTGAATTAATCTATAATGATTACATTATTATCATGTATATGCTTTAATTACCATGTTCCCATGTGCCCCATTCCACAATACAACAGCAACCATCGTTCTGAAAATGGAGTACAAGCAAGGTACACACCAGGGTAGCTGCAGAATTGTCCACATCTGTCTAAGCACTTAGCTTAGGTAACGTGTGTCATTTGTACCATTATTAACAAGTGGTTTCACTCAGTCTTTTCAGTAACAGCTAACAAAGCATTGTCCATATCTCTGTCCTAAGCTCCCTGACAAATATTCTGTGTGCACAGTTGCTTTGTTTTCTGATCTTCCAGCTGTTTGCGGAACTTTGTGAAGGTGAGCCATACTAGTGAGAAAAACTTCGAGCAATGGGTAGCATCTCATGTCTGTTATTAAGATATAATTAGGTAACTATGGGACTAGTACCCATATTTGCTGTGCACCCTGAGATTATAAACTTGATACAGTTCACCATTCGTCCTTTTGTGAGGATGAACTGGACAGGCCAGGTACTGTGGAAAACACTGTCATGTCAAGTACTAAGTTAATGCCAGAGGCTTCAAGTGTAAAGTGAAGTGATAAAAAGTCATGGGATACTTCTTAATATTCTGTCAGGCCCCCTCTTGCATGGTGTAGTGCAGCAACTTGACGTGGCATGGACTGGACAAGTTGTTGAAATACCTTGCAGAAATACTGAGCCATGCTGCTGCTATTGGTGTCCATAACTGCAAAAGTGTAGCTGGTGCAGGATTTTGTGCACAATCTGACGCCTCTCTATTATGTCCCATAAATGTTCAATGGGATTCATGTCAGGTGGCATGAATTGTCCAGAACATTCTTCAAAACAATCGTGAATAGTTGTGACCTAATGACATGGCGCATTGTCATCATTTTGGAATATGAATGGCTGTAAATTGTCTCTGAGTAGCTGAACATAACCATTTCCAGTCAGTGATAGGTCCCACTCCACGTAAATACAACCCACACCATTGTGGAGCCACCACCAGCTTGCCCAGTGCCTTGTCGACAACTTGAGTACGTAGCTTCGTGGGTTCTGCACGGCACTCGAAATCTAGCATCAGCACCAACTGAAATCAGGACTCATCTGACCAGGCCACAGTTTTTCAGTTGTTTAGGGTTCAATTGATATTCTCACGAGACCGGGAGAGGTGCTGCAGGCAACGTCATGCTGTTAGCAAAGGCACTTGTGTCAGTTGTTTGCTGCCATAGCTCATTAACACTAGTTTTCACTGTGCTGTCATAATAGATAAGTTCATGGCATTCCCACATTGATTTCTACAGTTATTTCATGCAGCGTTGCTTGTCTTTTGGCACTGACAACTCTACACAAACACTGCTGCTCTTGGTTGTTAAAGGTCTTTGGCACCTGTGTTGTCCGCGGTGGGAGGTAATGTCTGAAATGTGGTATTCTCAGTGCACTCTTGGCACTGTGGATCTTAGAGTATTGAATTCCCTAATGATTTCTGAAATGGAATTCCCATGTGTTTAGCTCCAGCTGCCTTTCTGCATTCAAAACCTGTGGCTGTAATCATGTCTGGAATCATGTCATGAATCATCCGAGTACAAATGACAGCTCCACCAATGCACCTTGTGTGCTCGATTCTATCACCATCTGTATATGTGCTTTTTGCTATCCCATGATTTTTATCACCTCGGTGTACAACAGCATTTGTCATAGTGCTGCCACTGCACAGGACAGCAAGCTGAAGCACGTGAACCATGTCTAACAAAAGCCTTTTCTAGCCGATGCCAGTGATCAATCAACCCTCAAAATCCTCGCATAGTGGACACAGTACACATCCTCATCTCACCAAATACAACTATATAACAATACAAAAGAAAGTAGTAATCTGTATACAATCAGAAAGATACAGTTTTGGCAATATATTGGGCTACAACACAAGTGGTTCAGACATTACAAGCTTCCTTACATAGAATACAAACTAAAGACGATGAATATGGAAGGAAAAAATTAGCACAGGTGCCTTGTAGTTCACCATTCACAGTGATTAAACTCTTAGAAGCAAGTAAAATACAAGCTACTAGCTAAACACAGAGTACAACTGACTTTCACAGGCAGGTGATAGAAAATTTGTATGACTCATATGAGTGGCATTTATCTGTAAATGTTTGGATAAATCCATAATGTTTCCAAGCTAAAGACCAATATACTCTGTATGTAATCTGCTTTATCTGCATATGATAGAGGAAAGGAAATAAAGAGGAAGCTGCTTGATAGAGTTCTGCATAAAGCATAATTTAATCATCGCTAACACTTGGCTTAAGAATCACAAAACAAGGTTGTAGATGTTGAAGAGACCTGGAGACACCAGAAAGTTTCAGATTGTTTATAAAATGGTAAGACAGAGATGTTGGAACCAGATTCTAAATTTTAAGACATTTCCAGAGGCAGATGTGGGTGCAGACCATAATTTATTGTTTACGAACTGTAGATTAAAACTGGGGAAATCGCAAAAAGGTAGGAAAGGTAGGTTGTTCTAACCGAACCTAACCTACCCTAAGGAGAGTTTGAGAGGGAGCATTAGGTATTGATTGAACAATGGAAAGGGATGTGATAAAGGCAAGTTTGGTAATTTGGAAAGAGAAAATAGTGAATGCATCAGAGGATCAGATAGGTAAAAGGACAAGGTTATCCATGGATAACAGATATTTAATTCAGTTGATGAAAGGAGAAAATATAAAAATGCAGCAAATGAAACAGGAGAAAGCGATTACAAATGTCTAAAAAATGAGGTTATTAGGAAGTGCAAAATAGGTAAACAGGGATGGTTAGAGGACAAATGTAGGGATTTAGAAGCCTATATCAGTAGGGAAAAGATAGATACTGCCTATAAGAAAATTAAAGAGGCCTTTCGAGAAGAGAGAAGCAGCTGTTTGAATATTAAAGAGCTCAGATGGATAATCACTCCTAAGCAAAGAAGGGAAAGCTGAAAGGCGGCAGGAGTATATAGAGTGTTTATATGAGGTAGATGGAACTTGAAGGCAGTGTCATAGAAATGAAAGAGAGCATAGATAAGGATCAGAGGGGAGATATGATACTGCGAGAAGAATTTGGTAGAGCAGTTAAAGACCTAAGTGAAAACAATTCCCTGGGAGTAAATGACATTGTCAGAACTACTGATAGCCTTGGGAGAGCCAGCCATGGCAAAACTCTTTATCTCGTGTGCAAGTTGTATGAGACAAGCAAAATATCCTCAGACTTCAAGAAT
Source organism: Schistocerca gregaria (assembly GCF_023897955.1). NCBI lineage: Eukaryota > Metazoa > Arthropoda > Insecta > Orthoptera > Acrididae > Schistocerca > Schistocerca gregaria. The sequence continues at coordinate 858,127,550 of NC_064920.1, forward strand.
ATAGTAATTACAATTCCAAAGAAAGAAGGTACTGACAGATGTGAATATGACTGAACTATCAGTGTAATAATCCATGTTCGCAAAATCCTAACACAAATCCTTTACAGAAGAATGGGAAACTGGTAGGAGCCAATTTTGGGGAAAATCATTTTGGACTCCAGAGAAATGTAGGAACACATAAGGCAATAGTGATTCTAAGACTTGTTTTAGAAGATAGGTTAAGGAAAGACAAACCTACATTCACAGCATTTATAGACTTGGAGAAAGCTTGTGACAGTCTTGACTGAAATATTCCCTTTGAAATTCTGAAGGTAACAGGATAAAATACAGAGAGCAAATGGCTATGTACAACTTGTACAGAAACCAGATGGCAGTTAACAAGAATCAAGGGGCATGGAAGGGAAGCTGTAGTTGTGAGGGGAGTGAGACAATATTGTAGCGTATCTTCAATGTTATTCAATCTATACGTTGAGCAAACAGCAAAGGAAACCAAAGAAAAATTTGGTGTAGCAATCAAAGTTCAGAAAGAAGACACTGTAGTAGGCTATTTTCCTGTGTTAAACTAGTGTTTTAGGGGGGTTAGCATAAGTTATGAGTGTTTTTCGTACTTCTTGTACTAACAGTTTAGCTATTTAATGATTGAAAATGCATGTACACTTTTTAAGTAATAATAGAAAGGAATTTTTTGAAGGCTTATTGTGGAAACCTTCTGAAAGTTGATGTACTTATGATCCCTTCGTTCTTCAAAAACAACTCAGATGTGTCGGAAATAAGAAGCATAGAAACTTCATTTCATGGTGACTGGAATAGAAGTGTGACATAACAATAACTCACAGAATTTTATAAAAACTGAGGAAATCTGGAACTAGATTATTTGCTTGGACCATGCTGTAAAGTCTTTCCATGGAAACACGTGAAAGGCTGTACAATAAAAAATAGTGGCAACTATCTTTAATAACTCATTTGGGAAGAATAATGTGCTCAGAAATTGTTAAAGGGTTTTTCAGATGCTTCAGAATGAGAGCTACATCAGGCATGAAATGATTTCTTAACATCATCCTTGTGATTCATCAAACTGATTAAGTGTAAAATGAAACTAACAAATAAAAATATTTATTAGAGTGTAATATGCTATAGAAATTAAATCTCCGAAATAACTGTATTGTGAGGAAAGGAAAGTAAATGTGAAGAAGACAGTAGTATGAAAAAGGGGGGGGGGGGGGGGGGATGGAACCTCGTTCTGGATGAGGTTCAGCCTTGCGAGTCCAACAAGCTACCTATTAACGCTAAAAGCAACAGCATGGTCATACAGAGTGTTTACTTATATCAAAATGATCCTCACAGAAATAAATACATAAAGAGACCACTATCTCATTTGTATATTTACGAGCAGAAGTTGCAACAACATTGTACACATCCTTTCATACTTTGGAACAGTGAAAAACAAATTTTCTGTAGTTTTGATAGCTGTATTTCTTCAGTGTCATACTACTCACTATTTGTAACCCTTTATGCGAAACGTGATTTCCAGAATAACAAGATATCACTGTGAATGCCCTTTACGATACTACAGGCAGGATCCAAACCAGTGATGTCACAGGTTTCACATGACTCAAGTGGAGCATTTTAGCAAGTTTTCAAATTATTTTAATATCATTTCCATTTTGTTTTAAATACTGAAATTCATGAGGGGCAAAAACATGTCATAACCATAAAACAACATAACTGACAAATTAAAATGATTTATGCAAAATGGTGAAAATACCCTACTCTGTCAGAGACAGCAAAGGACTTGGAAGAGCAGTTGGAGAATATCTTGAAAGGAGGATATAACATAAACATTGTTGTTGTTGTCTTCAGTCCTGAGATTGGTTTGATGCAGCTCTCCATGCTGCTCTATCCTGTGCAAGCTTCTTCATCTCCCAGTACCTACTGCAACCTACATCCTTCTGAATCTGCTTGGTGTATTCATCTCTTGGTCCCCCTCTATGATTTTCACCCTCTACGCTGCCCTCCAATACTAAATTGGTGATCCCTTGATGCCTCAGAACATGGCCTACCAACCAGTCCCTTCTTCTTGTCAAGTTGTGGCACAAACTCCTCTTCTCCCCAATTCTATTCAATACCTCGTCATTAGTTATGTGATCTACCCATCTAATCTTCAGCAATCTTCTGTAGCACCGCATTTCGAAAGCTTCTGTTCTCGTCCTGTCCGAACTAGTTATCGTCCACATTTCACTTCCATACATGGCTACACTCCATACAAATACTTTCAGAAACGACTTCCTGACACTGAAATCTATACTTGATGATAACAAATTTCTCTTCTTCAGAAACGCTTTCCTTGCCATTGCCAGTCTACATTTTATATCCTCTCTACGTCGACCATCATCAGTTATTTTACTCCCCAAATAGCAAAACTCCTTTACTACTTTAAGTGTCTCATTTCCTAATCTAATTCCCTCAGCATCACCCGACTAAATTCAACTACATTCCATTATCCTCGTTTTGCTTTTGTTGATGTTCATCTTATAATATCCTTTCAAGACGCTATCCAGCCATTCAAGTGCTCTTCCAAGTCCTTTGCTATCTCTGACAGAATTACAATGTCATCGGTGAACCTCAAGGTTTTTATTTCTTCTCCATCGATTTTAATATCTACTCCAAATTTTTCTTTTCTTTCCTTCACTGCTTGCTCAAAATACAGATTGAACAACATCGGGGAGAGGCTACAACCCTGTCTCACTCCCTTCCCAACCACTGCTTCCCTTTCATGCCCCTCGACTCTTATAACTTCCATCTGGTTTCTGTACAAATTGTAAATAGCCTTTCACTCCCTGTATTTTACCCCTGCCACCTTCAGAATTTGAAAGAGAGTATTCCAGTCAGCATTGTCAAAAGCTTTCTCTAAGTCTACAAATGCTAAAAATGTAGGTTTGCCTTTCCTTAATCTAGCTTCTAAGATAAGTCGTAGGGTCAGTATTGCCTCACGTGTTCCAATATTTCTGCAGAATCCAAACTGATCTTCCCCTATGTCGGCTTCTACTAGTTTTTCCATTCGTCTGTAAAGAATTCGCGTTAGTATTTTGCAACTGTGACTTACTAAACTGATAGTTCGGTAATTTTCACGCCTGTCAACACCTGCGTTCCTTGGGATTGGAATTATTATATTCTTCTTGAAGTCTGGGGGTATTCCGCCTGTCTCATACATCTTGCTCACCAGATGGTAGAGTTTTGTGAGGACTGGCTCTCCCAAGGCCATCAGTAGTTCTAATGGAATGTTGTCTACTCCCGGGGCCTTGTTTCGACTCAGGTCTTTCAGTGCTCTGTCAAACTCTTCACGCAGTATCGTATCTGCTATTTCACCTTCATCTACATCCTCTTCCAATTCCATAATATTGTCCTCAAGTACATCGCCCTTGTATAGACCCTCTATATACTCCTTCCACCTTTTTGTTTTCTCTTCTTTGCTTAGAACTGGGTTTCCATCTGAGTTCTTGATGTTCATACAAGTGGTTCTCTTATCTCCAAAGGTCTCTTTAATTTTCCTGTAGGCAGTATCTATCTTAACCCTAGTGAGATAAGCCTCTACATCCTTACATTTGTCCTCTAGCCATACCTGCTTAGCAATTTTGCGCTTCCTGTCGATCTCATTTTCTGTATTCCTTTTTGCCTGCTTCATTTACTGCATTTTTATATTTTCTCGTTTCATCAATTCAATTCAATATTTCTTCTGTTACCCAAGGATTTCTACTAGCCCTCGTCTTTTTACCTACTTGTTCCTCTGCTGCCTTCACTACTTCATCCCTCAAAGCTACCCATTCTTCTTCTGCTGTATTTTTTACCCCCTTCCTGCCATTTGTTCCCTTATTCTCTTCCTGAAACTCTGTACAACCTCTGGTTTAGTCAGTTTACCAGGTCCCTCTCCTTAAATTCCCATTTTTTTGCAGTTTCTTCAGTTTTAATCTATAGTTCATAACCAATAGATTGTGGTCAGAGTCCACATCTGCCCCTGGAAATGTCTTACAGTTTAAAACCTGGTTCCTATATCTCTGTCTTACCATTATATAATCTATCTGAAACCTTTTAGTGTCTCCAGGGTTCTTCCAGTATACAACCTCCTTTTATGATTCTTGAACCAAGTGTTACCTATGATTAAGTTGTGCTCTGTGCAAAATTCTACCAGACGGCTTCCTCTTTCATTTCTTACCCCCAATCCATATTCACCTACTATGTTTCCTTCTCTCCCTTTTCCTACTACTGAATTCCAGTCACCCATAACTATTAAATTTTCGTCTCCCTTCACTATCTGAATAATTTCTTTTATTTCATCATACATTTCTTCAATTTTTTCGTCATCTGCAGACCTAGTTGGCATATAAACTTGTACTACTGTAGTAGGTGTGGGCTTTGTGTCTATCTTGGCCACAATAATGCGTTCACTATGCTGTTTGTAGTAGCTTACCCGCATTCCTATTTTTTTATTCATTATTAAACCTACTCCTGCTTTACCCCTATTTGACTTTGTATTTATAACCCTGTATTCGCCTGACCAAAAGTCTTGTTGCTCCTGCCACCGAACTTCACTAATTCCCACTATATCTAACTTTAACCTATCCATTTCTCCTTTCAAATTTTCTAAACTACCTGCCCGATTAAGGGATCTGACATTACACGTTCTGATCCATAGAACCTCCGATCCATAGAACGCCAGTTTTCTTTCTGCTGATAATGATAAACATTAACAAAAGCAAAACAAGGATAATGGAATGTAGTCACATTAAATTAGGTGATGCTGTTGTTAGATCAGGAAATGAGACACTTCATGTAGCTGATGATTTTTGTTATTTTGGAAGCAAAATAACTGTTGATACAGAGAGGATATAAAGTGTAGACTGGCAATGGAAAGGAAAGCATTTCTGAAGAACAACAATTTGTTAACATTAAATATAAATGTAAGTGTTAGGAAGTCTTTTCTGAAAGTATTTGTGTGGAATGTAGCCATGTATGGAAGTGAAACATGGAGGATAAACAGTTTAGACAAGAAAATAATAGAAGCTTTTGAAATGTTGTGCTACAGAAGAATGCAAATCCCCTAACTAAAGTGGAGGTACTGAATAGAATTGGGGTGAAAAGAAATTGTGACACAACCTGACTAAAAGAAGGATTCTCTTGGTAGGACACATTCTGAAACATCAAGGTATCACCAATTAAGTGTTGAGGGGGAAGTGGCAGTGTAGGTGGGGGGGGGGGGGGGGGGGAGGATAAAAATCATAGAGGGAGACCAAGAGATGAATACAGTAAGCAGATTCATAAGGATGGAGGTTGCTATCCGAGATGAAGAGGCTTGCACAGGATAGAGTAACATGGAGAGCTGCATTAAAACCAGTCTTTAGACAGAAGATGACCCCCAACAAATAGCATCTGCAAATGAATGTATAAACCTCTATAATTTTTCTTGCAAAGAGTCTGTTTATCGTAAGGGTGATTATCTATCAATATTTAATAACAGTGTAACCCATACTAATGTCTTATGATGTAGGCTAGTATTTGCTTAAAACAATTCATTCCTTTTTTGAAAAAAGAAAGTTAGTTTCATCTGTCTCTTTTTTAAGGATTTACTATCTTTTGTAAGGACTTAACTAATTTGAGATGAAAGTCCCAGTTGCTCTCTCTGTTGGTTTTCAGAAATTTAAAAATTAAATTTCGCTGTAGACTGAGATGCATTCCATTCAGTTTTGCCATTGGGGCACTTTGTCGTGGATTGAACATTGGCTACTATTGAATTAACATTATATAAAATGTGTCCAACAGTATATTCTTATGTGTACATAATTTGCAACAAACATCTGTACATGTAATATTTGTAAGTCTTCTCGAAACTGGAGGATGCACTGTCTTATACTCCTCCTCCTCCCTAAGCTATTTTTTTTAAGTAGTCACCAAGAGAAGTTATTTGTGATGGTATAAACTATATTTAATTGTGTATCTTTTCCTTGCAGCTCACAGAAGAATGTAAGGCAGCCCTAACAAGAATTTTTAAGGTACATATTTCAAATAATTGGGGTTAACATTACATAAAATCATGTAGCTTTCTGTTAATCTGGTGCTTTCATTTTTTAATGCTTAGTTCTTCAATCACAGATCTGTGACGTGGACAATGATGAGTTACTAAATGATGAGGAACTAAATTTTTTCCAAAAACGGTGTTTCAATGCTCCATTGCAGCCACAGGCATTAGAAGATGTAAAATCTGTTTTAAGACGCAATTTATCAAATGGAGTTTCAGGAAATGCAATCACAAAAAATGGTAAATTTATGATATGTAAGGTCTACTTAAGATAAATGAAATTCCATTTATGTGATATGCAGATACTCATTAAAAATATCTATTTCATGTGCTAAATATATGTTGATGTCCTTGAATACATTTAGTATAAAAAGATTCTATCACTCTTTTAGGTTTTCTGTTTCTTCACTGCCTCTTTATTCAGAGGGGAAGAAATGAAACAACTTGGACTGTGCTACGCAAATTTGGATAAACACGCGATCTAGTGTCAAATAGCGCAAGAATTCCTGCATCCACCGTAAGTTGATCACATTTTCTATGTCATTTCCCCTTTCTTCCCATTGAGCAGCTCTACTTTTCCCTTTTGAATCAGCACCCAAAACATCTAGCCCCCTCGACACCCCACCTCTCCCCCTCCCTCTCCCCCTCCCTCTCCCCCTCCCTCTCCCCTCCCTCTCCCCTCCCTCTCCCCCTCCCTCTCCCCCTCCCTCTCCCCCTCCCTCTCCCCTCCCTCTCCCCCTCCCTCTCCCCCTCCCTCTCCCCCTCCCTCTCCCCCTCCCTCTCCCCCTCCCTCTCCCCCTCCCTCTCCCCCTCCTCTCCCCCTCCCTCTCCCCCTCCCTCTCCCGCTCCCTCTCCCGCTCCCTCTCCCCCTCCCTCTCCCCCTCCCTCTCCCCCTCCCTCTCCCCCTCCCTCTCCCCCTCCCTCTCCCCCTCCCTCTCCCCCTCCCTCTCCCCCTCCCTCTCCCCCTCCCTCTCCCCCTCCCTCTCCCGCTCCCTCTCCCCCTCCCTCTCCCCCTCCACCTCCCCCTCCACCACCCCCTCCCTACCCCCTCCCTCTCTGCATCCCTCTCCCCCTCCCTCTCCCCCTCCCTCTCCCCCTCCCTCTCCCCCTCCCTCTCCCCCTCCCCCTCCCCATCCCTCGCCCCTCCCTCTCCCCCTCCCTCTCCCCCTCCCTCTTCCTCTCCCCCTCCCTCGCCCCCTCCCTCGCCCCCTCCCTCGCCCCCTCCCTCTCCCCCTCCCTCACGCCCTCCCACTCCCCCTCCCTCTCCCCCTCCCACTCCCGCTCCGTCTCCCCTTTCCCTCTCCCCCTCGATCTCCCCCTCCCTCTACCCTTTCCCTCTCCCCTTTCCCTCTCCCCTTTCCCTCTCTCCTTTCCCTCTCTCCTTTCCCTCTCCCCCTCCCCCTCCCTCTCCCCTTTCCCTCTCCCCTTTCCCTCTCCCCCACCCCTCCCTCTCCCCCTCTCCACTCCCCCTCCCATCTCCCTCTCCCATCTCCCTCTCCCATCTCCCTCTCCCATCTCCCCTCCCATCTCCCCCTCCCATCTCCCCCTCCCATCTCCCCCTCCCATCTCCCTCTCCCCCACCCTCTCCCCCACCCTCTCCCCCACCCTCTCCCCCTCCCTCTCCCCCTCCCTCTCCCCCTCTCCCTCCCCTTCTCTCCCACCCTCTCACCCTATGTCCCTCCCACCCTCCCTCTCACCCTATGACCCTCCCTCCCTCCCTCCCCCTAAGCCCCCCACTCTCCCCTGCCCCCTCCCTCTCCCCTCCCTCTCGCCTCCCTCTCCCCTCCTCTCGCCTCCCCCTCCCTTCCCCTCCCTCTCGCCTCCCCCTCCCTTCCCCTCCCTCTCGCCTCCCCCTCCCTTCCCCTCCCTCTCGCCTCCCCCTCCCTTCCCCTCCCTCTCGCCTCCCTCTCACCTCCCCCTCCCTTTCGCCTCCCTCTCCCTTTCCCCTCCCTCTCGCCTCCCTCTCCCTTTCCCCTCCCTCTCGCCTGCCTCTCCCTTTCCCCTCCCTCTCGCCTCCCACGCCCCTTCCTCTCCCCGCCCCCCCTTCATTGTCCCCTCCCTCTCCCCCTCTGCCCCTTCCGCTCCCCCTCCCGCTCCCCCTCTGCCCCTTCCGCTCCCCCTCTGTCCCTCCCTCTCCCCCTCCCCTTATGTCCCTCATCCCTCCCTCCCTCTCCCCTTATGTCCCTCCATCCCTCCCTCCCTCTCCCCCTATGTCCCTCCCTCCCTCTCCCCCTATGTCCCTCCCTCCCTCTCCCCCCATCTCTCTCCCCCCTCCCCCTATGTCTCTCCCTCCCCCTCCCCCTATGTCCCTCCCTCCCTCTCCCCCATCTCTCTCCCCCCTCCCCCTATGTCTCTCCCTCCCCCTCCCCCTATCTCTCTCCCTCCCCCTATCTCTGCTCTTCCCTCTCCGCTTCCCTCTCCTCCTTCCTCCCATAATCACTTTGATATAAGGAAGAGGGTAAGAGACATTATAGTCACATAGACATGTCACTTGGCTCTTAGGTGTTCTAGGATGGACCATGGATTGCAGCTCAGTGTGTCATTAATGTTCGTTGCTTATGTTCACTTTTATAAGCATGTGAGACATGATGCCTTATAATACTGTAAATTGATGCTAGCTTAAAACTGTTGTCGCAACCAGAGTACCAACACTTATTGTAGTTTACCATAATGTAATTTTATGAGTGCAGCCATATTTTCATGCAATGGGATATATTCAGAAAAGTCTGGCCCGGGGTGTTTATGAGCAGCTATTTCCAGATAAACTTTCTACAATTTGCTTACAGTTAATCAAAAATGACAGAAAATATCTCACATGTAATGAGCAATGTAAACAATATTAAGATTATTATGTGGACAGTATGTTGTGGCAGACAACCACGACCATAAACAAACGAGAACTTGGACTGTCCCGGGGGAGCAGAGCAGTGTGGGGAATAAACCATGCCTCCATCTTGAAGGGCTGCCATCGTATGTCCATGTTCTGTGTGTCCATGTAATCAGGGGTGGATAGCGGAAAAGGAAAAAAGTATAAAGACTGGGTGTGATGGAGCATGTGCACTGTCTAGTGAGGAAAGGGAACAGAGAAGAGGCTGGATGGGAGAGGACAGTGACTAATGAAGGTTGAGGCTAGGAGGGTTATGGAACGGAGGATATATTGCAAGAAAGTTCCCCCCTGAGCAAATTCAGAAAAGCTAGTGTTGGTGGGAAGTATCCAAATGGTATACGCAGTGAAACAATCACTGAAATGAAGGATGTCATGTTTGGCAGCGTGCTCAGCAACAGGGTGGTCTACTTGTTTCTTGGCCACAATTTGTCGGTGGCCATTCATGTGGACAGACAGCTTGTTGGTTGTCATGCCTACATAGACTGCAGCACTATGGTTGCAGCTTAGCGTGTTGATCACGTGACTGGTTTCACAGGTAGCCCTGCCTTTGATGGCATAGGTGATGTTTGTGACTGGACTGGAGTAGATGGTGGTGGGAGGATGTATAGGACAACTCTTGCATCTGGGTCTGTTGAAGGATATGAACCATGAGGTAAGGGGTTGGGAGCAGGGATTGTGTAGGGATGGAAAAGTATATTGTGCAGGTTCAGTGGAAGGCGGAATACCACTGTGGGAGTGGTGGGAAGGCTAAGGGACAGGATATTTCTCATGTCGGGGGGGGGGTGGGGGGGGGGGGGGTGGGGGGGGGGGGGATGCTCCTCTGTGGCTGGATGGCGGGACTTTGTGAGGTGGTGGGAGACTGTAAAGATAAGGCATGGGAGATTTGTTTTTGTACAAGGTTGGGAGAGTAATTGCGGTTTCTGAAGGCTTCAGTGAGGCCCTCGGAATATTTCCAGAGGGACTGCTCATCACTGCAAATGCGCTGACCACGGTTGGTTATGCTGTATCGAAGGGATTTCTTGTTATGGAACAGGTGATGGCTATCAAAGTGGAGGTATTGCTGGTGGTTAGTAGGTTTGATATGGACAGAGTTACTGATGTAGCCATCTTTGGAAGTGGAGGGCAAGATATAGGAAGGTGACTTGTTTGGTTGAAGAGGACCAGGTGGAGCAAATGGGGGAGAAGTTGTTGAGGTTCTGGAGGAATGTGGATAGGGTGTCCTCACCCTCGATCCAAATCGCAAAGATGTCATCAGTGAATCTGAAACAGGTGAGACGTTTAGGATTTTGGGTGTTTAGAAAAGATTCCTTTAGATGACCCATGAATGTGTTAGCATAGGTTGGTACCGTGTGGGTGCCCATAGCTGTAACCCAGATTTCTTCATAGGTAATGCCTTCAAAGGAGAAGTAATTGTGGGTGAGGATATAGCTGGCCATGGTGACTAGGAAGGAGGTTGTTGGTTTGGAATCCATCGGTTGTTGGGAAAGATAGTGTTCAATAACAGTAAGGCCATGGGCATTAGGGATGTTAGTGTAAAGGATCTGGCATCAATAGGGATGAGCAGGGCACTGTGTGGTAAAGGGACGGGAACAGTGGAGGAAATGGTTGGTCTTTTATAAAGAAGGGTAGGTTCTGGATAACAGGTTGATGGTGTTGGCATCCAAGAGCAAAGATTCTGTCAGAGGGGGCACAGTAACTGGCCACAATGGGTGTCCTGGATGGTTGGGTTAATGCACTTTAGGAATCATGTAGTAGGTAGGACTGCGGGGAGTGGAATGTTCGAGGTTAAAAAATTCTGGAAAGTTAACAGGGGGTGATTTGTAGGTAGTGGCAGTGGATCATGGTTGGACGGAGCAGTGAACTGAGTTAGGCAGAGTTCAACATTGGTCTTAGGTTGAGTCTGATTGGTAGGGTTGGTGGCGAAAAGTGTGTCCACTGTAGGAACTGGGAGAAGGAGAGAAGGTCTTTAATAAGTCCTGTGTGATTGAATTCGGGAGTGGGGCAATAGGTGAGGCCTTTGGAAAACACTGATTTTTCCTCGGGAGATAAGGCTTCTGGAGGAAAGGTTGATGACTGTGTTTCAGGTCTGTTCAGGTTCTGGATTCTGTTTGGTGGTGGAAGGGAGTTTTGGAGGGTGGGGTAAATGTAGTAGGTTGTAATCTTACTCTCACACACATCACCATTAAATTCATTGTCTTAGTATCTTCATGTTTTCAAAAGCTTCGAGAGTTGTAAGATATACAACATATTAATTTTTTGCTTATGTTCATTATCTCGTTGCTACTGTCGATGGCACAAAGTATTGTCTAGGGGTAAATTCTTGCAGCTGAAATTTCGATTTCTTAGATTCTTGATGACTAAATAACTGATGAAATTTTTCTGTATTATTCTTGAATTTTATTCTTTGTCACTTCTTTCAACATGACACTGTTTTTACATTTTCCACAATAAAAAGACCAGTAATTAATTGCTGTTGACAAATTCAGAAAAAGTCTGCTTCCATCAGAGGCGTGCCCACCACTCCTTACATTTTGCAGTACTCACAATCTCCAAAGAGTTTACAAAATTTCTCGACAGGAGAAAAACTTCACTAAAATATATCATTATTTTGTAAATTAATCTAGAAATAAATTTAATAATTAGCATTGGATTGTGCAATTAATAATATGAATTTTAAATATTCCAGAAATTTTGTAATTTCAATTATTTTTAAAAGAAGAGTAATTTTAGCTGTTGGTACATATTGATTGTAACACACTAATTTCTTTTTTATGGAGTTTAGTCTGAAACACAATACGTTGTATACAAAACATGTCAATTCTTTTAGTGAAAAAGCAGAAATCTCTCTTATATGTACAAGGTGTTACAAAAAGGTACGGCTAAACTTTCAGGAAACATTCCTCGCACACAAAGAAAGAAAATATGTTATATGGACATGTGTCCGGAAATGCTTACTTTCCATGTTAGAGCCCATTTTATTACTTCTCTTCAAATCACATTAATCATGGAATGGAAACGCACAGCAACAGAACGTACCAGCGTGACTTCAAACACTTTGTTACAGGAAATGTTCAAAATGTCCTCCGTTAGCGAGGATACATGCATCCACCCTCCGTCGCATGGAATCCCTGATGCGCTGATGCAGCCCTGGAGAATGGCATATTGTATTACAGCCGTCCACAATAAGAGCACCAAGAGTCTCTACATTTGGTACTGGTGTTGTGTAGACAAGAGCTTTCAAATACCTCCATAAATGAAAGTCAAGAGGGTTGAGGTCAGGAGAGCGTGGAGGCCATGGAATTGGTCCGCCTCTACCAGTCCATCAGTCACCGAACCTGTTGTTGAGAAGCGTACGAACACTTTGACTGAATTGTGCAGGAGCTCCATCGTGCATGAACCACATGTCAAACATTCACATAAAATCTGTGTTGATGACGTGATTGCTGCGTGTGGATTCTCGTCAGCCCACACATGTTGATTGTGAAAATTTACAATTAGATCACGTTGGAATGAAGCCTCATCCGTAAAGAGAACATTTGCACTGAAATGAGGATTGACACATTGTTGGATGAACCATTCGCAGAAGTGTACCTGTGGAGGCCAATCAGCTGCTGATAGTGTCTGCACATGCTGTACATGGTACGGAAACAACTGGTTCTCCCGTAGCACTCTCCATACAGTGACGTGATCAACGTTACCTTGTGCAGCAACAACTTCTCTGACGCTGACATTAGGGTTATCGTCAACTGCACGAAGAATTGCCTCATCTGTTGCAGGTGTCCTCATCGTTCTAGGTCTTCCCCAGTCTTAAGTCATAGGCTAGAATGTTCTGTGCTCCCTAAGACGCCGATCAATTGCTTCGAACGTCTTCCTGTCGGGACACCTTCGTTCTGGAAATCTGTCTCGATACAAACGTACCGCGCCACAGCAGTTGCACCTTGCTAATCCATACATTAAATGGGCATCTGCCAACTCCGCATTTATAAACATTGCACTGACTGCAAAATCACATTCGTGATGAACACTAACCTGTTGATGCTGCATACTGATGTGCTTGATGCTAGTACTGTAGAGCAATGAGTCGCATGTCAACACAAGCACCGAAGTCAACATTACCTTCCTTCAATGGGGCCAACTGGCGGTGAATCAAGGAAGTACAGTACATACTGATGAAACTAAAATGAGCTCAAACATGGAAATTAAGCGTTTCCGGACACATGTCCACATAACATCTTTTCTTTATTTGTGTATGAGGAATGTTTCCTGAAAGTTGGCCGTACCTTTTTGTAACACCCTATATATATAAACAAAGATGCTGTAACTTACCAAACGAAAGCATTGGTATGTTGATAGAGACAATAAACACACACACAAATTTCAAGCTTTCGCAACCCACAGTTGCTTCATCAGGAAAGAGGGAATGAGAGGGAAAGACGAAAGGATGTGGGTTTTAAGGGAGAGGGTAAGGAGTCATTCCAATCCCGGGAGCGGAAAGGCTTGCCTTAGTTGGAAAAAAGGACAAAAGGACAAAAAATTCGCAAAAATACACCAAATATGAGTGAAAAATCATGAGAAGGATGAAATGGAGGCAAGAGGGGAAAGGAGATGGAATTTGAGGGACTTGATGATAGCAAAAGGTGAAAACTAACTGAAATTGGTGAGAAATCACAGTGAGATCGAAAAGGATATAAATAATAAATATATTTTTTATTGTGGGTGGCAGGTTTGAGGTCAGAAAAGTATGAAGAAGGGGGCTGGCAGATGTGCCTGGATGAGGTGGGTTGGTATGGATCTGAGAAAGAGTGCGGACTGAGGAGGTGTTCGTAGGATGAGATCCAAGATCGTGTGGCAACCAGAAAGGTGCAGCAAATAACATGCAAAAATATAGGAGAGCGATGCAGTGAGAGTGATCATTTAGAAGCTATGGATTAATGATATAAGTGGGAGTGATGTGTGACATAAGATGCTGTACTAACGATCAGCGTGGTCTTGTAGCCGTCTGTTCCATACAGCCGGGATGGTTGATGCAGTGTGGCTTGTAAGTAGTGCCAACAATCAAGTGGACCACACTGTTGCTGAGCACACTGCCAAACATGACATCCTTCATTTCAGTGATTGCTACAAAGCCCGTGCCACCCGTTCCATATGGATCCTTCCCACCAACACCAGCTTTTCTGATTGCGCAGGTGGGAACTTTCCCTGCAATATATCCTAGGTTCCTGTAACCGTCCTGGCCTCAACCTTCGTTAGTGACTGCCCTCTCCCAACCGGCCCCTTCTCTGTTCCCCTTCCAGCACAATACAGCCCACATCCTCCATTGCACCCAGTCTTTTTACTTCTCTCCTTTTCCCCTATCTCTCCTCCCCCCCCCTCCGCCCCACCTCTCCACTGCCCTCCATCTAACCTTTCAGTTGCACTTAGCAACTCTACCCTCTTTCTATCTCGTCCCTGTATGCTCCCCAACAGCACATCACTGTCCGTCACCCCCACCCTACTACCCCTCCCCTTCCCTGCCCCAGCCTCCTCTTCTGAGACTGCAGTCATGTGTGTGAGTATGTATATGTGTGTTTGTCATCTAATTTTGACGAAGCCCTTACTGGCTGAATGCTATATTTGTGACTTGTCAGTTTGTTGTGCCTATCTGCGACTCAACATCTTATGTAATTAATGGTTACAAGATATCATGAAAATAAGTGTATTGAAAATGAACAACAAATTACATTAAACATTGAAACTTGAGACCCTCCACAAAATTAAACAAGAGATCTTGAAGGGCAGTCATTTTCAGAAATCAGCATCGCAGTTTCTTGTAGCACAGCTGAAATGGAGACTACTGAAGTAACATTTATTCCGTGTTTGAGTTCCCTCAATTCATATTCAAAAGTGTGTAATGATTTTAATTTCTCCTTTCAACTCAATAACATTTTTCACTAATTTTCACTTCAGTGTGTTTGCATAAACTTCAGTTAAGAAAATCTAATTCTTAGTCTTCATTACAATCACATTTATGGCTCAAGAGTGACCGATAAGTGTAGGCTGCATCACCCTAAGAAGTAACTGAACGACACTTGAAAAACTGCACTCTTAAATACTGACTTTACCTCAAACTCTCACTGTAAATTGTTCCTGACATCAGTTCCCACTGCGTAAATACTGTTGTCTGTTGCAGAGGTTTCTTGGGTAATTTCACTAATCCTCTCCACAGTAGATATACCCAAGTGATTTATAACAATTTAATTCCTTTGTTATGGGCTGAGGCAACACAGCGGACAGCCATTATCCTTGACTGCCTTGAATATACATATGAAAATATTGTTGCTATTTGACTTTTTTATTTTTTATATTCAAACTTTGAATATTCATCTTTGGTAAAGCCTATTTTGCATAACTATTGGAGCCAATGGCAGTATCAGAGGTGCAGTTTTAGACAGAAGCTCAAACGTTTGTGTGTCAAACGTGAAGCTGCTTTAAATCTCAAATAATCTTCTTTCACAGTGTCTTTACATCTGCTCACAGTAGTCTAAAACACAAGTGTTTCTAACAGTAAACTCATTCATACATATTGGCATATGTCATATGACACAGATTTATCATGGTTTGAGAGGGGTCAGCAGTGCATAAAACTTGAAGGAGAGCTCCAGATAAGTTTTTGGAATATTTGGAATTTAAATTACTTCATTTACTTGTTTGGAGTTGGTGCTTCACATTTCATTTGTTGTGTGATTACTTAAGGTTTGATTTTCAAGTGAATGAAAAGTTTTTATCAGCTAGAATTGTTGTATGCTAAAGCTTATACTTTCAGTTTTATTTTATCAGTCTTCGAGTACACAGTGGCTGTACCACGGAACTGAGTCACAAGGGTCAACAGTTCCTTTCTACATTATTCAATCATCATGACAAGGACAAAGATGGAGCCCTTTCACCCAAAGAATCTGAAAGTCTCTTCTCAGCATGTCCTGTTCCTCTTTGGGGCAATGACGTGTGCAACACTGTTGTAACAAATTCTCAGGTCAGTGCTATAAAATTATTTCTTTTTTCTCTTTTTTCAGCCATATAAATAATATAACTTTTCCCTCTTTATTGTTAATCCTTTGTCCGCTGACAGTAAAGCAAGTATTATCATAAGAAGAAAAAGCTTATTGTTCAGATTTTCAAAACCAAACATATTATATTTAGCTTTACCATATTACCCACATTTCTGACTAAATATGTTGTGCTGTGTGTACAATTAGCTATAGCTCTGTGTTAACTTTTTCTTTGTAACTTTTGAAAAAGTGGAGGTTTAATAACAATCAAAGTTATGACATTGTATGTGTTGCTGTAAGGCTTACTACACTGGTATCCAAAATTAAAGCAACAAATGGAAATTTTGCAATGTTGCATTTATTTTGCCACAAAACAGTACAAACAAGTGGTAATAAGTAGAAATAGTGTAAAGAATACAGAACATAAACAGCTGCAATATGTATAAAGCTAGACAAAACTGTTCTTGATTTGTTCCAACTTAACAGATTTGCACTCATATTCTAACAACTGGTTAATGTGCTCAGTATCCGTGTGACCATCTGTGGTAGCAACACAGGCCTGACAACGGGATATGCCGTGAATGATTCCATCACTCTCATGACGAGGCAATAACATCCATTCTTCCTGTAGAGCTGCTCACAAGTCTTGGAGGGTAGTTGGTGCATGCTTATGTGATGCAACCCATTTCTCTAATGCGCCCCCAACGTGTTCTATGGGATTCAGATCGGGAGAGTGAGCAGGCCACCTCATGCATGGAATTTCCTCCATTTCCAAGAAAACATCAATTACTCGTGCTCTGTGAGGTCGAGCATTATTGTCTGTCAGTGTGAAGACTGGGCCCACAGCACCTCACAACAACTGAACATGAGATCCCAAGATCTCGTCCCGATACCTGACAGCTCCAGTTGCAAATCCATCGAGAATCATTCTCCAGACAAAATTGGGAGTCATCTGTAAAAAGAACATTGGCCCACTGTAGGATATCCAGGCAGCATGTTGACGACTCCACTGTACATGTTCTCTTATGTGAAGACACGTCAGAAGTACACATATAGCAGGTCTCTGGCATTAAAGGCCACTCTGGTGAAGACTTTTGTACTGTTTGCCTCTTGTAAAACATGTCCAGTGGATTCTGCGAGGTCAGATTCCAGTTGCCGTGCAGTACAAAGGCGATACCGTTGTGCCCTTGCAGCCAAAAATGGTCTTCCTTCCCAATTTCACATGTAGTGGGCCCTTTCTCGGTCTTAGGGATACAGTTTGTCTCTCTAAACTGTTGCCACATGTGAGAAATTAGAGCGACTTAGCATCGTGCTATATCAGTTTCCTACTGTCCAACTTCCTTTCTTCACATGACCTTCCACTTGTAACGTTCCCTCTTTCTGTTTATTTAGGTTTGATTTGTTTGATTGTTATTCTTTATTTCTATTATTCGGAATCTTTTTTTTTTATTATTAAATTGAGCCTGAAACTTACGTAATAAATACTTCGCGTGAAGTACGATTTGCAGCACAAACAAAAATTAATTTCGGAAATGTAATCCACTGAATATTAAAAGTAAAGCTTTTGAACAACGCGCAAAACTGACTAGATACATTCAGAGGGTACGTACATTCGCGTGCGAGTGGTTGCGGTCTGATGAGAAATTTTCATTGTGAAATAATTTCGTCGTAACACACTCGGAGATTGCGAACGTACATTCAGAGTAGAGGCACGTACGTTCTATCATTCCCCGTGGCCTGGGTAAAAGAATGGCAATTATTTAAATCTAAGAGTATTTCTTTTGCATCGGACTAGTATTTTTATAGGAAAAAGAAGATTGCAGGTTCTGAATGTCTCGGCAAAACGAATCGGAAGTAATTTTAGCGGCCACGAAAGGAAAGTAGAGAGCACAATCACATACCTCTATTGTTGAGCAGCGCTGTTTTGAAGATCTTCGGTTCCATCTAAAACTCGCCTTCTCTGCTTAACATAAATACTCCATAGGCATGGGAATAAGGCTTGTTGTGCGATGAAAATAATATAAAACACATCTTGCGTCTTTTATTTAACTCATTCATTTACCACACACACACACACACACACACACACACACACACACTAGTAATTAGACAGTACGACATCCCACCAGCCCATCAGAACAAAAAGTAGTCGTTCATACAAGAAATAAAAAACGAAGGGCGAAATTGTTCCTATGTCTCTCAAAGATAAAAAGTTTACCAGATATTTCTCTGGTGTGTCACTGGAACAATTTTTCAGCACCTCTGCGATTAAGTCACAATATTTTCAGTTCCTTTACACACTGCAGAGTCTGGTAGGCTTCCTCTCTATACCATACCGCACTGTCTGTGACTGTGTATGCAGTGATTGTGGATGTGGGACTACCTGGCAAACACTACCCCCTTTGATAGATGCCCCGACATCATCGTCAGTGCGGTTGTCCATTAACTGGAATGCCATCTTCCGTCAGAACACAAGCATATGAATATCTGTTGACCGTTTGCATGAGTCTAACATGAATTATACACAGTATGAGGAAATTGCAGTTTGTCACTTTAATTTTGGACAACAGTGTATTTATTTATCCTGTGTATTCATATATATGTATATTTATAAAGGATGCCAAACATTTCAAAAGTATGGCTATAGCTATGCATCATATTCCCTTTCAATCTGCAATGGACTTACATTGTAAAAACTACCCCATTCACGAGGTGACCTTTGTTTACTGTATTGCAACCATAGCAGTAAGTGATCATTATCACACTTAAAAGGTGACATGAAGAACTGACTGAACAGCCTATAGCTTACTTCTACTATAACAGGCCTAATATCTATTTGAAACAAATACTAACAAAGTGATAGAGGGGCTGGCCAGTACTTACCTCAGCTCAGTACAGCCGATAGATACACAAAAAACAACCGAAAATATATGTTCCTAGTATTTAGAATAAATGTTCCTTCATCAGGGAGGAGAGAGGGGAAAGAAAGGGAAGAAGGGAAAGTGGATTTAGTTACTCACAACCCAGGTTATGTAGCAAAAGGGAAAGGAAAACAGGGAGGGTAGCAAGGATGGAGGCATGGTTGTCAGAGGGAAGCCAAAGATATTCTACTGTAAGTATTGTGCCAGCTTCAAACCAAAGAGGATGCATACAGAAGTAAAGAGGTATATAGTATAAAGGTAAACACAACTATGTAGGATGAAAAGATGCGTGAATGGCTACAGAGGAAAGGGAAAGAGGAGAAGACCGAAGAGTAAATGGGAATGAGGTTGTTTAACGTAGGTTCAGTCCAGCGGGATGGTGGGATGAAAGGATGTGTTGGAGTGCAAGTTCCCATCTCCGCAGTTCAGAGGGACGGGTGTTGGGTGGGAGAAGCCAAATGGCACATATGGTGTAGCAGGTTCCTAGGTCCCTAGAATTATGCTGGAGGGCATGCTCCCTACTGGGTATTGGACATTGCCTAGGCGGACAGTTCGTCTGTGTCCGTTCATGCGCTCAGCCAGTTTAGTTGTTGTCATACCGATGTAAAAGGCTGTGCTGTGCAGGCATGTCAACTGATAAATGACATGTGTAGTTTCACACGTGGCCCTGCCTTGAATTGTGTATGTTTTACCAGTAGCGGGGCTGGAGTGGGTGGTTGTGGGGGGGGGGGGATGCATGGGGCAGGTTTTGCAGCGGGGTCAGTTACAGGGGTAGGAACCGCTAGGTAGAGAAGGTAGTCTGGGCAGTTGTTGCCAACTTTTTCCGTATTTTTCTTATTTAGTGGTCTTCCTTTGGTATTGAACATTACCAATACAATTTCTTTCTCTCTCGTCCTTCCTTCCACGTTTTATTCCTTCTTAAGATTACTATTTTAACTTTAGTTATTTAATTTCCCTACCCACCAGATACCCACTATGTACCCTAATCCTATACCACATTATTTACATTCATTCCGGAAACATGCATTCACCTTACCCAAACTGCAATCCCACATACTTTTCCTCCGGTCCTGCTTAACCTTTGGAATTACTTACCTTAAAAGTTCCCATCTCTGGGTGCAATTTGTCCTTCCACCAGTCTCTCCTGGACTTCCAAAACCTTCAATCCTTAGCCCTTACCCAACTTGTCCTGAATCTCTACACTACTTCATGTAACCACCACTCCCAACAGCTCCTATCTCTCTTCAAAGTCCTCCACCCTTCAAACCCTTGCTTGGAGAACACACTCAGGAACATCATCCTAGAAGACAGCTGCAAACTTGAGTTCCATGTCACACCCACCTGGATAAACTATCCACAGTGCTAGTGCAACACCTAAGAAGTGGGGTCCCTCTCCCTATCACTCACAAACACCAACCACAACAGAACCTTCAACAAACCCCCCTCATAGCCAACAAACCTAACCTAGCTACCCTACTCAGTCTCCCCATTCCAGCACATACCTCACACAGACCAAATCTCTACTACAAACACAGTCAAATGCCACATGTCACCAGTCCCAAATCAGTTCTAAACCTCTCATCCAGATCCCTCTCTTCTCCAGAGACATCTGTTCTATCAAGAGACTTAACCTTTAGCCCCACGCCTAAATTCAACCACACTGCCCTGGTTAAAGATCTCCTCTCATTCACCCGGAACCTCTACTGGAAATATCACTTCACTACCCAAACACAGCCCCCAAATACTAGACCCAGTGTTGAACCTTGTCTAGAACCGACCGCCTTCTCAAAGGAATCCACCTCCCCTCCCCCAAAACCATCCTTTGCAGACATTTCATGAATTCCCCACATCCAGTGTTGCCTCCCAGTCCTTCTTGAAGAACATCCCGACAACCCTCAACATCACCCCAGCTGAATCCCGTGCCATTAAGGAGCTGAAAACAGACCGCTCTATTGTCATCCTCCCGGCGGATAAAGGCTCCACAACTGTGGTACTTGACCATGTGGAGTATGTGGCAGAAGGACTGTGTCAACTCTCCGACACCTCAACCTACAAAGCTGTTACCCAGGATCCCATTCCCTCCATCCAGACTGAGCTGCAGAAAATCCTAAAAATCCAAGGTCCCTCACAAGGCCTCACAACGGCTTCCATATACTTACTCACTCCACCTGAGCCATGTACCCCTACCTTCTACCTATTACCCAAAATCCACAAAGAGAACCATCCTGGCCGTCCCATTATAGCACCCACTCCTCTCCCACCTGAAACCTTTCTTGTCACCATAGATGCTACATCCCTTTACACAAACATCCCACATACTCATGGTCTCTCTGCCCTTGAGCACTACCTCTCCCAATGCCCACCTGAAGATCTTCCAAAAACCTCGTTCCTTATCACACTTACTAACTTCATCCTCACTCATAATTATGTCACTTTTGAAGGCCAGACCTACAAACAAATCGGGGGAACAGCCATGGGAACCAGAATGGCTCCGTCCTATGCCAACCTCTTCATGGGCCGCATGGAGGCGGCTTTCCTGAAGACCCAGCAGCTGCTTCCCCTGGCCTGGTATAGGTTTATAGATGACATCTTTGTGGTCTGACTCATGGTGAAGAAACACTCCTCAATTTCCTCCTTAACCTCAACTCCTTTTCGAATCTGAATTTCACCTGGTCCTTCTTCAAAACCTAAACCACCTTCCTGGATGTTGACCTTCATCTTGTTGAAGCTCACATCCACACCTCTGTCCATATCAAACCCACAAACAAACAACCGTACCTTCACTTTGATAGCTGCCATCCATTCCACATCAAACGCTCCCTTCCCTACAGCCGAGGTATTTGTGGCAAACGTATCTGCTCCAGTGACTAATCCCTCAACAATTACACCAATAGCCGGACCAGTGCTTTCCTCTCCCGCAACTATCCTGCAGACCTTGTCCACAAACAGATCTCCCGAGCAATACATTCCTCCCTGTCCAACAACAATGTTCCTAGCCCCAGACCACACAAAAGCATCCCACTCGTCACCCAATATTATCCTGGCCTCGAATACATCAACAAATTACTCCGCCAGGGATATGACTTTCTCAAGTCAACCCCTGAAATGAGATCATCCCTTGACAAAATTCTCCCCACACCAACCAGAGTTGCCTTTCGTCGCCCCCCTAACCTCCATAACATCCTTGTTAAACCCTACGATATTCCCAGACTACCTTCTCTACCGAGCAGTTCCTACCCCTATAACCGACCCCGCTGCAAAACTTGCCCCACGCATCCCCCCACAACCACCTACTCCAGCCCCGCTACTGGTAAAACAGACACAATTCAAGGCAGGGCCACGTGTGAAACTACACATGTCATTTATCAGCTGACATGCCTGCACTGCACAGCCTTTTACATTGGCAGTAGTTTTGAAGACTTATCACATATACTTTATTCTTAATTTACTGGACTGTATGATGATTACCTTGTGTACTTATATGTAACGTTAACACTTAAGAAACATTAACATGTTTATTATATCTTTGTTGGCTATAGTTTTGAAGACTTATCACATATACTTTATTCTTAATTTACTGCCATTACAGAACCTTCATGTTTCTTAATGTATATTTCTCCATGAAATTTACTGTAATGGCACATAACATCATAAACGTGTCAGTTTATAAGTCAGTTTCAAACAGTCGAAAATCCAGGTTGGAATATCAACAGTTCTGCAAAGGATAGATTGCTATCACCGTAAAGATGACATGTTGATCTGCAGAAAGGTGGACAAAGCCTTCATCAGAAAAGAAAAACAAAAACTGCTATCTCTGGCCAGAGCAGCCAGAGATAGCACTCTTGTGTGTGAGGTGTGCTTGCTTATGTGAATGAAGGCTTTGGCCAGAACCTTAGTATGTAACAGTCTTTTCACCATACCTGTCTGCAACTTAATGTGTTGTCTTTATGGTGAGTAGCGATCTATATTTTCTATAATTGTTAATTTCAAATTTCTGTTGGAGCATTAGCTTTTGTCATTTTTGCTTTGTTTACTTTCTTAAAACTGCTGCAAAATCTCCTCACAATCTCCAGCCATATGTTTTTATGAAGTATAGATAGAAAATAATCAGCTGTTATTGAGCTTCTTTTTCTTCTGTCTTCTTTAACCACAGAGCCTAGGTGACATTTTCCATGTTTGTTCTTGTTTTCTCAAACCCTTTCCTTCCTTTGGCTGATGAAGGAGTCTGTGGCACCTGAAGCTAGCTTTCTTAGTCACTTTTGTTTTAGGTAGTCACTGCCACTGGATAGACAAGCTTCTTTCTATTCACATTTAAGTGAAGTTTCCTTTTGATGGTCATCAGCAGTACATTTCCTGATAGTAAACTAAGTTTATGTGATTCTATATCACAGTAAATAATTTAGAATTTTTTTACAGGGTTGGATTACCTTGCAAGGTTACATGTGTCAGTGGACATTGATCACATTGCTTGATGTGCAAAAAACATTTGAGTACTTGGCTTATCTTGGATACAACATTATTGAAAATGAAAACCAGCTGTCGGCTGTAATAGGTACGCAATATATTTATGTGTACTGGGGAAATGTATTATTATTATTATTATTATTATTATTATTATTATTATTATTATTATTATTATTATTATTTTACATGTATAGTTTTGTAAGACGTAATTGAGGAACAAATCTCCAAGGTCATGAAATGAAATGTGTCAGTACATTAAGTTACAACGCAAGTAATAACAGATAAAATAAAATGTTTATGAATCCAAAAAAGTACAAGCCATAAGTTTGTGTAAATGCAATCAACAATATAACACAGGAATCAGCTTAATTTTTCAAGGAAATCTTTGACATAGAAAGAGTGACCTGTGAGGAAACTCTTCAGCTTTGATTTGAAAGTGCATTGATTACTGTTAAGTTTTTTGAATTCTTGCGGTAGCTTATTGAAAATCGATTCTGCACAAGAATCAAGAAAGTGCGACCCAAATGCAGATTGGATTTCTACTTAGTATTAACCGAGTGAAAATTGCTAATTCTTAGGAATATGCATATATTGTTAACAAGAAATGACAGTAAGGAATATATATATTAAGAGCCCATGTCGGAATGCCCAGACTAGTGAACAGGGTTCGGCAAGAGGTTCATGAACGTATGCCACTTACTGCAAGAACCATCCATTTCTGTGAAAACTATCCTTTGAGAATGGCAAGAGTAACCCCAAAATAGAACACCATATGTCATAAGTGAACGAAAATAAGCAAAGTAAACTACTTTTCATGTCGAGCTATCGTTTACTTCAGACACCATTTGAATAGTAAAAATAGCAGCATTAGGCCTTTGAACATGATCCTGAACGGGGCCTTTCCATGACAGTTTACTATCCATCTGAACACCAAGAAATTTGAACCAATCAGTTTCACTAATCATATGCCCTTTCTCTGAAATTAAAACTTTGAATTTTGTTGAATTGTGTGTTAGAAAATGTAAAAACTGAGTCTTTCCATGGTAAACTGAGTCTTTCTATGGTTTAGCATTAATTTATTTTCTACAAGCCATGAACTTATGTCATGAACTGCGCTGTTTGAAACAGTGCCAATGCCGCCATCCTTTACTACCAAGCTACTGCCATCAGCAAACAGAAATATTTTAGAATCACCTGTGATACTAGAGGGCGTATAAGTTATATAAATAAGGAACAAGAGTCATCCGACCACTGATCCCTGCAGCATTCCACAGTTGTCCATGTTCCACTCAGACGCCACATCATATGACAGTTGTTCTCAACGCAGTGGATAATGACCTTTTGCTGTCTGTTGTTTAAGCAAGAGATGAACCAATTGTGAGCTACTGACTGTATTCTATAATGGTCTAACTTCTGGAGCAATATTTTGTGATCAACACAATCAAATGCCTTATTTAAATAAATAAGATGTGTAGTGTTCGAATCCTTTTGTTTAATCCATCCAGTACCTCGCAGAGAAAAGAGAATATAGCATTTTCAGTTGTTAAACTACTTCTAAAACAGAATTGTACGTTTGATAGCAAATGATGTGAAAGAAAATGATCAGTTATTCTTACATATACAGCTCTTTCAGTAACTTAAGAAAATACTGATGGCATAGAAATAGGTCTAAAATTGTCTACATTATTCCTTTGTCCCTTTTCATAAGGAGGCTTTACTACTGAGTACTTAAGTCATTCAGAAAACTGATCATTCTTAAAGGAATGTAGCTAAGTACAGGGCTAACATGTTCAGCACAGTACTTTAATGTTCTACTAGGTACTCCATCATGTCCGTGAGAGTTCCTAGTCTTCAGTGATTTAATTATTGACTCAATCTCCCACTTACTACTATCACAGAGGAGTATTTCCGACTTCAGTCTCAGAAAGACATTTTCCACTGCACTCTGGTTGGAAAAAATACAATCTGTATCAGATAATATGATTTTAGGTGCTCTTCCAATATCCTTTTTCTAGCACAGCCACATACAAAATTAATATTGAAGTCACCACATATAACATGTAGAAACTAAGTTTTTGTTTAATTCACCAGCAATGCTCAGAAAGTGATTGTTAAATGCTGTACATATATCTGACTTACCAGTAACACAGTAACAGAAATATTTTTATTTTGAAATCACTTTATATCGTCGACCTTGTGATACTAACCAGACACTTCCTTCACAACTGACCATATGATTTTAACTTTATCCTCTGAATTAGCTGTTCTATTTGCATACCACATATTTTTTGCCTTCCTAATGACATTTTTAAGCACCTTACAATACTGTTTGTAATGGGCTACTGTAACTCGATAGTGACTGTTTCTAACATATTGATATAATTTCCACTTTGTTCTACATGATATCCTTATCCCATTAATCAGGTACTCAGGCTGCCTTTTATTGCTAGTACCCTGTTTAGAACATTCTAATAGAAATCAGCTTTCAAAGAGCATGAGAAATGTGTAAGGAAAGCATTATATTTGTCATCTATGTTATTGGCACTATAAACATCCTGCCCCCTCTTGTTTCTTAACAAGGTCTCAAAAACCTCTCTATTGCCATTGGATTAGCTTTTCTACATATTTTGTAATTATATATAACATTTATTTGAGCACAAAAACTTTTTAGCGTTAAAATTTGTGCATCATGGTCTGAAAGGCCATTCACCCTTTTACTAACAGAATGACAATCTAATAATGAAGAATGAATAAAAATATTGTCTATGGTTGTGGTACTGTTCCGCTGCACTCTGGTTGGAAAACAACACAATCTGCGTCAGATAATATGAATGTAGGTGCCCTTCCAATATCCTTTTTCTAGCACAGTCACGTACAAAATTAAAATTGAAGTCACCACATATAACTAATTTTTGGTACTTCCTATAAAGTGAACCAAGAACCATCTCTAGCTGGAGCAGAAATGCTTGGAAGTCAGAGTCATTATCGGTGTTTTTGGAACATCTGTAGCTATAATTCATTATTTAAATAATGAAACGCTGCTTCAGTTAGATATTTTTTCATTCTTAGCACAGTGCTTTTTGATAATTTTTTCTTGATATCAAGTACAAAGATTTACATAAGTATTTTGTGTTGTGTTTGCATATCTGTTGTTCTGCATCTCTTGAACTGTAGTAGTCTTTTTGTAGATATCCCGTACTGTGCTTCCTCAGTTATGAAGAAAATAACACACATGCAAACTATCACTCGTGTTGGATTTCTTGTTACATGACAAAAATGTATACATAAATATTGCACTTAACAATGAGAATAAATCCTTGAAACACATTTTTCTCAGCATGAGAGTATACATAATTCATGTAGTGTTTAAACCAAAAACATTTGAGCAATGCAAACTTAATAAAGGTGTCAACTAGAGCTACGAGCAGCCAAAAGACAAAAAACACTAAATATGGTTCAACAGAGGTGTGACAATGATTACGACAATCACAAAACTGGCCATGCGCTGTAGAGAATGTAGTTACTCCTGTCGGCCACCGTGCAGAGTAAAGTTTGGCAGCGGCAGGAGATTCAGCATGAATTGTTCCAACTTTTATATGTTCACCAGTTTAAATCTGCTAAGTAGAGCACCCTGCTGTCAAGAAACTTAACCACATAATGTTTGTAAACACTACTCGGTGGCCAACATCATGCCAGCATCATTTTACATGAGTTTTATTTCCACAAACATTTTTTGATAAAACGTAAACTACGAAAAATTATAAATATGTTGACGCAAAATTGGGTGTGAATTAACATTGTAAACATAGGAAATTTGACAGGAGCAATAAAAAATGTTGTAAACGGTGGGAAAACATTAACTCTGGGAACGTTTACGAGGGGTTATACTGTACAGGAATTTTCCCACGAGTGGTACCACCACCACTTGCTACGCTGTTGCCTATAAGCTTTGCCAGCCTCCCCTTTCCATATCTATTGAGGTCCAGGCCATGCCTAGTGGAACCCGATCTGTTAACACACTCAACTGGCACCACTGCAGTGTGAGCCATGGCCTTCACCATCAGTGCCTTCTCCAGCCCTATGTTAACACACCTAACAGCAGCATTAAGAGGAGGCTGATCATGACCCTGAAACAGTTTCATGAAGTGCACAATAGTGCCTCCAGTTTGAGTAGCTATCTTTATCAGGTCACCCTACATAAATCCCCAATGTTCTTAGTCACCAGAGCCAACCCTGCACTAGGCTTCACAATACTGGTGACCTGGTACTCACTCCCCAACACTTCCTGCAACTGCTGGTCCACACCTGTGCCATGTGAGCTACCTAACAGCAGAACCGTCGTCTTTCTGTTAGAATTTGTAACTGATTTAGGCTTCCTAACTGCCGAGGACTGTTGCATGTTTCCTACCCCTACAGCTACAGGAGGCTCCTCTCCACTAAGCTCTGACAGTTGGTCAAATCAATTGGTTGTACACAAAGTACAATTGTTTGAATATCTCCTCCTCATAGCTGCCGTCTTAACAATTGCCAGTTCCCATTCCTGAGCACCCTTCACTCTCCTCATCCTACCTAGTTCCTCCTTTGCTTTCTGTAATAACTGCACCGGAATGACACAGATCTTACTCTCCTGCTCCTCTATCAACTTATTTCTGCTACAAATACTGCATTTCCAGGAGAGGATCCCGTTAGAATACCCACTGGCTTCCCCAATGCACTGCCCCCCATGAAAATACTTTGAACAAATCTTGCACCATAATCCACTACTCTCAAGCGTACGACAGAGCCCACACTTCTGACTCATGGTAAAATATTAACAGCTACTGAAAACACTAAAAGTCTACATTACCTAAGTTCAGTTACAATGGTAGAACTATTTAAAGAACGAATAATACTGATCTTGAATTTCACTCTCTACTAAGAAAGCAACTACTTTTATTAATACTACTAAATCACAAATAATACCAATACCACAAAAACTGGAACACTCAACAAAATTAGATACAGTGAACGAAAGTTTTACCAAAATATTTCACTACAAACAATAAGAAACATCAACTGAAAACTATCATACTAAATTCAATAAATGACTTCAGCACACAAAAAACTCAGTAGGCGAAAGTTTCTGAAAGTTTTTTTAAACTGTTATTTCACAAAAAAAACAGCATGAGACTCAATTGAAAACTATTAAATTTAATAACTGAATAATAGTTCACAAACAACTTTGTCAGAACTTAAGAATCTCTACAGCTGCAACTGCACTTCGCGAAATGTAAACACACTGCTAATGTTTGGATGAACAATTGAAAACTGCTAAATTTAACATTCGTATACAGTGCACAAACAACTTTGTCAGTACTTAGCCTTACGACTGTTACAGCTGCAGCTGCACACTGAGAAATGTAAACACACTGCTGTTAGTTGGATGAATGTCATACGGACACTCACAAATAACAGACCACTCAAATCAACAACACAGAGAGAAAGATTGAAATGAATAAAAATTCACCAATAAGTTACTTTTAAATCAAATTTTAAAACAAATAATCTTTAAAACTTTATAAAATATTGGCAAGTGATTTGAGCAGCAGTCCAACACATGACATCACACCAAAGAAGGTGTTATCTTTTTTCTCCTGCCCTTTTTTGTCAACATGTGTTTGTTTCGAGGGGGGAGGGGGGTCGGTCAGTCGTGTGCGTGTGTGCGTGTGTGCGTGTGTGCGTGTGCGCGTGCGTGCGTGCATGTGGCTCTCGTTCTCTGTTGTACTTATTGAGATTTCTACCATTGCACACTAACACACTGTAGTGTCACAGTTGTGGCAAGTGGGCATTGTAGAAAGAAAAGTCACTTGGAGGTAACAGATTGTCTTTAGATTGGACATAGCGTTAGCTCTCTACTGGGAGGGGAATACAGTTCAGTATCTTTTTTTTACAATAGCAGTTATTTATAGTGCATCTGTCATAAATGTTTCACTTTGATGTGGTATTTAATTACAACTTGATTCAAATTGTCATTGTTGTTACAATATTTGAGAACATAGTTATTTAGGTATTGCTATGCAACAAGATTAGTTGTTGCTGCTAATCAAAAGAGGTTTCTACTCAAGAACAGCTGTAGTAATGCTTCAAGAAATGGTAAAAGTGAAAGGAGGTGAATTGTGTGGCAGAGTTGCAGGTTAGTTAATTGTTCACCACCTCGCTGTGAAGGCAAGAAGAATGTCAAGTTCGTAATAGGAAGTAATAGTCCTATGTAGCACAACCACTGTTGTAAAAGGTTAGATACCATGAAGTATGAAAAAAAAAAAAAAGTGTATTAATATAAGATGAAAATTTTTGAGGAAAGGATTGATTTGGTGGAAGTGTGAAAGCAGGTGTGGAGACTTACCTTAGGATAACTGCCTCAAGCAGAACATTTGTCTTTTGAACAAGGAGCAAGTGATACATAGTGGCATTAGCTGTAGGCCTCTCCCCATGATTGCTGTATCAGGCATTACTCTTAGCAAATACATTTCAAATTGTAATCTGATCATACAGGTTAGGCTTTCTGTACTGCACAGTTGGATCTATTGAGAAGGCTGTCTTCAATTTCCTGTCAGTCTCTCCACTCTGAGCTTGTTCTGTATCTATAAAGAACAGTGTCCATGGGACAATACTCTCTAATCTTCCTTTCTTTTCAGACAATGCTCAGTGGCAAGATGGTAATGAATCCCATTACAGTAATCACTTCCTAAAATATAATCACTTGAAGAAGAGCACACTCTAAAGCAAACTATCAGATGTGGTGGCACAGTGGTAAGATACTGGATTCATATCCAGAGTTAGTTTTTCCATGTCTGCCCTAAATGCCTTAAAACAAATGCCAGGATGATGTCTTTGAAAGGACATGGCCAACTTTCTTCCCTATTCTGAGCCTGTTTTCTATCTCTATTGAAATCAACCTGTAGGGGGCTTTAAACCTTAATCTTCCTTCCTTTTTTTTCTGCAAAAGCAAGTTGCATAGGTGGGCATTAAGTTTGGCTAATTGGGTACTGTAAAGCCAACTCCATGACTTTCATTTTCACAACATTCAGAGCACAGCAGATCAGATTACTAATGTGATTCACCAAACCAAAGCATTCATTCCAAAGTGTTTTGGCCATGTTAGAAGGCAATATATCGCATGGATTTAGAACTGTCACTTTACATTTAGGATGGGCCAGATATCAAGAGTGGCTTCCATTGCAAATACCTACTTTGAAAACTAAACCAGAATAAAAGATCAGATATTAATTAAATAAAACAAGAGAGAGTTATGCCAAGAGCTCATGCAAACAATCAGTTGTTCCACAGTAACTACTGTAGTGTTAGAGAGTGTAGTGAAGGAAGTTCAGTGCCATTTACCACTAATTGAGGGAGAAATGCACATGATCGATTTCGTGCTTAGTCCTTGTCTAGTCTGAGCTTAATTGTGCCCCCCTGATGATCTTAAAGTCTACTGTTGTACCTTAAACACTCAAATACTAGCCTTTGTTTTCTAATATCTTGATGTTAATGGGACACGAAGCAGCAACCTTCCTTCATGAGGGCAGTGTACTACTGTTTCAGTGTCTTGGCTCAAGAAGAGCCAGATCTTATATCAGCAGGAGACTATAAGAGAAGATCTTGTGTTTCCAACCAGGAATCAAATATTTAGCTGGGGGACAGTGATAGTCATTAGAACCAAATTTTGGAGAAGTGAGCTTCATATCGCTGTCTGGCCACCCGGCTTAAGTTATTTCATAGTTTTCTTAAACCTCTTGAGTTGTATGTGTGATTTTCATGAAAAAGCCATAGCAGATTGTGTGCTCCCAGTCTTGTCTGATAAAAGACTGTGGTCCATCTCTGCTGACATCATCCTTGATGAGACATTAAGTCCTGATATTTTTGCTTCTTTGACAGAGTACATTAATTTTGACCAGTGATACAAAGACGGGGTCAGACAAGAATATCTTATTGAGTTGAATACATGGCTTTATTGCAATACATGTAAAACAAGAATGCGGACAAAAGTGTTAAAGGATGCCTGGAGGATGTACACCATGTAAAGATGGGGCTTACCTTTGCTATCGAGTAGGAACACCTTGTCAAGCCCAGAGAATTGATTGTACCTGCAAAAAAATGAATTGTGGGTTGATATACTAACTTCCCAGCATTTCTAGATACAATTGATTCCTCAGATATTAGGAAATTTAACTAACACAAGTATAACATATACAATGGGGAGGGACATAGTAATATACACTGTCCATCCAAAAAGTTCCAAGATTATTTTATTTTATTTTATTTCATAAGCAGTGCCAGTGCAGTAACTGTGATGGCAGCTCCAACAAACAACTGTACACAACAGAAGTGCATTTGACCAGTCAGTTGTGAGCAGCCAATGTTAAGTAGTGGATGACATCACTCTTGTGTTGCAATTTGCAGTGGAGAAACGAATGGTTGTACTTGCAATAGGGAAGTTTGTGGTGGTTTGCCTTCATTATTTCTTTGTTGTCCTTGGTGTCGATGTACTGGCTAAAAAAAATTGGGCCTGGAAGTGCAGTACTGTCTACAGTAAATGATGTAGCCTACAGGTGCACATTTGCATTTCTCAGTTTTCTTCTTTCACTTTTCACAACCCTCCATATACACATTTAAGTGCCAGTTAGGTAATGCACTGCTATCAGGTTCCTTGGAGGTGGTTCTCCTCCACCACAGTACATGAAAAAATTGTACAAAATACCCTACTCTGGTACATTTACTTTTACTTCTGACCCAAGTCTAAGAAAAAAAAAAGTTTAAAGTTAATGGCAAATGACAGTCATTACTTTGTAAATAGATATATTATACAGTTCTCATAGCATTACAATAATTATCACTAAAATTGAATATAGTACAAAAGATGTGGACTAAAAAAATTTTTTAATCAAGTGCACATTACACTACAAAACTTTACTCTAAGTCATAACTGTCTGAAACTGGTTAAACTTCTACATCTACATCCATACTCCGCAAGCCACCTGACGGTGTGTGGCGGAGGGTACCCTGAGTACCTCTATCGGTTCTCCCTTCTATTCCAGTCTCGTATTGTTCGTGGAAAGACTTTTCTTTCCCATTTGCAAAATAGCAAAAACTCAAGATTTGCAGTAGCATAGTATCATTAGGTTATGAAAAATGAAAAGTCACCATCAGATAACTTAATTACTATTCAGATGAAGATTAAGGGGATGGAAGTTGTACCAAATCATCGCGCTTTTTCTGTGCTCAACTCTGAGCACTATTCTCATTCAACCAGAAACTTAAATCCTCACAAAATCACAAAATGTTACCAAATAGTTGACCTGTCAGAATATTCAAATCACTCTAGCACCACAGGTATCAGTTAATCCGCAAAATTACTTTTCTTCATCCCAGTATTACCACTTTAAGCTCATAATTCCTCAGAACACAAACGTAAGTTTTTAGATAACCTATAGATCCAATGATACTGCATTATATTCCAGCTGCAGTATCATGAATTGGACAACATAAGCAGTACCCAATGTTACCTAGTTCACAATTAGATCATCAATACAGTACACCACATTTGTTTGTATACTGTTATCTTTTGCATTAATCATGTCTGTCAGCACCATTATTTCACTTACATTTCATACCTTTTTAGCCAGTGGAGTGTGCATTCTCAAAAAATATTGCTACTGCAGAGACAGGTTCCCTAACCATTAAGATCCTAACATTACTCATTATTTTATTAGTTCATTATTGTTTCATTATCTAATAAATGAACACCTGCTCTGCTTATGTAATGCAAAATTGATTCTACAGAGAAACACTCCACAGTACCAGATCCTTAGGCTAAGCCAAACTTACTGACCACAAAATAATCACTTAGAAAAACTATTACTTGCTTGAAAATCTAGTCTGACGGGCAATGTACATACAAATCTTGCGTATTCTTTCCACACATTACTCCAGACAACTACGTTTGAAGTTTTAAGTCCTTAATATTAGAAATGGCTGTACCATGACACAGATAGCTAGTTACCTTAATATACTGATGGCATTGAACACAAATACTTCTATTATACCATAATTAATATTAAGTTCTAGTATTCAATATGATTGTTACTGCACATTGCTACTGCTGCTACACCCATGAGCTGATTACTTCAGATGTTAAGTATCCTCCACATACCACCTTTCATTTTCAGTTTACCTTTCCTCTTTGTCGGACAGAAATTCTTTAACCACGCTACCAATTTACTTTCTTCCATCCTCTTATGATTACATTACTTATCACTAACACAACATAAAACATATATACACATAGAAACACTGGAGAAACCTTTTCTAAAATATTCCTATACTAAAGCATCCTACTGTATAATAATTCTGATTCACTTACAAATTACAGATAGGATAGGAGAAGAGTTTGACTGCCTCAGGAAACATGAAAAATGAGACAGACAGCTGGGGTAAGCATTTTCGTCACATAATGAACCCAACACAGGATGTTGATCCCCCTACTTGCTAGTTGCATAAGGAATTAGTCCCAAATATTACACCAATGCTGAGATTTTGGATCACCAAGAAATTGCACTCCAACACCTGTCCTGCCAATTTCACAGTTAATATTACCTCTTGTTTCACACTCTTTGATAGCTTAACAGTAGCACCAACAATTTTTATTCCAGAAACATGCATCACTACTATACCATCTGTGTTCTTAATAGATCCAAAAAAATTCCTGTGAAATGCCATTCAAATCAACACTGTCCAATAAACACTTAACGTGTATAACTTGTGCACTTGCTGTTATTACAGGGTTCCACACTTCCTTTTTACTTACCATATGATCTTCACACAACAAATCCTCATTAATCATTTCCCTGCAAAAACTGTCATCCTGCTTATCAAAATGATTATCAGACACAGTCAAATGACAGATAGCATGGCCCTCTTCCTCATTACCACTCTCAAACTCATAACTCTTCACTAGGCCTAATGTTATTATCCTTTATTCTTCCTTTACTTACCACTTGGCTATCATTATCAATTTACTGGATTTGTCACTGCTATCATCATTACAACTACTGTCAGAATCAGACCCACTGTCACTTTCACTGTCTTCAAATACTTTGCTAATTGGTTGATCTTTGTCTCCAATATTAGACCACAAAGCAAAACACCTGAATTTCTTATGTTCCCTTAAAAATCTACTATCCATTTTGGCACTTTGGCCATCCTGAGCAACATCAACACACACTGTTTCATCACTTAATTTTATTATAGCAAGTCCCTCCTCTCCTTTTATGGGATAAACATTGCTACCCACACCATCATTCAACATCTCACTAGAATTAGAAATTACACTTGTCTTACTACTATAATTTACATTAC
Source organism: Schistocerca gregaria (assembly GCF_023897955.1). Lineage (NCBI taxonomy): Eukaryota > Metazoa > Arthropoda > Insecta > Orthoptera > Acrididae > Schistocerca > Schistocerca gregaria. The sequence goes on from NC_064920.1 coordinate 858,162,311, forward strand.
CCTTACCTGTGATTACAGCACATTTATATAAAAGTGGTTCATCATCACTACCTTCTCAAGTGCAAGCCAAAACTGGAGCATTAGCTAATTTAAATGATTTGATCCAGAATTAAAGTCATCTCCTCCCTTTCTTTTACTTGAAATTCTCCTAGCATTTCCGTGCCCATTCTGGCAATCCTCCACCCAACCATTCCTTGAATTTCTACTATAATTAATCCTGTTCATCTTATATACCTGAAATTCTCTCCCAAGTTTATTATTGTCATCAAAATTCCTCCTACGATCTTCCACTGAGGGCTTCACCCTCTCCACTTTATCATCACAATTCAAGAAATCACTACATTTACATCTACATCCATACTCTGCAAGCCACTTGACAGTGTGTGGTGGAGGGTACTTTGAGTACCTCTATCAGTTCTCCCTCTATTCCAGTCTCATATTGTTCGTGGAAAGAAAGATTGTCGGTATGCCTCTGTGTGAGCTCTAATCTTTCTAATTTTATCCTCATGGTCTCTTCGTGAGGGAGCAATATACTGCTTGACTCCTCGGTGAAGGTATGTTCTCGAAACTTCAACAAAAGCCCGTACCGAGCTACTGAGAGTCTCTCTTGCAAGGCTTTCGACTGGAGTTTATCTGTCATCTCTGTAATGCTTTCACAATTACTAAATGATCCTGTAATGAAGCACGCTGCTCTGCGTTGGATCTTCTCTGTCTCTTCTATCAACCCTATCTGGTATGGATCACACACTGGCGAGCAATATTCAAGCAATGGGTGAACAAGTGTACTGTAACCTGCTTCCTTTGTTTTCGGATTGCATTTCCTTAGAATTCTTCCAGTGAGTCTCAGTCTGGCATCTGCTTTAACGACGATCAACTTTATATGATCATTCCATTTTAAATCACTCCTAATGTCTACTCCCAGATAATTTATGGAATTAACTGCTTCCAGTTGCTGACCTGCTATATTGTAGCTAATTGGTAAAGGATCTTTCTTTCTGTGTATTCGCAGTACATTACACTTGTCTACATTGAGATTCAATTGCCATTACCTGCACCATGCGTCAGTTCGTTGCAGATCCTCCTGCATTTCAGTACAATTTTCCATTGTTACAACCTCTCAATATACTAAAGCATCATCCGCAAAAAGCCTCAGTGAACTTCGGATGTTATCCACAAGGCCATTTACATATATTGTGAATAGCAATGGTCCTACAATATACTAAAGCATCATCCGCAAAAAGCCTCAGTGAACTTCGGATGTTATCCACAAGGCCATTTACATATATTGTGAATAGCAATGGTCCTACGACACTCCCCTGCTGGCACACCTGAAATCACTCTTGCTTCGGAAGACTTCTCTCCATTGAGAATGACATGCTACGTTCTGTTATCTAGGAACTTGTCAATCCAATCACACAATTGGTCTGATAGTCCAAATGCTCTTACTTTGTTCATTAAACGACTGTGGGGAACTGTATCGAACGCCTTGCGGAAGTCAAGAAACACAGCATCTACCTGGGAACCCGTGTCTGTGGCCCTCTGAGTCTTGTGGATGAATAGCGTGAGCTGGGTTTCACACGATCATCTTTTTCGAAACCCAAGCAGGTTCCTACAGAGTGGATTTCTAGTCTACAGAAAAGTCATTATACTCGAACATAATACCTGTTCCAAATTTCTACAACTGATCGACATTATAGATATAGGTCTATAGTTCTGCACATCTGTTCGACGTCCCTTCTTGAAAACCTGTGCCCTTTTCCAATCCTTTGGAACGCTGTGCCCTTCTAGAGACCTACAGTACACAGCTGCAAGAGGGGGGGGGGGGGGGGAGGGGGGGCAAGTTCCTTCGCATACTCTGTGTAAAATCGAACTGGTATCCTATCAGTTCCAGTGGCCTTTCCTCTTTTGAGCGATTTTAATTGTTTCTGTATCCCTCTGTCATCTATTTCAATATATACCATTTAGTCATCTGTGCGACAATCTAGAGAAGGAGCTACAGTGAAACAGCTCTGGAAAAAGACATTTAGTATTTCGGCCTTTAGTCTGTCATCCTCTGTTTCAGTACCATTTTGGTCACAGAGTGTCTGGACAATTTGTTTTGATCCACCTACCGGTTTGATGTAAGACCAAAATTTCTTAGGATTTTCTGCCAAGTCGGTACATAGAACTTTACTTTCGAATTCATTGAACGCCTTTCGCATAGTCCTCCTCAGACTACATTTTGTTTCAGGTAATTTTTGTCTGCAAGGCTTTGGCTATGTTCATGTTAGATGTGAAGTTCCCTTTGCTTCCGCAGCAGTTTTCTAACTTTGTTGTTGTACCAAAGTGGCTATTTTCCATCTCGTACAATTTTGCTTGGCACATACTCATCTAATGCATATTGTACGATGGTTTTGAACTTTGTCCACTGATCCTCAACACTATCTGTACTTGAGACAATACTTTTGTGATTAGCTGTCGCCGGCCGCGGTGGTCTCGCGGTTCTAGGCGCTCAGTCCGGAACCGCGCGACTGCTACGGTCGCAGGTTCGAATCCTGCCTCGGGCATGGATGTGTGTAATGTCCTTAGGTTAGTTAGGTTTAATTAGTTCTAAGTTCTAGGTGACTGATGACCACAGATGTTAAGTCGCATAGTGCTCAGAGCCATTTGATTAGCTGTCAAGTACTCTGAAATCTGCTTTTTGTCACTTTTGCTAAACAGAAAAATCTTCCTACCTTTTTTAATATTTCTATTTACTGCTGAAGTCATCGATGCATTAACCACTTTATGATAATTGATTCCCTGTTCTGCGTTAACTGTTTCAAATAGTTCGGGTCTGTTTGTCACCAGAAGGTCTAATATGTTATCACCACAATTCAGTTCTCTGTTTAACTGCTCAAGGTAGTTTACAGATAATGTACTTAAAAAAATTTCACTGGATTCTTTGTCCCTGCCACCCGTTATAAACGTTGGAGTCTCCCATTCTATATCTGACAAATTAAAAAATCTCCACCCAGAACTAGAACATGGTCGGGAAATCTACTCGAAATATTTTCCAAATTTTCCTTCAGCAGCTCTGCCGCAACAGCTCCTGAGCCAGGGGGCCTATAGGTATATCCAGGTACCATGTTTGAGCCTGCTTTAACCATGACCTTCACCCAAATTATTTCACATTTCGGATCTCCGTCAATTTCCTTTGATACTATTGCACTTTATATCGCTATAAACATGCCTCTCCCTTCACTGTCCAGCCTGTGTCTGCGGTATACATTCCAATTTGAGTTTAGAATTTCATTACTGTTTACATCTGCTTTCAGCCAGCTTTCTGTCCCTAGTACTATGTGGGCACTGTGACAGTTTATTAATGAGAGCAGTTCTGTGACCTTTCTATAGACGCTCCTGCAGTTTACTATTACCACATTAACACTGTTATTCCCTGTTGCGTTTGGCTACTACTACCTTGTCGCATCTCAGGAGGCGTCTTGTCGGGCCTAGGGAGGAAGTTCTCTCACCTAAAAAACCCACATGTGCACTCCACACGTACTCCGCTACCCTTGTAGCCGCTTTCTGCATGCCTGACTGATTCAGGGGGATGCTACAATTTGCAGTCGGGTGCACTCAGTTCTCTCTATCGCCACTGGCTGGGCCTCCTCCATCTCGGATGAGACCCTCGGCAGGCAGACAGAGTGAACACTGGCCTTACTCCCCGACCTCTCGTCATTTCCCTAAGGGGCTCCATCACCCGCCTAACGTTGGAGCTCCCAATCACTAATAAACCCCTTCCCCCATGTGCCTGCTCGGACCTGGCTGAAGGAGCGGCCACATGTCCACTCACAGGCAGAGCGGGCGATGCCACATGGCCAGCCTCCACATTGACCCTCCGCCTCGTGCGCCTCAAGTGGCGCTGAACCCGCCACTTCCCTTGGGGAGAGGGTGGCCCAACTGCGCCAGGTACCCGTGAAGATGTCTCGGCAACAGGGGCTGTGGGCGAAGCATGTAACACCTGGGGTGTACCATGCAACGCACCAGACTCCCCACTGCCGTTACGCTCCAAGGCAGCAGCCTGAAGACTGCAGACTGCAGCCATCAACACTTTCAGCTGTTCGCTAACAGTTGCCAGCTCCCCCTGCGTCCGTACGCGGCAGTCACACATCTTCTCCATCCTAAGAAATCAACAATTTACTGTAGAGAGTTAACCAACTTTTAACTAAACTGTGGTTACCAGACTCTTCTTGTTGAAAACAATGAAAATAAGCACTACCTGTCTCTGGACTATTCAAAACAAAACACTAGGACTACTGGCACTGCAGCTGACTAAAGGGACTCTCTCTGACTATTCAAAACAAACACGAAATCTATGGAACACTATTACTAGTACTCGAAAATTAAAGCTTCCTAAAAGCAAAAACACATGGAAGAAGAAGAAGAAGTGACAAGTAAGAAAAATACAGTTAATACTTAACTTAGCTCGCTGCACAGTAGATGTGAAGCAGACGGCAGTTACAATGACACTAATATTACCCCTAGGGGCAGGTACAAGCAAATCTATAACTTTCTCAAGTTTCTAAACCCATAATTATTGAACCACTACCTAGCTCTTTGTCCATGTATTTCAGTTTGTTTATGCAAAGCTGACAGAAAGCCTTCACAGTACCCTTCCTAGAGTCAAATCTCTCTCCTCCCCAAAATTCTCTGCTGTTTCTCTTTGGACTAATATTTGTCTAAAGATTCTTTCTCAAAGCTTTGCCACGGAGTAAAACTATCAGTTGCCTCAGCTGCCTATCTCTAAGCATCACCTTTCAAAAAACCTCTCACAGGTGACACTTTCTCTTTGTAATTCCATGTTTCTGGCAAATTATTAAATTCCCTGATGAAATCCACTGGATGCACTTCCCCACAAGACTCAAAATTATTAAATTTCTTACAACTAACAAATGAAGAACTGTTTGGGACACTACATAGTCTATGCTTTTGATTTTGTACCTCTTCCATCTTTCTCCATTTCATCCAATTTTGAATCTACATTTTTATTTGCTTTTACCAGTTTTTCCTCTACCACTACTGCACACTTGGTTTTTACCTATGCTTCTAAATCATTTTTAATCTGATTGATTTGATTCTCAAGTTTAACCCTGTTTCCAGCACTAAATTTCCTGGCAACTTTGACTTCATCTTTACATGGTTTTTCAGACGCCTCCACCCTCCTACTATAGTCATCACAAAGTTTCTTTCTCTCTTCTACACATTTACTTCTCATTAATGTTAATTTCTCATTAGTATTCTGCTCCTCTTTCTTTATCTTTTTGTCACAATGTTTCCCTACGGCCTCAACCTTCTTATTTAATTCTGAAAAGCTGGAGCCAACTACCTTAATTTCCTTTTTAACTTCTTTTGTCAGTTTCATCTTTTAAGCTAGTCATGTCAGTTTTAATTCTACTAATTTGCACTTTCGTACTCATATTACTCAAGCAACTCAAACTACTCATAATTTGCCTTAACATCGCTTCCAAATTTCCATCTGCCATAAATTATTGCCCTAGCTGACTTTCGCTACTAGATTCCTCCTCCTTAACCTTAATGATCGTCACCCACATCAGTACTGTTTTTGTCCATTTCGGTCACATCACCACACAATGTAGATGACGCTTTCATCATTCCATCTAGAGTAGGATTTTTGTCCCCATCATTCAAAGTTACATTCATGTTTGATTTATAATCGCTTCGTCTACATACCCAGTCTCCTGTTGTCCCTTGTCTCCCATCACACTGTCTTGTTTGTTAAGGTCACTTATTATGTATCACTTAATACAAAATAGCTTTCGCAATAAATTACCTTGCTTTTAACCACTCGTCTGATGCTGCTTTACTGTGATTGTCAACTCGACTCGTCGTCTGCTGCAAGTTAGAATTCTCTCAGCGAGGCGTCTTGTTTGTCTCGGTCAGCTTTGTGCACCTGTGTTCTGCTTGGCTGCTCCTGTACTCAGTGGCTGCTTCCATAGAACCTTCTTGCTGATTCGCTGCTGTCCTACGGTGGCCATGAAACCCCAGCATTGAGTGGCTGTAGCATCTCTTCCATTTAAAATTGTACTGTAAACCACTCAAGTTCACACTTCACTTTCAAAGTTCATGAGTTCTAGTTTATTGTGCCCACATACAATAGACCTCACGCCAGGGCACCAAATGTGGTGGTTCACCTTCTGTATTTCTTCGTTTCTTGTCCTCGGTATTGACATACTGGCTGAAAAAAATAGGGTCTGGAAGTGCAGTACTGTTTGCTGTAAATGATGTAGCCACAACCTCCCTCCCCCCCCCCCCCCATACACATTTAATATGGCCAGTGCACCAATGTTTTAACTTTCAAAAAGCTTCATTAATAGTTTTCAGGTGAACATCCAATAGTTTACTATTGAACATCTATGAGCAGTAAAAACCTAACCACAAAGTTCACAGTTCTTGAAGAATAGAAAGGTACATACGGAGCAGACACTCTCATTGTTTTAACGCATGACCTAATTGTATAACACTAATTTCACAGTTAAGTTGAAGCATTGTGCTTGTTTTAATCAACACAGGCTTCTCGTCTGAAACTCAACCATGGAGTGACTGTCTCGGGACCAAAAATCGAGCCCTTTTATATCCTCACAATAATAGGTACTGAAACGACACACCGTTTGAAGTTAAATTTAAATTCATTAAATTTACTGAATACATCGAAAAATTGTTTCTTTTTAACAGTTTCTTCTACATCAAGGGCTAAGCCGAATTATTTGTTTAAATCATGAAATTAATATATATAGTTATTCAAACAATACTCTGACAAAACTGTTAATTACTTTGGAATTAAAGGGCAGAATTTATATTAGATTATGTAAATAAAATAGAAAGAAACATTCCACATGGGAAAAATATATTAAAAACAAAGATTCCATGACTTACCAAGTGGGAAAGTGCCAGTAGGTAGGCACAATAAAAAAACACACAAACACACACACAAAATTTCGAGCTTTCGCAACCGGCGGTTACTTCGTCAGGAAAGAGGGAAGGAGAATTAAGTCTGCTTGTGTGTCTCTCTCTCTCTCTCTCTCTCTATATATATATATATATATATATATATATATATATATTTGTGTGTGTGTGTGTGTGTGTGTGTGTGTGTGTGTGTGTGTGTGTGTGTGTGTGTGAGTGAGCGCGCGCGCGCGCGAGAGAGTGTATACCTATCCTTTTTCCCCCTAAGGTAAGTCTTTCCGCTCCCGGGATTGGAATGACTCCTTACCCTTTCCCTTAAAACCCACATCCTTTCATCTTTTCCTCTCCTTCCCTCTTTCCTGACGAAGCAACCGCCGGTTGCGAAAGCTCGAAATTGTGTGTTTGTGTGTTTTTTATTGTGCGTATCTACCGGCACTTTCCCGCCTGGTAAGTCATGGAATCTTTGTTTTTAATAGAATTTACATTTGTTTATAAGTCAACAATAGAATTTATGTTACAAAACAATTACTGATTTCACCCTATAACAAAAGATACTAACTGGGAATAGTCAAAATACATTATAAAATCAATTACATACATCAAACTAAGCAGAAAATTAGATCTGGTGTTACATTCTTTAAAACTGAGGGCCAATCTTTCTCTTTTATGAAAATGTGGATTATATTCATGTATGTTAGTGGTAATTAGTGAAAAAACGAATTTAAGGAGGCAGATGGCAAAATGGGGGAAGTAAAATTACCACAGCTTGCATTGTCAGAAGTTGTTTACAATTTGCTGTCACAGCTTGAGGTGCTGTGAACTCCAGAGAAGAGGTAGTGTGGATGATAATGGTTTTGCACCGGAACAGAACAAGTGTGTTAAAATAATCTCAGACTGACTTACTGTCTCACCAACTATGTATCGCACATTGAAGTATCATGTAAAGCCTAGCTATGAGCTTATTGTAATAATTGATCTGTTCACTCTGTGTTGTAATGAGTTATGAAAATAGTGGAATACAGCAGAGTTCTATAAGTCATGGTTATGTGATTTCATATAGAGTTTCTAGAAAGTATGAGCTCTCTTACAGCCCTCAATCATCTGCAGATGGAGACAAAGTTAAGTGGTCAAAATTTGAGGCTCTGCTTAGCAGGACTACAGAGTCAAGTAAATACAAAAAGCTGACTGTCAGGATATAAGAAGGTAACTTTTATTACAAACAGCTCTGCCAGAAGAACCCTCTATTAAAACAATTCATTTGCACCCTAAGTGAAGGGCATGGATGAGAGGTGCTAAAATAAGAGAGCTTCAACAGAAAATAAGAAGAAATTTATGAAATAGCAGAAAAATGTGCAATGCTACATACAGCAACTGAGATAAACAATGAAAAAGATACAGGCGAACACACGCTGTAGTGTTGTCTAATATAATTGCTATACTCAATAAGAAGTTATTTGGTGATGTAATGAAAACCATATATGTGTGAATTACTGGAACTTTGGATATAAAGAAAATCAGTTTACCGTATTAAACCGGTCACCAACCAAGATTATTTACGTAGTTGAGTAACCTCTCAGTGTGTATTTAAGAAGAAATGTTATGGTGATGAAATGTAAGATTTATATTTGCTGTTCTTGAGCCTATGAGTACATCTGCCATTTCCGATACCATTGGCAGCAGTCAGACTGTGCAACGGCAGTGCCATTACGCATTGCTTGCTGCAGGTGGTTGGCTGACTATGCATAGGCTAGACAGTGTCTCATCGAGACATCACTGATTGTGTAGTGAGTCATTTTGTAACAGTTTGGCAAAATGTCATACTGTGATGCTGTTAATATATTTTTACTGGTAGAGAAATGCTGTTGAGTGAAATTATTGCTTATTAGATCATACATGCAGCCTGGATAGCAATACGTCAGAAATGTTAAAGAAGGTAGAGGAAAGGTTTAACAGTCTGTAAACCGAAGGAAAAGAATTAAAAAGTAGCATCCGTACCCAGGGACAGATAGCATCCGTACCCAGGGACAGACGTTAGGAAGTATCCACCAAAGTCAACAAGATTTCTAGTCTGGAAGCTACTTTAGAAAAATTGCCTAAGGATTTACAGTTGGAAAAATAACTATTGTGAAGTAATTACAAAGGAAATGATTAAAATATTCAAAGAAGTAGACGGTAATGCAAGAAATACTGATGGGAGTAATCACTCAAAAATTAGATGATGTTGTTGTTGTGGTCTTCAGTCCTGAGACTGGTTTGATGCAGCTCTCCATGCTACTCTATCCTGTGCGAGCTTCCTTCTTCATCTCACAGTACCTACTGCAACCTACATCCTTCTGAATCTGCTTGGTGTATTCATCTCTTGGTCTCCCTCTACGATTTTTACCCTCCACGCTGCCCTCCAATTCTAAATTGGTGATTCCTTGATGCCTCAGAACATGTCCTACCAATCGATCCCTTCTTCTGGTCAAGTTGTGCCACAAACTTCTCTTCTCCTCAATCCTATTCAGTACCTCCTCATTAGTTATGTGCTCTACCCATCTAATCTTCAACATTCTTCTGTAGCACCACATTTCGAAAGCTTCTATTCCCCTCTTGTCCAAACTATTTATCATCCATGTTTCACTTCCGTACATGGCTACATTCCATACAAATACTTTCAGAAATGACTTCCTGACACTTAAATCTATACTCGATGTTGACAAATTTCTCTTCTTCAGAAAGGCTTTCCTTGCCATTGCCAGTCTACATTTTATATCCTCTCTACTTCGACCATCATCAATTATTTTGCTCCCCAAATAGCAAAACTTCTTTACTACTTTAAATGTCTCATTTCCAAATCTAGTTCCCTCAGCATCACCCGACTTAATTCGACTGCATTCCATTATCCTCATTTTACTTTTGTTGATGTTCATCTTATAATATCCTTTCAAGACGCTATCCAGCCATTCAAGTGCTCTTCCAAGTCCTTTGCTATCTCTGACAGAATTACAATGTCATCAGTGAACCTCAAGGTTTTTATTTCTTCTCCATCGATTTTAATATCTACTCCAAATTTTTCTTTTCTTTCCTTCACTGCTTGCTCAAAATACAGATTGAACAACATCGGGGAGAGGCTACAACCCTGTCTCACTCCCTTCCCAACCACTGCTTCCCTTTCATGCCCCTCGACTCTTATAACTGCCATTTGGTTTCTGTATAAATTGTAAATAGCCTTTTGGTCCCTGTATTTTATGCTGCCACCTTCTGAATCTGAAAGAGAGTATTACAGTCGACATTGTCAAAAGCTTTCGCTAAGTCTACAAATGCTAGAAATGCAGGTTTGCATTTCCTTAATCTAGCTTCCAAGATAAGTCATAGGGTCAGTATTGCCTCACGTGTTCCAATATTTCTACGGAATCCAAACTGGTCTTCCCCGAGGTCGGCTTCTACTAGTTTTTCCATTCGTCTGTAAAGAATTCGCTTTAGTATTTTAAAGCCATGACTTATTAAACTGATTGTTCGGTAATTTTCACATCTGTCAACACCTGCTTTTTTTTGGGATTGGAATTATTATATTCTTCTTGAAGTCTGAGGGTATTTCGCCTGTCTCATACATCTTGCTCTCCAGATGGTAGAGTTTTGTCAGGACTGGCTCTCCCAAGTCTCTCAGTAGTGGTAATGGAGTGTTATCTACTCCCGGGGCCTTGTTTCGATTCAGGTCTTTCAGTGCTTTATCAAACTCTTCACACAGTATCATATCTCCCATTTCATCTTCATCTACATCCTCTTCCATTTCCATAATATTGTCCTCAAATACATCGCCCTTGTATAGACCCTCTATATTTAGAACTGTGTTTCCATCTGAGCTCTTGATATTTATACAAGTGGTTCTCTTTTCTCCAAAGGTCTCTTTAATTTTCCTGTAGGCAGTATCTATCTTACCCCTAGTGAGATAAGCCTCTACATCCTTACATTTGTCCTCTAGCCATGCCTGCTTAGCCATTTTGCACTTCCTGTCGATCTCATTTTTGAGACGTTTTTATTCCTTTTTGCCTGCTTCATTTACTGCATTTTTATATTTTCTTCTTTCATCAATTAAATTCAATATTTCTTCTGTTACCCAAGGATTTCTACTAGCCCTCGTCTTTTTACCTACTTGATCCTCTGCTGCCTTCATTGCTTCATCCCTCAAAGCTACCCATTCTTCTTCTACTGTATTTCTTTCCCCCCATTCCTGCCATTTGTTTCCCTTACGCTCTCTCTGAAACTCTGTACAACCTCTGGTTCTTTCAGTTTATCCAGGTCCCATCTCCTTAAATTCCCACATTTTTACAGTTTCTTCAGTTTTAATCTACAGTTCATAACCAATAGATTGTGATCAGAGTCCACATCTGCCCCTGCAAATGTCTTACAATTTAAAACCTGATTCCTAAATCTCTGTCTTACCATTATATAATCTATCTGAAACCTTTTAGTATCTCCAGGGTTCTTCCATGTATACAACCTCCTTTTATGATTCTTGAACCAAGTGTTAGCTATGATTAAGTTGTGCTCTTTGCAAAATTCTACCAGATGGCTTCCTCTTTCATTTCTTACCCCCAATCCATATTCACCTACTATGTTTCCTTCTCTCCCTTTTCCTACTACCGAATTCCAGTCACCCATGACTATTAAATTTTCATTTCCCTTCACTATCTGGATAATTTCTTTTATTTCATCATACATTTCTTCAATTTCTTCGTCACCTGTAGAGCTAGTTGGCATATAAACTTGTACTACTGTAGTAGGCATGAGCTTTGTGTCTATCTTGTCCACAATAATGCGTTCACTATGCTGTTTGTAGTAGCTTACCCGCATTCCTATTTTTTTATTCATTATTAAACCTACTCCTGCATTGCCCCTATTTGACTTTGTATTTATAACCCTGTGTTAGAAGATACACACAATCAAATCACAGAAACACAGAGCTGAGTTAATGCATTAGAGCAGAAGAGAAAACTGATAACATCACTAACGATTTAAATGCTTTGACTCATTGGGAATAAAGATTAAGGGAAATTGTTGAAGTAAAAGTACAAGGAAAGGTAGAATCAGCTAGTGCTGCATTTAATTCCATGGAAATTTACAATCAGCAGAAAAGTTAGATACAAGTAATACGGGGACAGCAGGTGACTGGGTAGAAGACTTCCAATTAGGAACAGGCATGAACATGGCGAAACAGTTTCCTAAGCTCAAGCCTGATGGGGAAGTGCATCCTACTCATTATAGTATATTTTTAATTTTTCCTTGTTGACCATGTAACTATGACTGAATGAAACACAATTTTCGTGGCATATGCATTTCACCTTTGTTCTGTGTATGGCATCTTCAGTGGCCCGGCATATGTACACATTTTTTGCAATTTGGTTTACATTCTGGAGCAATGTATATGTAGATTATAAACAGTTTTGGGGTTGGTTTGTCTATGCCATAGTAATAGTTTAAATTCTACTTACAGGTTCTGTGGATGATTTTTTACATGTTGTATTTTAGTTCTTTGTACATGTTGTATTTTAGTTCCGGTTTTGGCGTTGTTCTTCTTCTTATAATTTCCATTTGAGTTTTTGTTTTCCGCTCTTTGCAGTACTACGAACTGTGAATGCTTGTTTTGATGTTTTGTTTTGGTTTATGTCTTCGACTGCTGGATGTTGTTGCCAGCTTTCAAGCATAATTTTTTGAGATATCTGTGTGTGTGTGTGTGTGGGGGGGGGGGGGGGGTTGAGAGACAGAGTAAAGTATGTATTTGTATTAATTTCGCTGCATGTGTCAGAGGGATAATTTTTATCTTGTCATTTCTTTTATTAAGTGTGGTAGGGAGTCTGTAGCGATGTGTGTTTCTTCATTTATTACATGTTTGTTTTCAGCAGTGGCTTTCTGGATGTGGAAGTTTTCTTGTATTTGTGTAAAATATTTTTCGTGGTTATTTATTGTCATTATTTTCATATCTTGTTCCATGTTTGTAGGATGGTGGCCATGGTGTTTTAAGTGTCCTGCAAATGTGGAATGCCACTTCCAACACTTTCCAATAGCATTTTTTTTTCTTTTTCATGTAGTTCTGTCTCTTTGTGGTTAATAAAAACCAAGGAATACGTAAATGCCAACACCATACAGAAACTGATATCAGACCCAACTGCACGATTTCAAGCAAACCTGAAATGAACACTGAAAAACATTGAACATGCACACACAGATAAACGGAAATACTACTAACACATAAACACCTACAAGCAGCCAGCTAAAGATACATAAAGATGGTAGACCTATGATAGCCATTATTAACTTGAGGAAATCCCTAACATACCACATAGCGAAACATCTGCAAAAGTTAATCACAAAACAATATAAAACAGAAAACAACAGAACAGTGGTAAACACTGGAAACCTAATAGAACATACAGGTACCACACCCAGCATCACTGATTTCATTTGACATAGAAAACATATGTTGTATCTCCATCCATGTCACAGAAACAATAGAAATCATAGACCAAATCTCACGTCTCACAACAACTTCACTACAGAAGCAATAACAGAAATATCAAATTTGCTCAGACTGGCAACTGAACAAAACTACTTCCAGTTTGAGAATGAATATTATCTGCAAAGTGATGGACTGTCCATGGGATCCACAATATCAGGAACATTAACAAACATTATTATCAGTCATCTAGAAAATCAGATATTTGAAAAGATAACAACTAATGATAAGATATAAATCATGTATTGATACAGATCTTCAGAAAACCAACAGCCACAGAGACAGTAATACATTCCATTTCTAATGATCCCTGTAACCAGAAGCTTGCTGGGCTAAGAGTTTTGTTGTTGTTGTTGTTATTGTTGTTGTTGTCGTCAGTCCTGAGACTGGTTTGATGCAGCTCTCCATGCTACTCTATCCTGTGCAAACTGCTTCATCTCCCAGTACCTACTGCAACCTACATCCTTCTGAATCTGCTTAGTGTACTCATCTCTCGGTCTCCCTCTACGATTTTTACCCTCCACACTGCCCTCCAATGCTAAATTTGTGATCCCTTGATGCCTCAAAACATGTCCTACCAACCGATCCCTTCTTCTAGTCAAGTTGTGCCACAAACTTGTCTTCTCCCCAATCCTATTCAATACCTCCTCATTAGTTATGTGATCTATCCACCTTATCTTCAGTATTCTTCTGTAGCACCACATTTCGAAAAGCTTCTATTCTCTTCTTGTCCAAACTAGTTATCGTCCATGTTTCACTTCCATACATGGCTACACTCCAAACAAATACTTTCAGAAACGACTTTGTGATACATAAATCTATATTCGATGTTAACAAATTTCTCTTCTTCAGAAACGCTTTCCTTGCCATTGCCAGTCTACATTTTATATCCTCTCTACTTCGACCATCATCAGTTATTTTACTTCCTAAATAGCAAAACTCCTTTACTACTTTAAGTGTCTCATTTCCTAATATAATTCCCACAGCATCACCCGAATTAATTTGACTACATTCGATTATCCTCGTTTTGCTTTTGTTAATGTTCATCTTATATCCTCCTTTCAAGACACTGTCCATTCCGTTTAACTGCTCTTCCAAGTCCTTTGCCGTCTCTGACAGAATTACAATGTCATCGGCGAACCTCAAAGTTTTTACTTCGTCTCCATGAATTTTAATACCTACTCCAAATTTTTCTTTTGTTTCCTTTACTGCTTGCTCAATATACAGATTGAATAACATCGGGGAGAGGCTACAACCCTGTCTCACTCCTTTCCCAACCACTGCTTCCCTTTCATGCCCCTCGACTCTTATGACTGCCATCTGGTTTCTGTACAAATTATAAATAGCCTTTCGCTCCCTGTATTTTACCCCTGCCACCTTTAGAATTTGAAAAAGAGTATTCCAGTCAACATTGTCAAAAGCTTTCTCTAAGTCTACAAATGCTAGAAACGTAGGTTTGCCTTTTCTTAATCTTTCTTCTAAGATAAGTCGTAAGGTCAGTATTGCCTCACGTGTTCCAACATTTCGACGGAATCCAAGCTGATCCTCCCCGAGGTCTGCATCTACCAGTTTTTCCATTCGTCTGTAAAGAATTCGCGTTAGTATTTTACAGCCGTGGCTTATTAAACTGATAGTTCGGTAATTTTCACATCTGTCAGCACCTGCTTTCTTTGGGATTGGAATTATTATATTCTTCTTGAAGTCTGAGGGTATTTTGCCCGTCTCATACATCTTGCTCACCAGCTGATAGAGTTTTCTCAGGACTGGTTGTCCCAAGGCCGTCAGTAGTTCTAATGGAATGTTGTCTACTCCGGGGGCCTTGTTTCGACTCAGGTCTTTCAGTGCTCTGTCAAACTCTTCACGCAGTATCGTATCTCCCATTTCGTCTTCATCTACATCCTCTTCCATTTCCATAATATTGTCCTCAAGTACATCGCCCTTGTATAAACCTTCTATATACTCCTTCCACCTTTCTGCCTTCCCTTCTTTGCTTAGAGAAATCACGGAAAACCTAAATCAGGATGGCTGGACGCGGGATTGAACCGTCGTCCTTCCGAATGCGAGTCCAGTGTCTAACCACTGCGCCACCTCGCTCGGTCAGAAGTTAAGGCCCGTAGTGCTCAGAGCCATTTGATCCATTTTTTTAATCACGTTTTATGCTCCATCGAACAGATAGCTGTTGACTTGAACGGCGTGAAACTCTAGGCAAATGCCGGGATGGTTCCTCTAAAAGGGCACGGCCGACTTCCTTCCCTAATCCGATGAGACCGATGACCACGCTGTCTGGTCTGCTTCCCCAAACCAACCAACCAACCAACCAACCTTCTTTGCTTAGAACTGGGCTGCCATCTGAGCTCTTGATATTCATACACTTGGTTCTCTTCTCTCCAAAGGTCTCTTTAATTTTCCTGTAGGCAGTATCTATCTTACCCCTAGTGAGATAAGCTTCTACATCCTTACATTTGTCCTCTAGCCATCCCTGTTTAGCCATTTTGCACTTCCTGTCGATCTCATTTTTGAGACGTTTGTATTCCTTTTTGCCTGCTTCATTTACTGCATTTTTATATTTTCTCCTTTCATCAATTAAATTCAATATTTCTTCTGTTACCCAAGGATTTCTAGCAGCCCTCGTCTTTGTACCTACTTTATCCTCTGCTGCCTTCACTACTACATCCCTCAGAGCTACCCATTCTTCTTCTACTGTATTTCTTTCCCCTATTGCTGTCAATTGTTCCCTTCTGCTCTCCCTGAAACTCTGTACAACCTCTGGTTCTTTCAGTTTATCCAGGTCCCATCTCCTTAATTTCCCACATTTTTGCAGTTTCTTCAGTTTTAATCTACAGGTCATAACCAATAGATTGTGGTCAGAGTCCACATCTGCCCCTGGAAATGTCTTACAACTTAAAACCTGGTTCCTAAATCTCTGTCTTACCATTATATAATCTATCTGATACCTTTTAGTATGTCCAGGGTTCTTCCACCTATACAACCTTCTTTCATGATTCTTAAACCAAGTGTTAGCTATGATTAAGTTGTGCTCTGTGCAAAATTCTACTAGGCGGCTTCCTCTTTCATTTCTTAGCCCCAATCCATGTTCACCTACTATGTTTCCTTCTCTCCCTTTCCTACACTCGAATTCCAGTCACCCATTACTATTAAATTTTCGTCTCCCTTCACTATCTGAATAATTTCTTTTATTTCATCATACATTTCTTCAATTTCTTCATCATCTGCAGAGCTAGTTGGCATATAAACTTGTACTACTGTAGTAGGTGTGGGCTTCGTATCTATCTTGGCCACAATAATGCGTTCACTGTGCTGTTTGTAGTAGCTTACCCGCATTCCTATTTTCCTATTCATTATTAATCCTACTCCTGCATTACCCCTATTTGATTTTGTGTTTATAACCCTGTAGTCACCTGACCAGAAGTCTTGTTCCTCCTGCCACCGAACTTCACTAATTCCCACTATATCTAACTTTAACCTATCCATTTCCCTTTTTAAATTTTCTAACCTACCTGCCCGATTAAGGGATCTGACATTCCACGCTCCGATCCGTAGAACGCCAGTTTTCTTTCTCCTGATAACGACATCCTCCTGAGTAGTCCCCGCCCGGAGATCCGAATGGGGGAATATTTTACCCAAGAGGATGCCATCATCATTTAATCATACAGTAAAGCTGCATGTCCTCGGGAAAAATTACGGCTGTTGTTTCCCCTTGCTTTCAGCCGTTCGCAAGTACCAGCACAGCAAGGCCGTTTTGGTTAATGTTGCAAGGCCAGATCAGTCAATCATCCAGACTGTTGCCCTTGCAACTACTGAAAAGGCTGCTGCCCCTCTTCAGGAACCACACGTTTGTCTGGCCTCTCAACAGATACCCCTCCGTTGTGGTTGCACCTACGGTACGGCCATCTGTATCACTGAGGCACGCAAGCCTCCCCACCAACGGCAAGGTCCATGGTTCATGGGGGGGGGGGGGGGGGGGGGGGGGGGGGGGGGGGGGGAGAGTTTTGTTATATAGATTAAATGGAATCCCACTCAACAAGAGAAACTGTGAAAAGGAAATGAGTACAGTCAGATAAATAACTAGGAACAATGGGTCTGACATACATGTAGTACACAGACTCAATCAGAAAATAAAATCTCAAATACAAAACAAACAAAACATTGTCAGAATACAAGATAACTCACAAGGTTCAAACTCACGAACATGCTCAAAACAGACACACAATCATAACATCACATAGAAAAGAAGCAGATGAACTTACACACATAAATTAACACTAAGGGTGCAAAAATACTAAAGAAACATGTCTTCCAAATAGTATATGAAACTGTGCAAACTCTCCAATCAAACTTAAGCCAACCAACAACCAAGAGGGATAAATTCCAGGGATCAGAAACAAACAAACTTGAATGTCAAAGTTGTGACGCATTATACATAGGCATGACATGCAGGAATCTTAAAACATGATACAAAGAACACATCAGGTGTTGGAACTATGAAACAAACCATTCCACATTTGCAGAACACTTTAAACACCATATACATTATTCTACAAGCAAGGAACAAGAAATGAAAATAATGAGAATAAACAAACATGAAAAATACGTTATACAAATGCAAGAGAATTTTCATATCCAGAAAGCCATTGCTGAAAACAAATGTGATAAATGAGCAAACACACATTGGTACAGACTCCCTACTACACTTAATAAAAGAAATAATAATAATAATAAGATAAAAAATTATCCCTCTTGCACATGCAGACACATTAAAACAAGTACATACAACCTCCCTCCCCCGCTCTCTCTCTCTCTCTCTCTCTCTCTCTCTCTCTCTCTCTCTCTCTCTCTCTTACACACACACACACACACACACACACACACACACACACACACACACAAAAACAAACATCATTTCATGTTCACATACATATACATGCATACACAATCAGACCACCGATATTTCAAAAAATTACACTTGAAAGTTTTCGGCAATGACATCCGACAGTCGGCAGCACAAACCAAAATGTAGCATCAAAGTAAGTGTTCAGTTCCTAGTGCCGTGAAGTGTGGAAAACAAAAACTCAAATGGCTGTTATAAGAAGAACAACAGTGCCAAACCCATAACTAAAACACAACATGTAGAAAATCATCCACAGAATCTGTAAGTAGAATTTAAAATATTACTACACCATAAACAAACCAACCACCAGAACTGTTATAACCTATATATACATTGTTCCAAAATATAAACCAAATAGTAACAAAATGTACATATTTCAGGCCATTGAAGATGCCTTGCAGAGAATAATGAGGAAACACGTGTGGCACAAAAATTGTGTTTCGTTCAGTTGTAGTTAAATAGTCAACAAATAAAAATTAACAATATAGAGTGAGGAAGACAGGACTACAAAAGTTGAAGATGCATCCTACTTATTTTCTAAGGGATTTTCCAGCCATTAACAAAGAAATGATAGGATTTTAAGAAAACAGATTTTGTACTTAGTTGTCTGGTAGGGGATGCCGCAGAATGGGGAACAGGCTATTGGTAGGAATTCACATATTGGGACGTTTCCAAGAAAAATTTAAAATGAAATATCGGTAAACTATTATGCAAGAGAAACTATTGCTACAGTTTTTAGATCTTAAATATTCTAATAGCTCATGGGGTAGTTATACGAAATATATGGAGTTTACCTAGATCTAAATATTTAGACAGTCCGACAGAAGATTTTAATACATTATGCAAGAAAGAAAATCTGGTGCAGAGGAAGGATGACTGTTGACTATTTATTGACCTGCATGAAAGGATTGCACACTTTAAATAAAAAATGTAATGCAGATGTTCAAGGAAATAATAGGGAAAATACAAATTCAGAAAATAAACTTTTTGCCAATAATTTTGAAAGAAAGTGGGGAAAATTTGTCATAAGTAGCAGAGGTAATAACTAAAATAATTTACAAGGGAGAAAAAGAATTATGAGGAAGGATTGGAAAGTAATGGACTAAAATTTTTCCCCGTGTTATTGCGGCTGAAATGTTGAAATTTCACGATGATATAATTTGAAGTTTGCCCTACTGAGGGTATTTTTGTTTTCATGTGCAACTCTATCAAACATGGCGCATGTCATGTCCTCAGCTTGTGGAGAGCAGTGAAGTGTAGGTCGATATTTGTGGGCCAAAGGGCATAAACTGGGTGAAATTCACAGGGACATGTGTGGCGTGTGTGTGGGATTATTATGAACCATAGCAATGTCTCCATGTGGCGTGCATTCTTTCATTGCAACCCCACAGATTGTCAGATCCATTGAGGCAGCAAGTTTAAACAACCAGCATGTGTAACTGCGCACCTTATCTCAGCAGTCCCGTGGTGCAGGGTACAGTACTGTTCATGACATGTTGAAATTTCAAAGAACTGTGACTGGTGCTCGAACAACAGGGAACTGACATGTACCAAGACTACAAAAAAAGTAGTTCATTGATAATGGCTAGGCACTAACTAACCGAAATCTCGATTTGACCAAAAAAAAGACTGATTGCTATGCTCTAAAATTTATAAATTATTAAATAAAGTTGGTGCCCGCTGGGTGTCTTAGAACCTGACAGACAACCACAAGGTCCAGCAAATGATGACAAGCTTGGATAACTTAATGTGTTATGCTGCGAGTTGAGATCAAGAGACACGAATTGATGTGATGTACTGTGATGTTATGGAGAGTGAATACACCACAACGTGATGGTGCCATGACAGCCAATGTGAATTGGCCTTTACTTTCCGATCTTCTCTAATAATACACCATAATAATACTAATTATTTTACATGTGAAAACAGTCCCCCTGGAAGTTTTTGAAATGTGCCCCTTTCTATGCTTTCAACATTTATGAATTGCTTCAAACTTTACATGAAGGTAGATAATTCAATAAATTCAAAATGATTTGGTGTTTTTTTTTTCTTTTTTATCCAATAATCTTTATCCATTGCCAGGATATAATAGTTTAAATTTGAGCTTTAGGTAGCACATAAATTTCATTCTTGCGTACATTGAATGTGCGGAAAAAGTTTAAAGAGAATCAAGTAAATAGAAGGTGCATTCTTTTGATAAAATTGAAAACTCACTTTCAAAAATCTACCTTCTTTTGAATTTTACATGCCGAAAACACATTTTTGGTGAGCTTTTTTATGAGTGCCACTCCTGTGCTTCAAGCCTTTGCAAATCAGTTCAGATTTTATAGAAGGTAGGCAAGTATAGGTAATGAATGGACATCCTGTTGTTTTGTGATAGCTTTAACCATTGCCATGATATAACCAACATGATTCAGAAGACAACAATTAAAAAAACTGTATCAGTAATCGTCCAAGTCAACAAAAATCTACATAGGTTGTGAAGCTATTGCAATCTAATGTCAAAATTATGTTGGAGTAAAAGTTGGGAACCAGAATGAAAAACCCTATCATAGCACAAAAAAGGCAAATATGTCCTGAGCAGAGTTAGGGATGTGAAAGAAGGGAACTAACTTTTTGACTTGTCTGGCAGCATCTGATACATATAAATCAAAACATTTTGATATTTTTGTGCTGTTTCATGAGTTAACCGTACTTTCCAGTGCAGTGAGCTCTTCTAGTTGCACATATACATTGAGAAATTTCTGAGGGTAGATTTTTTTCCTTGGGGTGAAACAAAAACAATTTTTTTATTACTTAGTGGGAGTGGGTTTACCTTTACCCCGCCCCCTCTCAAGGGGACCATCATTTCTTCCCCAAACCTACCCACTGTTCTGTGTATGGTGAGAAATGTAAGTGCAGATAGACAAGAATTTATGTGCTTCCAGAGAGTGGGATGCACCTACAGTAGAAGTATCCCAGAGTGAAGATGCATGCATCCTAAACTTTAATGACGCGTTGTGTCATGTTGCATGACATGGTAAATGCTGTGTTGTATGTCACGATGGCATGCATCACATTATTTGACATGACATAATGTGTCATGTTCCTTTACTTGGCACGTGCATTTTATTACATGTTGTGAGTACTACAAGAAAGTTCAAATATTTCAAGATATTTTGATTTAAATATCTTTGAAGCTGCCAGATAAATCAGAAAGCTAGTTCTCTCTTTTACATCCCTGTCTCTGCCCAGGGCATATACACCATTTTTATGCTATGATAGACAATGTGATTAAAACCAAGAAGCTGAACATAGTGTAAGTGTCTATAGCAATCGGTTATTGGTTGTTAAGGAAACCAAAGGTGAGGCACGTGTGCATCTAAGATAAGACATGGAGACTTCAAACATATAGAAACTGAAGAGAAGACTTAAACACATTAATGATTTGCTTGCTAAATTTCAACAAGCAGATATTTCAGTTCAATGGATTTAATAGCTGGATACTAGCAAGTAAAATCACTGAAAATTCGAAGCTATACACAGCTTTCTTGTTTGATGGAAAGTCAAATCAGTTCAGGGGGTTATCCTTTGGCTTGAAAATTTTTGTTGCAGTGTTTATCCGTGCATAAGATGCACGATGATTATGTATGTAGATGACATATTATCAGTACCTAAAACATGAGAGGAACATTGTACTTCATTAACAAAAACTGTACAGAAGTTCTATGAAAAGGGTATTGCCATTAAGATAGTAAAGTGTCATTTTGGCAGGGAGGAACTGAAGTTCTTTGGACATCCGGTCAGGGTTAATTATATTAAACCTGATCCTGACTGGATAAGAACCAGAAAGGGTTGTCCAGAACCTCAAAATGTAAAACAGTTCCAATCATTCCTGGGATTGGCCACATTATCTCATTGATATGTCCAAGGTCAAATAAAGAATGAACCTAGATTATCATCATTATTAATAAAGAAAGCTAGGTGGGATGAAGGAACGGCAAAGTTTAAAAATATAAAAGAAGCACCCTTGAAAGTGCCAATACTTAATCGTCGTGTAATACATGAACCGTTCAAGTTAGCCACAGATGCATCAGAATTGTGTCAAGGAAATGGGATGTGGAAATTGGTGAACACAAAACCATTGCTTTCGCAAGTAGAAACCTCAATAAATAAGAATGAAACTACACAGCAGGAAAAAATACTAGCTATCGTTTGGAGTATACAAAAATTCCAAATGTTAATTTTGGGATCCAAGATAAAGCACTGGCATTTTTAATGGAAAGTAGACCATCACATAACCATTTAATAACGCAGGCTTTATTTTTACAAGAATTTCAAATAGAAATAAATTACATAAAGATTTCAGGAATTACTGCAACCAATCGCCATTTTTTCTTCAATTTTTATTCATTCATGGCCAGTTTCATATCGCCTGGCGATTCACCATCATATGATACAATTTAGTTTGGAGTATTGTGGGGGTGGCAAATATAGAGACGAAAAATGAGCACTGTATGTGGGAAGTATATTAAGATTGTAAGATTAATGTGATGGTATTAATCACTGTTTTTATTTTTGTGGCAAGCACTGCTCTGGAAAATGTAATGTATGCTTTCCAGTATCGTTAAATATTAAGTGAAACGGGCACTTTTCTACAGATGGCGACTCCCACATACTTCACAAACTCGAAAGAGTTTTGTGGAGGCAGAGATTTTCTTTGCTCATTTTTCGTTTTGTGTAGCATTTGTAATATATTTATTACATTACTTTCTTTATAAAAATTAGTATTATGTTTTTACATTGCAATTTTTTTTCTTATGCTATTTACAAAATCTACAACAGTGTGTTCAGGACAATATTTCTGGTAGTGATTTTGGATTCACATATTAGGTGTGTCAAATTACATAAAGGTTTCTCAAAATCTCATCCTTGATGTCTGTTGAGACAACCTTTCTGTATAAATGAAGTGTAGTGAGGAACCTGGTGTTATTTTTGCATGAGGGGCCTGGTGTTATTTTTGCATTTTCTTGACCTTAAGTTACACCGTTAATGAGGTAATTTTAAGAATAAAGCAAGGGGGGAGGGGGGGGGGAACAGATTATTACTTTTGTGTTAAATTGCAGCATTGCAAGAATGTTTCCAAAGGAACAGGATTTATGAGTCATTATTGATGGAATTTTGTTCTGAAGATTAGATAAAAGGAAAGTGTAAAACATGTACCTATTTTGAAATACTATCCGCAATTGAACCCATATGACCGCATAAGAAAAGAAAGTAAGTGTGTAGTTGGAGTGATATGGGACCTTTGATACATCTAGATACCACTGTGACTGGTGACACGTATGCAAGCATCCTGTCGGATCACCTGCATCCATTCATGTCCATTTTGCATTTTGACAGACTTGGATACTTCCAGCTGGACAGTGCAATGCCCCATACAACCAGAATTGCTGCAGATTGGCCCCAGGAATGCTGTTCTGAGTTTAAATACTTCTGCTGGCCACCAGACTCTCCAGACATGAACATCATTAAGAATATCTGGGATGCCTTGCAATATGCTGCTAAGAAGAGATTTCCTCCTCCTCGTACTCTTATGGCTTTATGGACAGCACTGCAGTATTCATGGTGTCAATTCACTTCAGCACTGCTTCAGGCATTAGTCGAGTCTGTGCCACATAATGTTGCGGCACTTCTGCGTGCTTGTGGGGGCACTACACGATATTAGGCAGGGGTACCAGTTTCTTTGGTTCTTCAGTGTATTTGCCATACCATGAATCAGTTTCTTCCTCTTCAGCTATCCTATTGTCTATGATTTGTGTCCCTTTCTTACTGTCCTATCATATGTAATAAAAGTAACAGGGGAACATGTTATTTGGAACATAAAGTGTATAGTCTATTAAATAATGATTATAAGCTCTAGTTGAGAACATGAAGTAATGTTGCATATTTTGTATGAGGGATTTTCTATATTTTCCTTTCCTTTTATGAGTAATGTAGAGTTTTATGTATCTTTCACTGGGAGGTTTGGCCGTATAAGGTGTTGAAATATGGATTGTAACTCATTAGATTCAGAGCTATTTATAATCTGGTACATACGTTTGAGTAGTCAAATACTGTGAGCAAGCATTCAAAGATTGGTTGATACTGGCAGTTGACATGTGATTACCCAATCTTTACTGGTCATCCACAGAAGAATTTCAGGGTCAATTTTTGGGTCCTGTACAAGTGAATCCATGACAAGTCTGTACTGTAGGGCATTTTGACCACTCTTTGGTCTACATGGCGTCACAGTGAAGTACTCATCACGAAAGGAAACTCATTGTGGGCGGGATGGGGTGGTAGGGGATTCTATGTTTGGAGAACTATGTTCTTTCTTTCTTTCTTCGTTACTAAAACACTCATGCCTATGTTTTCTTTTTCACTTTTCTCCAAGAGAAGTACAAGTTTAACTTCCCTCTTTCCATATTTACATGTTTCTATCAAAGGAACTCTTCCTTTGTTCATATCACATTGTGATAGATGCAACCTGTTTTCGCAGGTAAAGTTGAGAGATGATTTCGGGTGTCACATATTAGGTGTATCAACATAGGCAATGATTTTTTTGACAGTCAAACATTTGTGATTGTAATAGTCAAGACACAGTTTTTGGTAATGTCAACTGAATAGAGGAAGAAAAAAAGGGGTGTGGAGGGGAGAGAGAGAGAGAGAGAGAGAGAGAGCAAGGGTAACTGACATTCTAACAAGTACATAGCAATGTGAAGATAGGGCGCATCAAACATTTGTCCAATATAATGATAGGTGACATTAGTGTTATTTGCAAGAGTATGCTTCTCAGCTCAACAAATGAGGTGAGAAATCACTCTAACAAAAAAATTCACATAAGCTACAGGAAGTGTATGCTGGTGTATAAAAGACTTAAGTATATGTAAAAAGAAATGCAATAATTAATCATTTCTCATTTTTGGTGTAGTAGAAGATACAAATTGTTTTTAAGTAAAGGTTTTGTACCAGGTGATCATTAAAAGAAATTAATAGTTAACTATGAAATGTTCTTAATGGGATTTAGTAAGCTAGATTTTCATATATATGGATGGTATTATGAAAAGAAACAGAACAAATCAAGCAAAGAACACGTGATTTCTACCTGATTTTTACCAGTAATCAATTTATAACCATATTAATAATATTAAAAACAATAAAATATCGTAATCCAGTAACATCACATAGGTTCTGAATGAACAGATCCTCAATGAGAAGCATATGGAAGGAAGAGGCTAGGTTGAAATATATTAATAATGTAAGACATATCGTGTTGCAGAGTGCATAAAGAAAGTAGAACAAAGGAGTTTGGAAACAAATGTTTGTAAGAACTGGGCAAATTGAGTAGGCTGTGGAGAAACTTCACCAGGAAATATTATAAGAAGAAGCTGTGCATATATTTTCAAAGATTAAGATGGGGTGGACCTAATTTTGAATAGATGTTGGATAGTAAAGGCTAGGCAGACTGTGTCTAATCCGTGCTCAGGTGCATCCGTGGAAGGAATGGCCTGTACTGTATCATGATTGTGGGAGACCCCAGTGAAAGCAATGACCTATGTCTAGGTCAGGTCCATCCATCCATCCATACCTGGACCGTTTAGCCGGCCACTGTGGCTGAGCAGTTCTAGGCCCTCTCAGTCTGGAACCACACTGCTACTATGGTCGCAGGTTCTAATCCTGCCTCGGTCATGGATGTGTGTAATGTCCTTAGGTTAGTTATGTTTAAGTAGTTCTAAGTCTAGGGGACTGGTGACCTCAAATGTTAAGTCCCATAATGCTGAGAGCCATTTGAACCTGGACTGTTTATTTTACGTAGAGGAGAAATAAAGGAACACCAGCATTGCAAGAATGAGTTGTAAGCACAGCTACCACAAGCATAGTAAGCTGCAATGTGATAATGAGTCACGAAAATGAAGTGTTCTCCAAAATATCCAAAAGCAAGTAGACTTACCTTGGCTACTCAGGGATTCTGTAAATCTTGTTTCCGTATCAGTTGGCTTATCACAAATCTGAAATTGCAGATCCTATAAAGTATATAGTAAAATGTATAAAAATCTAAATGGTAATAAAAGTGTATAGTAAAATGCCAGCATGAAACTATATGGTAGATGAAAATGTGTTCCTCTTTTTGTACCTTAATAAATTTGAGAACCTGTTGACGATGTATACAAGGATTTAAAGATAGCATAAAACTATTTGCATTTCAGAAGGGGGGTGGCTTAGAAAGAAATTGGTAAAGCTTGATAAATCAGGATAAGTACTTTGCATAGGTTTTCATAACAATGTAGTGAAGTAAGAAAAAAAAGCTGTTAGTAAAAATGTAATAAGAATCATCATTGACTAGATGAAAACACATCAATTACCTCCATATTGAAATAAATATTTGCTATTATGGGAAACACATTATGTTAAGAAAGAGAGAATATTAAAAGGTTATGATGCTTTTCTTTTATCTGTTGAAATAAATGTGAACTACTACTATGAAAATGAAATTGTTAACTATGGTACTTCCAGTTGGTAAAGTAAAAGACTAAGGATTGAAGTTGACTGACTTAAAAGGTAAAGATCATTCATATTTTTGTTAAGTGAAAAAAATTGAATCTCTATCACAAACATTAATTTTAGTACAGATATATTTTATCAATCCTAGTGGTTTATAAAGACAGATTGTAATTAAATGTGTATGTTGAGTTTCACAACATCATCTGTCTTCGTGGCGAAAGCTGTAGTGTAACATGAGATTTTCTGGAATAACATGTTCCACTATTATCCACTTAGGCCAATGAAATAGGTTTGTGTGAGTTGAAAATGTATCTTAGTAGCTATGAAGTACTTGGCTGCTTAGTGTGCATGGATTTATATTCATATGTGAATGGAGAAATGTGAGCACAGTGCATTAAAGAGACATGTCGAGGACTGAGTGGTGCGATTGAGAATTTGGTTACACTTCACCAGTGGAGCAAAAGAAACTTGTTAACGTAATATGGGACTGACTTGTGGTCTTACCATCTACATGTTATGCTGTAAAGTATCGTGTAGAGATTAAACACGAGCAGGTTTTAGTGAGTGATCCCTCTATGTTGTAATCAGTTATGAGAATAGTAAAATACAGAAAAGTTCTTTAAACCATAGTTATATGATTTTGTGGTTAGTTGCTAGAAATTACATGCTCTCTTACAGCCCTCAACCCTCTGCAGATGGAGACAAGAGTTCAGCGGTCAAAAGTAGTGGCACTGCTTAGCAGGACCACAGCCTCAAGAAAATACATGATGGCATTTGTCAAGATGTAGTAAGGTGACTTTTATTACGAACAGCACCAGGATTACGGATCCATATATGGAGATTTTTGCAGATGTTCTGTCACAAGAACCTTCGATTAAAATAATTCACTGTTCACTGAGCAAAAAAAAAAAAAGGCGCATGGACATCTGCATCTGCAATGAATTGATTGAGTTGCAAAACACGGACAGTTCTTTTCTGACAAAAATCATAACAAGTAACAAGACTTGCTGTTATCAGTCCAAACCTTACACAAAACAACAAAGTGATGAAATTCACATGAAGGGTCAAAACTTTGATGACATAACCAACATTCAAGCCATGGTGACATGTGGATTGAATAACATACCAAATAAGAACTTCCATGACAATTTCACATGGTTATATGAAAATTCCGTGCATTGTATTCAAATGGAGGGAGACTGAGCTATATATTTGAAGCACTAAAAGTATTGTCTTAATATTTCTCAAATTTTTGTTAAGCCAGTCTTGAAACTTTTTGGACTGACGGAATGGCTGTGAAACTGTCTAGTGTGCTACACTTAATATAGACACAAGAAGACAACTGTTGACTATCACTATTTAAAGTCATGGTGACATAAGCATGCTACAGTCTTTCAGTTTCTATACGACATTGCTAACATAATAGGAAGAAGTTTTATTTTGCTTCATAGTAAGTGGCTTATCCAGTTTTTTGTGTTCAGTCAACTGCAAAATATTTGCATACATTTGCAATTAAGGAAGGGAGGGAGGGTGCATGGTGAATAATGTTTTTGGTAAATAATTCTCACATACATTGAGACTTTGACTTGATAGTAAGTCCAGACACACATTTAAGATTCAAAAGGGTTTCGAGATTTGCGTTCTACATGGTGCTGTGTACTTCACTTTTTTGCATGGATAACCTCCAACTGTGCAATGGAATGCAAAATTTGAAAATTTGTGCCAAGGTGGCACTTGAACCCAGATTTCGTGCTTGTCACTAGCATTTGCCATAACTGTTTCTGCTGGTTGTGCACACTTCACAGCCAGACCCAAACTTCCATATGTCATTAACCTGCATTTGTGCACGTACTGTAAGTCCTGTACAGGGTAGATATTTTAACCAAAACTCGCTACCCTGGTGTCGACGTACAAGTAGATATTCTTGAAACTTTTTGGACTGATGGGGTAGATGTCATCCACCCAGTATCATATGAGAAATACTTCTTTTAATAGAAAATGCCATTTTGTAATGATTCACTTCTGTCCGTCTTGGTTTACAATGTGCTGTAAGTCCATAACAAACATAACGGTACATTACTACAAGACTTTGATTCATACATACTTTGTACCTGTTTTTCTTCATTGCTTATGTTAAAATATTTTGCCTCTGTGCAGTCTAAAATAATCAAATGCTAAATTGCACTTTTCAGAAAAATCTGTGAAAGAACTGTAGTTTCTGCTTTCTAAAATGTAGACTTTCACGGCCGGAAATATCATGTCCATTATAATTATCCGGGCTGTTATGCCGTGGTCGGTTGATGAATTTTGTCTCAATTCCCAACGTTTCGTCTCCGTCTGCGGGAGACATCTTCAAGGGGGTCCGTAGGTCGATAGAAGATCCAACACACCCACTGGCTCGCTACTGAGTCAGTAGTGAGCCAGTGGGTGTGTTGGACCTTCTATCGACCTACGGACCCCCTTGAAGATGTCTCCCGCAGACGGAGACGAAACGTTGGGAATTGAGACAAAATTCATCAACCGACCACGGCATAACAGCCCGGAAGGACATGAGTTTCTGCTTTGTTTTAGGGTAATCAGAAATTTATTTTTTATCCATTTAAGAGTTAGTATTGTGTATCAGTGGATTAAGTTAGCAGAAATTACAGCTCATTTCTAAGTACATTATAATATTGAAAGTTACTGACCATGGACAAATGATTTGTGCAGCAAGAAGTAGTATGCTTAGAGGAGTTTATCAAAGCTATTTCTGTTGGTGTTGTCTTTCGTGTGTTCGGAGATACTAGGATAATGGAGAAGTTTTTCTCACAAAGCAGTAGGGTAGTGGATAAAACTATGGGTATTTAGAAAGTTCATCAATAGTAAATGACCCACAAGTACACACTATAGGTGTGAGAACATAAACCGACTAACATGGACAGTAGAGTCCAGCGTACTCTTGAGTATTGTCCAACCTAATGTTGTTATTTTTCTTCCATGTTTGCATGACAGTTTAGTCTCGTTCCTACCTAATTGTAAAATCATTTAAGAATTAAGTGAATTGAAAAATAACCTATACAGTTTTGTGAAACATTATATCACATTATTCGAAGCAGTTGTTATCTTTGTAGATGAAACCAATTTTCCTTTTTCTTCTTCTTTCTTAATAGTAATGTTAATGAACAATACTTCCAATATTGGGCTGGAGACAGTGCTAGAATAATGTGTCAAGCAGTGGAAAATACAGGAAAAGGGTAGATTGCTACTCACTGTAAAGATGACACACTGAGTTGCAGTCAGGCACAACAAAAAGGCCATTACACAGGCTCCTTAGGCCAAAGCCTTCTTCAGAAAGAAGGGAAACAAAGAAGCAAGCACACATTAAGCACACATAACTATTATTTCCAGCTGTCAGAAGGAACTGCGTTGAGTGGCAGCAACAATCTGATATGGGGCAGGGGAAGTGGGAGGGATAGCAGGGTATGGGTAGGGGGAGAGAAGTAAGCACTGTGTGGCAGAGCATTAAGAAGTAGGCTAGATGGTTGTGGGACAAGACTGCCAGGTGCAACATTGGGTGCTTCGTGGGAGGGAAGAGTGGGAGGCAAAGTGGAGAGTGGAAAAGGAGAAGAGCAGAGAAGGGGAAAAGACTGGTGGGTGCATTCACAGAGAGTGCTGCACAAAGAGGGTGAGGGGACTTGAATTGGGAAGAGGTGATAGGACAGAGGGGGCAACTGTTGGGTGGAGAATGTGGGGACAATAGGTTACCATACATTGAGTCTGGGATCATTTTGGAAGTGGAAAGCGTGTTGTAAGGATGCTTCGCATCTGCACAGTTGAGAAAAGCTGGTGGTTGAAGGGAGAAGCCAGGTGATCCGGGTTGTGAAACAGTGATTGAAATCAAGCATACTATGTTCAGCTGCATGTTCTACATGGATACTCTGCTATTAACATTTAAGTGCCTGGCAGCGTGTTCATCGAACCACCTTCACAATTCTCTATTATTCCAATCTTGTATAGCGCGCAGAAAGCACGAACATCTATATCTTTCCATACAAGCCCTGATTAACATTATTTTATTGTGGTGATCGTTTTCCCTATGTAGGTAAGTGTCAACAAAATATTCTCGTTGGTGATTGCAATTTTTGTGAGAAGATTCCATTGCTATGAAAAGCTCCTTCCTTTTAATGATGTCCACCCCAAATCCTGTATCATTTTTGAGACACTCTCTCCCATATTTCGCGATAACAGAAAATGTGCTGCCCTTCTTTGAACTTTTTTGATGTACTCCACCAGACCTGTCTGGTAAAGATCCCACACCGCACAGCAGTATTCTAAAAGATGACAGACAAATGTAGTGTAGGCAGTCTCCTTATTAGATCTGTTACATTATCCATGTGTCGTGCCAAAACACAGTCTTTGGTTAGTCTTTCCCACAACATTTTCTGTGTGTTCTTTCCAATTTAAGTTGTTCGTAATTGTAATACCTAGGTATTTAGTTGAATTCAAGGCTTTTAGATTAGACTGATCTATTGTGTAACCAAAGTTTAGCGAATTCCTTCTAACAATCACGTGGATGACCCCTCACTTTTCGATATTTAGGGTCAACTGCCAGTTTTTGCACCATTCAGATATCTTTTCTAAATCATTTTGCAATTTGTTTTGATCTTCTGATGACGTTATTAGTTGATAAATGACAGCGTCATCTGCAAACAACCTAAGATGGGTGCTCAGATTGTCTCCCAAATTGTTTATATAGATAAGGAACAGCAAAGGGACTATAACACTTCCTTGAGGAATGCCAGAAATCACTTCTGTTTTCCTCAATAACTTTCCATCAGTTACTACGAACTGAGACCTCTCTGTCAGGAAATCACAAATTCAGTCACATAACTGAGACAATATTCCATAAGCATGCAATTTCACTATAAGCCAGAAATCCAGAAATACAGAATCGATCTGAAATCCCTTCTCAATAGCACTCAACACTTCATGTGAATAAAGAGCTAGTTTTCTTTCAAAAGAATGTTGGTAGTCAAACCAGTATAAAAAGCTCTGCATTGTTTGCAGAATAGCTGGTATACGACATGGCTGCTTTTACAGGTAGCCCATCCTCTGGTGGTGTAAAATAAGCCTGTCACAGGACTGGAATAGGAATTGTTGGGTGAGTGGATTGGGCAGGTCTTGCACTTGGATAGTCCACTAGGATATGACTCCTGTGGCAAGGTGATGAGATTGGGAGTGACATAGGGATGGCCTAGGATGTTATGGTGGTTGGGTAGACAATGGACCACCGCCTTAGGAGGGGTGGTATTAGGTGACAAAGCAGGTGCTCTTTTGTATTTGATTTTTGAAGTGGTGTGAGGATTGGGATTTTGTAGGGATATGGCATGGGAAATCTGTTTGAGGACGAGGTGGAGGGAGAGGGGTGGGGGGGGGGGGGGGGGGTATTGCCTGTCTGTGGAGGCCTTTGTGAAACCTTGAGCATACTGAGCAAGGCAGTTCTCGTCACTGCTGGTACACCATCTCAGTTTGGCCAGACTGTATAAAAGGGATTTTTGTACATGGAAGGGATGGCAGCTGCCAAAAAGCAGGTACAGTTGGTGGGTTAAATGTGGACACAGTTGTAGATAGAGCCATCTGGTAGTCATACAATAAGACTACCATCTGGAAGTCATACAACAAGACTACCATCTGGAAGTCAACATTCAGGTAGGTGGCATGCTGGGTTGCGGAGGATCAGGTGAAATGGCTGGGAGAGAATGTGTTGAGGTTGGTGAAGGAATGAGGATATGACGTCTTGGCCCTGAGTCCAAATCATGAATATATTGTCTGTGAACTGAAACCAGACCAAGGTTTTGGTGCTTTGGGGGGCTGGGAAACTGTGCAGTGATTGCAGCAAAACTGGTATATGACATGGTTGCTTTCACATGTGTCCCAGGCACACCTGTGAAAAGCAACTCATTGGTAAAAGTAGCCATGTCATCTACCTGCTCTGTTGCAATCATTGCACAGCTTCTTATATTTGCATGACCACTAAGCAACTGTTCACCAAGGTGAATGGCCACCACCATCACTGTGGCCAAGAGTGAAGTAGACCACCCAGCTGAACATAACACACTTGATTTCAATGGTTAAATCAAACAATGGGGAATCCAGAATGGAATAATGACATGCATCAGCCATGTGTTTTTGTTGTGCCTTTGATTTCAGTGGCTGCTCCACAACTCGGGCCATCTGGATCCTCCTCTCCACCACCAGTTTTTCTAACCTGCACAGACGAGATGCATCGTTGAACACATTCTCCAGTCCCAAAATAATCCCAGCTGCAACCTGCATAACCCATTGTCCCCATGCCCTCCACCCAGCAATTTCTGCCCCAATTGTCGTATTGCCTCCTCCCAGTTCATGTCCCCTCACCCTCATTTTGCACCACTCATTGGCAACAAACCCACCAGTCTTTTCTCCTTCTCTGCTCCTCACATTTTTCCCCAGCCTCCCGACACTGCACCTGGCAGCCTAATCCTGCCACTGTCTAGACCCTGCAAGCTCCACCAGGCAGCACTCTCTTCTTTGCCCCCACTCGTACTATGCTTTGCCTCTCCCTTCCCTGCCTCACTGTGGACTGCTGCTTTCTGACCCAAACAGCTGAAGATAAAGGTCATATGTGTGGGGGGCATGGTTGCTTGTGTGTTTCCGTTCTGAAGAAGGCTTTGGCCAAAATCTCAATGTGTAACAGTCTTTTTGTTGTGCCTCTTTGCAACTCAAGAAGTCATCTTTATGGTGAGTAGCAAACTATCCTTTTTTAGAGCAATGTGTGAAATATTTGTTTATGGTGTTTATATTACAGGAATTTCTATTCACATAGCTCTTTTGTTCGAAATTCAGTTGCATAACATCTGATTTCAACAGGATGACACCTCACCACATATAGTTCATTAGAGTATGGTTACATAAGGCACACTTTCTCTTTGAGAAACAATTTCAGATGACGTCCCATGAATGCCTAATAATTCCAGACTTGCTGCCCTTCATTACTTCTTCCGAATCTATTCAGTGGAAAAAAAAAAAAAAAAATTCTTGTTCGGCTTGGTCACATCAACATATGAACATTATAAAATCATATATTTGAGAAAAGTTCAGAACATTGCTCTGCCACTTACAGACACACACAGAGAGAGAGAGATGTGTATATTCCAAAAGTGGTTATAGTAATGTATTTCAATGCAGCTCCGCTCTTGCTAGTATTGCACATGAAATTAAAATTATGTATTGCAGCATTTAAGCTCTCTTCTCTTTTTCTTGTTTTCAGTTACAAGAGAGAAACGTCTAGATCTACTGAAGAAGCAATCTGGACGCAATGTGTACCAGTGTCATGTAATCGGTCCCAAAGGATCAGGGAAATCAATGTTTTGTCGAAGCTTTATAGGTCAAACAGTTGAAGTAAGAAAATAGCAGATTTTATTTTAAATGTTTAGTGACATTTAATTTAGATCTATCTGATTACATCTTTATTTACAGACAGTTACTGAGACAGGGTTGCTTGATAATCCACAATGCACAATAAACACTGTGCAGGTATATGGACAAGAGAAGTACTTAATGCTGCGTGATATTGATGTGCGGAATGTTTCTGAACCATTAACTCCATCGGAAGTACAATGTGATGTAGCCTGCCTAGTTTATGATGTCAGTGATCCAAAATCCTTTGAATACATTGCCCGATTATTTTTGGTAAGTTACCAGCATGTAAAATACAACTGCAACATTTTGAAGGAAAATTTAACTTGGCTCATGGTTTGATATTTTGTTATTCAGAAATATT
The DNA here is from genome assembly GCF_023897955.1 of Schistocerca gregaria. Taxonomy (NCBI): domain Eukaryota; kingdom Metazoa; phylum Arthropoda; class Insecta; order Orthoptera; family Acrididae; genus Schistocerca; species Schistocerca gregaria. Next base: position 858,196,985 of record NC_064920.1, read on the forward strand.
TCATCGATACAAAGATCCCAGTTCTGATAGTTGCTAACAAAAGTGATTTGGAGGAGGTACATCAAGATTATTTACTGCAGCCTTCCAGCTTCTGCAGTCGATATAAATTACCACCACCACATCCATTCACAGCATCAAAGAAAATTAAACGAGACATCTATGTTAAACTGGCAACAATGGCTGCATTTCCGTAAGTTTTACACACATTTTATTGTACATGTAAAATTGCGCCTAGCTTCCAAAATTGAGCTCATTAAAATTAGAAAATATATTCACAATATAGCACCAAATACTTGAAGTAAGGAAGCATAATATCTGTAGTTTGCACATGATTTGTTGATAGACCACTGCCACAGAATGATTCTGGCGTATGGTACCATCTTGTGACATTATTGATTGTGAGAAAATCAAAATTCAGTGGCTTTGCTTTATTTAAATTTTGAATTTTTATTCACATAAGAAGACACATTTTTGAAATATGAACATTGATGCAAATCATAAGCAGTGTAACTGGGATTTGCACAAAAATTGAAGTTGTGTAGGGAACAACAGAAAAATGTGGGCACTGATTTGCGTGAATTTTAATAGTTACATGAATTCATAAGATTCATTGATGTCAGTTGTGATCAGCTTTATAGGAACTATTCAAAACAGTGTAGGAAGTTCGTCCCCCACCCTCAAATCTTAGGACTTCTATATCTTGCTTCAAAAGTAAGTATGTTGCTAAATGGTTAAAAAGAGCCAGTTGCAGAGTGTCTGTCTAACAGCCTACATGGGCATCAAAAATTTCATGTACAAGATTTCATATAATTACTGACCAAATATAAAACGGTAAAGGCTCTCATAATATACTCATTTAGAGGTATAATCTTGAAGTAAAAGTTTAATACAATAAGTAAAGTATTTAAGTCAGAAAGTGTGTATGTGTCTTAAGGTAGCATACATAACTCATCATATTCAAATTAGCCGGATTAGTGGAATGCCCTGTCCTGACAATGTTAATTTAGTGACATGGCTTTCCTGTATTTCAGGAACCATTGTAGTCATTGGCACGAAACTTTTACAGGGCATTAAACTGTATGTTCAGAGTCTAGTGAACTACAATAATTGCATTTCATCGACAGCCTTGGGAAATAAAATTTTTTTCATTAGATGGTTAAAATTTGGTGTACTTTTTTGTACGTTATCATTTAATTGTTCATAACATGATGAAAATTTGAATACTCTACTCGAGGTGGTTTGTGAGATTTAGGGAAAAATGCAACAGAAAATGTAAATTTTCAGGAACGGCTTCTAAAGTTTCAAAAGACTGTAACTGACTCAATGTATGCCTAATCTTTTTTTTATTTTTAGTCACTCGGAAGCACCCTTCACCATACTGTATATCATCCTTTTTCCAAGTTTTTTCTTCTTTCCTTCTTTTTGGACTCCTTAGTGGCCAACTGTGCTGTATACTCTGCTTTAATAATGTGAACGTTGTCCATCCGTTCAAGTTCTGTGATGCTGTAGCACTTTCACCCTACCAATGTTGCCATCATTAAAAACAATTAACAGCATTACTGACGCCCCGCACTTGAGTGTCTTCATTCCAACAAAAACATTTATTGAACGACTCGTTGAGATTTTGAGTCTGACCATGCAGACACTTCTTCAGTAATTTGGTATTTGCCAGGTCTCTGTAAATAGGTTTTATGATATCCATGAGTGCTTCTGGGATGGAATGTTTATGGCTGTATGAACTCTTTGAGTACTGACCGTTGCGGTAATTGCTCCATGAACCAGGTCCAGGAGGGCAAAAGTGGTTTACTGGTTTTTCATCAGTTGCCAGTCTGTGAAAGAAGGTAGCCCATACTGCCTGCTTCATTTTCAACAAATCCTCAGTATTATTTCTATTGGCTGCCCATAATACTGCTGTACTTCATCAATCATTTTGTCTGTGAGCCTGCCTCTTATGGTTTCACCATCAGAAACTTTCTTGTCTCTCAAACTTTGTTTCAGCTTCCTCAACCTGGTGCCCATCCTCTTCTGGATACGACCAACACATTCCAGATTTGTGATAATCTTCTCACCATAAGGCTAAGCGGCTACTATACTGTTGTTGGTAATTCTTCCAGGTTATATGGCCGTGGTCCATGGAATTCTTCTATTCTATTAGGATTAGAAGAATTCCATGGGCCACGGCCATATAACCCGGAAGAATTATCAACAACAGTACCATCCGGTCGTGAGAGCCTTCATTGTATGGCTACTACACTATTATATGCTTTTGAGTCTCCATCATCTAAGAGCTTAGTGTAACACACTCCCCTTTCTTTCACAGATCGACTAAAAATTTCAATGGCTGCAGAGGCCTCCATACCACCACTTGTTCCTTCATAATTTCTGACGCAGATATGCCCTTCTTCATTCCCCAATTGACACTTATAACAATGTTTGGTTAAAATCTGGAAAGCTATTACCTTTCCAGTATCCACACCGGTTACTGTAGCAACAGAATTCTTAGAACTGTAGGCGCTTTTCTGCCAAGTGTCATCAAAAAGCTATTGGTATGTCAGTCATACTATCATTTATTTCAACAACTTCGTTTGCAGCACCCTTCATTGACTCACCTGCAACAGATTCCACAGCAGCTCCAATAAATCCTGCATACTTGTCAATTTTACAACGTGGGTGTGGTATATTCATCACGGCACACATCGTTTCTACTGTATTGTGTACTTTGCCAATAGCTCTCAATCCATAAAGCCGCCTAACATTTACTTGAAAATAATTATCTTTACACTTATCAGAATTCCAAAATGAATGAGTGTATTTACAACTGGCACATTTAATGATGAGTTTCCTGGCTAGTTCATTTGATACCTCACTGTCTTCATGTATACTAATTGGCCCTACACATATTTTACAACACACACATTCTCCTAACACCCTTTTTAGGCTGTGTAAATCTATCAAAATATAACCTAACCTACCAGTTACATCACTTTTGTTTTGAGAAAACTGTGTATCACAATGTTTTATTTTAATCTTCAAAGCACTAATGGGTGTTTCTCTAGATACTGATGAGTTTGCCTGTATTTCACTGCCTGTAACTTCACACACCAAATGTTGAACACAATGTTTCCTTTATTCACAAATCTATTACCATGAAACCCATGTTTGGTAAAACATTTCGTTTTGGCGTCATACTTTTCTTTTTGAGAGGTTTACCAATGTATTTGTTACTTTTCCTCAGAAAAATGTTAGCATTTCAGCATACGATGCATGTTCATACTATGAAATGACATGATACTGTTTTTGACAGTGCTACCATTACAAACATGTAATTTAACTTCAATAACACATCAATCCACAGCCTTCTGTATAAAAAATTACTGATTTTATTATATCGTGAAGTAATGCACGTAAAAGTTGTAACATTTCCAACCAGTGTAGATTATATTTTAAAAAATAAAATAAAAGTACTTCCCATGTGAGTTTATAAGCGATATATATATCATTTTATTTGGGAAATTGCAACTTTTATAATGAGATAAAAATCCGAAAACTTGAAAAAAATTATTTTCCATTCTAACTCCTTTTAATTTCAACCAGTATTTGAGAATGAGAGGAGTCAGTGAATTCCAACAAATGTCAGGCAATTTCAATCTTTTTTGAAACTTTTTCTTGCTGAGACTCACCACACAATAATTACAGGAAAAAAGTGTATCGCCTACCATATTTTTCTATTCATGCTGTGGAACATAGGCAACAGGCATGAAGTTTAAATGCATTACTCTTTTTTTTACTGCTATGTATATTTGCATATAATATTGTGTGTCCCTGTATAAGTATATCTTACAAAACACACGATTCAGGAGATATTGCAAAGTCATAAACTTCGAGAGGCATGAAAAATTAGGAATTTATACCTTCAGCTGTAAATGTTTTATGTGCGTACTGTCATATACTTGACACATTAATGCATTTTTAAAGTAGTCAGACATTTGTGGCTGTTTTATTCATGAGAGTTTGATTCTTTAAAGAATTGTGTATTTGACTACTGGTAGATAAGAAAACTACAATGTTTCACAGTGTCATTAAATGACATTTATCTGGTTTCAAAATAGACATTTATTGAGATATATGGCAAACAATACCATTAATGGGTATTTGAACCTCAATCTTAGCAAACCTTGCCACTTGGCTTTCATAACCTTAATGTAGTAGCATTTTATGTATGTAAATGTAGACTTCCAAAGTGTATACTGCTGACGAATTCTTGGATTTCCATCTTCTACCAAATATGATGAAAGTAACATTCTTTGAAATGTAGCAGAATTTTGACACATTGATGCAGATGGAGGCCCGGGAAGATCTTGTTAACTGTACGTAGTTCGGAAGGTTGCTCTATTAGGGCATGTCATATAATTTAAACTGGTTGTGGATTCTAGGGTCAGACAAAATGAGTACCTTTCTATTGACAGTGTAGTGTAATTTTTACAATAAATCGTGTATCTAGACCAAGTGCCTGTTAAATTTGCATCAGAAAAACTAAGAATCACATGAGAATGTAAGGAACTGTTATGAAGATACCTTTCTTTGCGTAAAACATGAAAGAAGTAGTGAATATTGGGGTGTGAAAGTGGGAAAAAGAAAGATGCAGGAACTACTTCTGCAGCAAATTACACTGCATAGAAAATAGGTGTTCAGGAAAGGTCATTAGCTGAGGACTATGAAGCTCTAGAAAACAGTGAAGTGTGACAGGAAGAACTGGGATACAGAACACAGCTATCAGGGTAGTGTGCTCGAGCAATTATGCTTGCATGTCATGCAGTCAATCTGATGTACATTTTTTATAAATTTTTCCTCATAATTTTAGGCATATATCAGCATACTTATACTCACAGTCGTTTGTTCGACAGATTCTGGCAGCTTAAAACTGTATACCGGGTTAAAATTTCAAACTAGAACAATGCCTTAAGGGACAAAACAGAGCTCTTTCAGCATGCCTCATGGTGTGACTCAAAACTACAAGCTGCCTGTACCTCTTCGTACTTCTCAAACTTACTAGAGGTTGTCTTAGACCTCATAATGGACATATGAGGTCTGTTCAAAAAATTTCAGAACATTCGTAGTTCAACGCCAGTGATGTACTCGAGCAAAATTGGTTGCCATCCCTGCACATGCCAGTGTGTAATGTATAACTGCCAGAAGTTTTGTTGTTGTATGTCTGTTAGTTATTGTTCACTGCTACATTGAGTAGAATGTTGTGTTGCACAGTTTTTGAATTTTGAGATGGCAGAGTTAGAGGAGCAACGTGTCCGCATTAAATTTTGTGTGAAACTCAAGAATACCTGTACAGAGAGACACCAAATGATGCAGGAAGCCTATGTTGATGAGTGCTTAAGCCATACTTGGTGTTACAAATGGTTCACGCAGTTTAAAAATGACCCCACGGAAGTTGGAGGTGATCCTTGTTCAGGGCGCCCTTTGAAATCTACCCACGATGCTCGTGTCAGGAGTTTCAACTAAATTGTGCAAGTCAATCGAAGACTGACTGACTGAAGGATAGCATAAGAATGTAACATTTCAGTTGGATCATGTCATGAATTTTTGTCACAGCATCTTGGAATGCATTGTATTGCCACTAGTTTTGTCCCAAGCCTCATGAACAAAGACCAGAAAAATATTCATCTCCCAATCTGTGAAGAGATTTTGGATCACACAGTTGAGAACTAGATGTACCTTAAGGGAATCATAATTGGTGATGAGACATGGGTCTACAGTTATGTTGTAGAGACTAAGGTTCAATCTTCACAATGGGTCAGAAAATGTTCTCCAAGCCCAAAGAAAGTTCATCAGGTCAAATGCCAGAGCTATGCCGATTGTTTTCATTCACTTTGAAGGATTAATTAATCGTGAATTCTTGCCACAGGGACAAACCAGTAATCGATGGTACTATTGGAATGTGTTGGCGATGCCTGCGAGAAAATGTTAGGAGACAAAGGCCTGAAATGTGGCAAGATAATTCATGGCTCTTGCAACATAATGCACTCACACATTAATCCCTATTGGTGTGTGATATCACTCAAAAATACAAAATCACTATGCACTACGCTGCCTCATCCTCCATACTCTCCATACCTGGCCACTGCAGACTTATTCTTATTTCCAAAGTTGAAAACCCTGTTGAAAGGGCATAGATTTGGAATGATAGATGAGATAAAAGAAAATTCACAGATGGAACTTCACACAATCTAGCAAGAGGCATACCAAGACTGCTTCCAGAAGCAGAAATGGCATTAGGAGCTGTGTATCAATTGTGGGGGAGAGTATTATGAAGGAGGCCATGCGCAATAAGTAAAGGATAAGTGTAGAAAAAGTTTTTGGACACAGTTTGGAATTTTTTGCACGCACTTCGTATACCCATGTATGAAAATGTATAATGATGACGGGTTTTGCCATGATCTGTTTCTGGAATAAATCTTACACTTTAGATGCTGAAAACTTCTCGTAAATGACGAAAATATGGTATTTTGCAGCTCTGATCTCTTACCAGATACACTGTCCAGAAAAACAGTGAAGCATTCAAAAAGGGAGGAGAAGACAAATGAAACTTCTTGGGATGAGCGGGTATGTAGTGGTGTTTCAGTGACAACAGAATCGTGTAATAGTAACATACCAGTCCACTTGTTGTATGATGTTGCACCCCCTCTTGTCTGGATCACTTCATTTGGTTGGGAGAAGTGTCATAAAGCCATTATATCCTCTTCTGAGGTAAGCTGGCCCACAGCTGTTGTAACTGGTCCTGGATACTGGCACTGGGATTGAGTTGACATCAGAGTTGATCCCCACAATTTCTAACAAGAAGAGAGCTGGGGGTCTTGCTGGCCACGTGAATACCTGAACATCATGCAGACAATTCATAAATGCATGTTCCATGTTTGGCCAAGCACTGCCCTGTTGAAAAATAGCAGTATGATACTGTCACATGTGACATCAGAGTAACATTAGAGGATACATAATATCCATGTCATATCATTGTGACACCGGAGTTCTCTCAATCACTAATAGCGATGACCTGAAGTCATATGCGATGCTGCCGCACACTGTGACACCAGGCATAACACTGTTGTGCCTCTCCAAAACACAGATAGAATGGGATCTCTCCCCAAGTTGCTGCTTTACTTGCCAACTAAGATCATTCAGGGTAGTGCAGAACTGTGATTCTTTGCTGAATTCAATGCAGTATCATTCATCAGCAGTCCATGCTTCCTGGCCATTATGCCATTTCAAACTCTGTCATTTGTGTTATGGTGTTAATGGTGGCCTATGCATGGAGCAGTAATTATCTTGTCTAGCTGCTGATGGTCTTCAACCAATAATGTAGGATGATACAGAATGTTGCAGGAAGTCCATTACTTGTTCTTGGATGGCAGGTGGAAATGTGAAGGAGATACAATATGCTTGGTGCACAATATGGCATCCCACCCTTGCAGTGCTCAGACATGTTTGACCGGAAGCTTGACGGTAAGTTAGCTTGCTTTCTTCTGGTGCAATCCAACATTTGACCACTATTACACCCAAAAGCCCCACAAATCTGGATATTGCATAATTCGATCAGATGGCCAAATGGAGACCTACAGTTCGGTCCTTTGCAAATCTTGTCGGGTGTTGATAACACTGTACTACACAAGTACTTGGTGTCTCTGTGTTCTTCACAGTGATCACACAACATCTGATGCTGTTCACATCCCTTACATATATGCTGACAGGTCTGTTAATGATGCTAAGCAGGAATGACAGCAATACACTCTGGTGGCCACTCTACCTGCTGCAGAGAATTGCAATTTTTCGTTTGCATATCTGCTGATGGTGCTTACAAATATGAATTTACAGTGACATTGAACCACCTCTTCTGGTGCTTCACTTTTTTTGTCATGCAGTGTATTATCAAAGTCATAGCCATGAGGTTGTTCGAACAGTAGGCAGTTTTGGATTAAGGACATAAAGGATAACATTGACAGTAATCTGTTTTATACAGGCAGGATCAAAACAAGTTTTAAAATCTAGAACGTTCATGGTGATTCATCTAAGCTCTTCACCTCAGATATTTCCTGATCATTTAAGAGATCATCATTCTCATGAGCTGTTCACCTCAGACATTTCCTGATCATTTAAAATATCATAATTCTGGTTTCACCCAATTAAATTGTGAAACCCAATTGAATTGTGAAAAATCCCTTACTAAACGAGAGAATTTCAGTGTCATTTCACTCTTCAAAATCCGATTAGTAGTTTTGGAGTAATTACAATATTAAGAACTTAGGATTTGTGTGTTTTGAACATGAAACCAATAGCTTCTTATGTGAAAGATCGTGTTGTACGAAACTTATCGTGTCCAGCTGATGGGATGCTCAGGCATGGCTGTGTGTCGTTGAACCAGCACATCAACTGGAAACTGAATGATGTGGTATCTAAGGGTGCTTTACCAGTTAACTGCAGAAAAGAGTCTTGGAAAAAAGGTGCAAGTTAAATATTCAGTGCATCTTTGAAAGGGGGATTTGGGTACAAAAATTATTAAATAATAACTATGTGTCATGAATGTAATGTTAAGATACACCAGGGTTGACACAAGTTCTGGAAATCAGGAAATATCAGGAAATTTCAAATGTGTCAGGGAAATACAAGGGAAATTGGAAGAAAACACGGGAAAAATCTCATTTTTGTCTCAGTAGATGAAATGGTTCATTTGCTGAGATGTAATGCATTGTTGCTGGGTGGATGCAGCAGAGTACGTGTGCTGCTTCCCTAGTCCCTCATTCTTACCAATTCTCCCCTTCCTACTATTCCCCTCAGCTTGAGCTGCCAACAAGAGGCAGGCAGGTATGAAGAGTGGTTTGTTTGAATCTGATTCTCAGAGACTGGTTATGCAGAGGCTGGAGACAGCTGTCACGTGTGCATGATATGTGTGTGAGTGATTATGTGAAACTGTGTGCGCTCTCATTTTCTGACAAAGGCTCTGGCTGCAAATTTAGTTGTGATAGTGTGATTTACCTACGTGCCTGTCTGTGGCTCAGTGATCATCTTCCTGGTTAGTTGTTACTTATCCTCATTAGCATTGATTCTCAGTTTATTCGCACAAGGATTGATCACCGCAGTCTAATTTTATCAACATGTTGTTTGTGACATTTGAATAGCTGGCCACATGAGTGGACTTCAACGATGGGCCAAAGCCACAGGCCATTTCTGTATGTATCTCTTACAGATCGGGCCTGCCAATCTGAAGCCCATTGTTTCCTGCTAATGTACAGGCTCTGCCTGTCGGATCTAGCCTCATCGATCTCCCCACAGGTTGGGTCTGTTTGTGTGTGGCATAATGCGATGGATTTCATGGTTTATCAATGGACCCAGACCTTTGGTGCTGCTCAGGAAGCCAGAGGCCATGGGTGATGAATTTCAGGAATTGCGACTGTCTCACCGCAAGTACACTGTACAGTGCGGTGTTTGATAGACGTTTTATTTATTCTAGTACATTTTGGCATTTTGAAAGTGTTTCATATATTAGAAAGTATGGATGATAAGCAGAAGAAAATGGTGGCACACACTTTCGGTTTGTACATAATGTACTTACATATTTCTCGAAAGAAAAATCACCCAATACCTGTAAAATGGAATGATTGTGAGCCGGAAGGCCCAATTGAGGGAAGTTTGGCCACCAGGTTCCAAGTCTTCGTTCAGGTGATGCCACATTGGGCAACTTGCAAGTCAGTGATCATAAAAACACAACACCCAGTTCACGAGCGGAGAAATCTACAACCTGGCTGGGAACCTAGGTCCGCTGCGTGTTAAGCAAATACATTACCACTCAGCTAAGCAGGCGGACACACAATACCCCTAAAATAAAAGACATAACACACTGAGTAATAACCAATATTTTATTGGCGGTCACCTATAGTGTTGGGTTACACAACTCTTCCCCGCCTTGTACACTTCTTTCAAGAGGCCTACTTTTTTCTGAGATTATTTCTGAAATCGGTGAAGGTATTTAAAATATGTCTTGTGACTCCAAGGAAATGCGTATTTTTGTCACCAAATGTGTTTCGTTTTATAGAAATAAACTAACATCAGTGGTCTTAATGAAAAACATGTACCATTTGGTTTGCTTTCTCCATCTAAAACCAGTTCATTACAAAAGACGTTTGTTAGTACTTAAAATTTTTGCTCACAGATTTGGAAATACAGAAGTCCCTACATTTTTTGTCAATCTAATTCTTTATCCACATATGAGATCTCAAAATTTGTCAGGTAAAAATGCTAAAACTTGTCTGGAAATCAGGGAAATATCAAGGAATTTCACTTGGGGAAACTTGTGCCAACCCTGTACGTACCCACATTGCAAAATCTTGTGAGCTGTAGAAATGAATTGCCAAAGAATGTGGTCATAAATACTCACTTAAAATTGCATTTATGTTATCAAAGTGTTTGAAATACAAACAGTAGGTAAGAAACAAGTCTGTAATGTACACAGCAAGTGAAGTAGACATTCTGGCAGATGTTTATATTTATAATCCACTTGTTAGCTCCAGAGAAAATGCTAGTGCCTCTGGAATAAATCAATACAGCCATACATATTTGCAGTCACTGGTGCAAGGACTTCTGGACAGACTGAAGAGACTCCTTCAATATCACTACACATGTTGCAAAAATGATTTTTTAAAAGTTTTCTCGGCTCATAGGAACTTGTGCTTAGGCTTAGTCTTTGAGTTCAACCCAGGAGAAAAAAGTCAACTGGCATCCAATCAGGCAAACATGGTAGCCAACTTACAATGCTTTCACATTGTATACAGCAACGAGGAAAGAGTTTAGTGAGCACCCTCACAGCCACAGGTTAGTAGTAAGTGGAGTGTCCATTGGGCCATTTCAAGTGGTGTGTCCTCTGAGAGCTGGTAGTAATTTGCTAAGAAATGGTATATATCCTTTAACCATTAAAGTTTCTTCAATGAAATAAGGACCAATCACACATTCTCCAACAATCCCTTACCACATGCTCACACTACACTGCGTCTGACGTTCAACTTGTCTCATCCAGTGCGAATTCTCAGCAGCCCAGTAATGCATATTTCTTTCATTCATTTTCCGTTATTTGTGAAGGTGTGATTGGTGAAGAGATTTCTTTGAAAGAAGACCCAATTGTCCTAATGACCCATCAGAGCCTAGTGACAAAATTCGATGTGTCCTTCTGCAAATCCACTTGCTACTAGTGAAGTGACACATGATAGAGATGGAAGCTGTTTGTGTGCAAAATGCAAACAATGCTGGGCTGATTTATTCCAGAGGCACTTGCATTTTCTCTGAAGGCAACATGTGAATTATAAAAAACAGTTGCCCAGAACATGTAGTTCACTTACTGTGCTCATTATAGGCATGCTTCTTAGCTGCTGTGTAGTATTCCAGTGTCCTTCCAATAACAATTTGTTGTGCTTGTTCTGAATTGTCATTCTGGTTGGACACCGTCTGTCTTGATACATTCGTGAATACAAGCCAGCTATTCTCTTTGTATTCCTTCTGCATTGTTCTTAAAGGAGTAGCATATCTCATTTGTCCTGGTTTGTGGGAGACAGTTTGTGCCTGTATTATACCGGCATTGGGGTGGTGCGACACATTGTTTCCTACGTATCCAGTTTCCTTATTTGGATCTGAGGCAGCAATATTAAATTAGATAGGTGCTATTAGCAGTAAAAATTACTATCGTTCCATTTGGAAAAGTGAAGTTGATACTAATTTCCCTGTAATAAATATAACTATGAAAAGAGTGTATATGTCATTTGCTGAAAGTTCTCTCACAATTTTTCTGAGTTAAAACAAAATTATGATACCTTGAACGATTCCAGGAATACTTGATGTGAACAGCTTAGCTCAATCAGATACCTTGAACGGTTCCAGGAATACTTGATGTGAACAGCTTAGCTCAATCATCCTGTGTAGCCAAACTCAGACAATGGAAAGTCCAGGATGGAATAGCAACAGTACAGAAATGATAGGTTGCTGCTCACCATACAGAGGGGATGTTGAGTCACTGACAGGCACAATCAAAAGAATACTAAACATATCTAAGCTTTCAGACAAAGTTCTTTTTCTGAAGTATAAGTCTCGCACCACAGCAGCAACAACAACAACAACAAAAACAACAACAGCACACATGGCTACTGTCTCCGGTCGCTAAGGCCCAAACACAACAGTCTGTTTGGTGTGCAGCCTGTATCCTGTGCATATTCGTGTTGTTTCACCCTGTTTTTGAAGTTGGTATGTAATATTTTTGATTAAGTGATATTGAATTGTGGCTAAGAATTGTGATACTAAATAAAGCAAATATTTAAATGCAAGAGAACTGTGGAAAAATAAATAAGAACACAACCATCTGAAAACTAGTAGAAAAGAACTATAGAGCCTGAAGAAATAAATTAATGCCAGTTTCAAAGTCTGAATGAAGAGACTGATGAAATGTTTCTATTTAAATTCTATAAGAGAAGAAGAATAAGAAGAAGAAGAAGAAGAAGAAGAAACATGTTAATAAACTCAAAACCTCAGCTTCCACAGGCATCATGAAAGAAAGAAAAGGGGAGAGGTAAATATTACCAAACTGAAAATTGGAGTCAGGCTGCGAGGTCAGTTACAATGGATCATTTGCTAGAGCATTGCCCACGAGAGGCAAATGTGTAGGATTAAGTCTTGCTCTGTTAACACTTAACCCACAGAACATAAATAATGTGAGTATATCAGAAGTATGCGAAATATATGTTAAAACTGTATGTTCTTTGACAGCCTCAATGCTTTGCTATATGAGATTGTCAGAGTTAACAGCACTATTTATTGACTCTATGGCATTATCATTATGTGGCTATTACACCAGTTTAATTCTAATGCTGTAGAAGTGAACTGTTTGTTGTTAACAGTTTGAATTCATGCCAATGCTATGGTCTTCTTCCTGTGACACCTACAGATGATTAACATAAAGTAATACACCAGAACATCTGCAGTGAGAATGTGATGTAATGATGACGTATTCAGTGAAGAGGATAATCCTTCATATGAAAATAGAGACTCGCTGACCAATGATTACAGTCCAGTTTCACCCAAAAATTCTTTTGAAGTTTTAAAAGGAAACTAAATACAACACCAGTACTGATCCAGCCCAGCAGATTTGGCCTAACATATGTACCCCCAGCGATTTTTGTCAAAATCCCTATGCTTACTGAAAAGTCATCTTTTCTTTAGTAGTTTGGAGAAAATTACAAGAAAGGAAAAATAGGACAATGGTATTTTTGATAAAATTCAAATTACTCAAAACAGACAGCAGAAAAAGAATGTCCTATTTTATGCATAGGATAGCTTAAATTAATTATAACCACCATCTAGAGATGACTTGGCACTGCAGATTCTCCTCACAGTAAAAATTATTATTATTATTATTATTATTATTTCTTTCCTTTCTCAGATATTATTATTATTTTTTTTAGTATATTAGCTCTCTCCGAGCAGTCTTCATTCTTTTTTACTTTACACTGTTTTTTGCGATGCATTGTACATTCTACTTCATTAACATCTTAAGGAATGGGTTCACGCCTCTGTAAACTGATAAATTACATTATTTGTGTATATAGGCAAGGGAAAGGCTGCCTGTTCTTTATATTTTTATTTTTCTAGATAACTATCAAACTGCACATTCATTGTCTGCAGTCTTGTATTTTATTTTTATGCCTGCACATAATTTCTGCAGATAAAAATGAAATACCCTTACACTAATGATGAGCATATATTACTTTACCTATATAAAAATAAAGCCATTTATTAACTGCATGAAGGCTGCAGGACATCTTGCATACAAAACCCCTCTATACATTGTTTAAAAGATATCATTTTCATTTCTGACATGGTTGTCTATATTTTGTTATGCACTGTTGCAGTTTCAGCATTACACCATTTTCAAACACAATCAATCTGTGCCATTGGATAGGGTAAACCATAAGAATTGAGAATTATGATTTGTTATTTCCAACATGTAATCAGAAGAAGCAATAGGTGGATCTAGACCAAGCAGACCTTCACCACAGAGACCAGTGCTGGTAAAACCCAGGTTTTCACAACTCAGTTACTTTGAGCAGTTCAGCATATTTGAACGTAACCCTGAGTTGGTGAGCTGTTTAAACCAAGACAATAAGTGAAAGAGGGAGAGGGAAGACTACATGAAAAAAGTGTTTGGCTAACTGGGGCTGGGCTAGAATGAAGTACAAATTACTTGAGTTCCCAGCAGGAAAATTTATTACAGTATTCAGCGGAACTCTCCCATTGTCGGTGAGAAATGGGTTAAGGTAAATTTGGCAATGATTTTACATGACTTCCTTGAGAGGTTTTACTCAGGAGCGAGAATAAAAAGCAGATTCATTATGACTGGCTAAAGTGACTTGGAGAAAGAATGAGATGGTTTCTGCAACAATTTTTAAGTGGCAGTAAAACTGGACATTATAACTTGCTACAATATATGTTGCCCGGTCTTGATACCTGGGTAGAATGTAATGTGGTCTAAAATTTCACAGAGCTATTGTCACACGAAGGAATGTGGTTTGTTTTGGACCCTTGAAAGTCCAAGTAATGCTTCACATCAGGGCTTCCTTGGTAAAGTTACGTAGAATAGAATCGCTCAGCATTGGGATGGCCAGTGCTGTCATTGTTCATAACCTGTGATGTCACACGGTGGGCAACAATAGCGGTAAAGTCATATTTTCTCATTTTTCACACATGTGTCTCATGTAATTTCCGCCTGTATGTCATATTCAGCTTGCAGAACTGGTTTTGACCTCCAAGAGCTTTTCACAATCTTTTTATTTATTTATTTATTTTGCTGAGGAAAACACTGCCACAGTGTCTTCCATTCTCTCTAGCATTTCCCCCCCTTTTTTATGAGGCCGGCTCATTATTTTTTTATACGTTTTGGGTATTGTTGGCCAGTTGCATTTCTGGACCCCACTATCCTCACCTCCCTTCTTCTCAGGGAATATAGTTGTGTATCCCATCTGTCTGTGGTTAGTGACATTTCTGGTTATTGTGTAGAAGCATTTTAATTTCTGTGCATTGTGTAACTGAAGGAGAGCTGGGGAACAAGCCCAATGTTTCCTTAGGCAGATTTCGGCTGCCTACAAACCACATTAAGTGGCACACTTAAAAGTCAAAACCCACATGCAAGCAAAAAGTTTATTTTGTGGAGGGTAGTTAAGCTGATGTTCACCGACAAGAATTCTTGTAGTGACCATATAAATCAAGAGATTGAAAAAGCTGTGTAATCGTAAGATTCAAAGGAAGACACAGACAGTGTTCTCTTTATCCGCAAAGTTTCAAGAATATTTAATGTCTATAACAACATACCAATAAAGGGTCAGTTTTTAAAGGAGGTGTCAAAATTATTAATAATATTTTCATTGAGCCTTTTTGTCCATCTGTCTATGTGCATCTGTTCGTCAGAATGATACTCAAGATTGGCCTGGTTTTTAGTTTTAATCATGTGTAAAAAAACTAAAAAAGAATTCAGTTTTATGTAATTGTATCCGACAAGGGTTGGGGGGGTCATGTCCATCCAAATCTCACCAAGGGCAAGAAATCCAGTTTGAGGTCCTGTATGCATTGCGAATCTCATGTTTCAAATGCAAGTTGAACATTTGTTATCTTCTTCAAACAAGGTACCCCAATTGAGAAATGTCATTGGCACAATCAAAGCTGCAGCAGCCTTTTTTTTTTTTGGCAAACACTAAAAACCTCGAACTCCACTGCTGTCAAAGTTACGTGCTTCTCTGAAGTCTTTGTATGAACACAGGTGGGTATAGTGTGATGAAGCTGTTCATCAATTCACAAAGCTAAAAGGAAGGCTTCTTGTCACAGGGCTGTAATCACTGCAGGACATCTTTGTAGTCATCGGACCCAGATGTCTAACCATGTGGCTACTTTGGATTCAGAATATTTTGGAATACCTTTATACATACCTGACAGTGTGCTGGATGGCATTGTGTAGATATTTCAATTTTGTAATTGTAGAATATTCAAACCCCTGCCTCAGATGTAACCATTTTGTTGTCAGAAGAGGAGCTATACTACAACAGTATGGGGCTCTCATCAACCTTTTCCAGTATACTGGTAATTATGGACAACAACAGCATTTGAGAATCCTGAAGCCATCATGTGGCAACAGAAATGGATTGACTGGATGAATGGTCACCCCAATGAGAAGTTTCTGTCACCACCTGTTGATACGCTGCAGTCCTGCAGCAGAGATGTCTGCCAGCTTGTATGTGATTCCTTCATTTGTTATTGATGCTACCACATAGCAACGCTTCAGCTAAGATGTTATTTTCTTCTCTCCCTGTAGGCAAAATACATCTATGTGGTCAAGAATGGGCCATGGCTTGGCTTAGCTTAGCTGTGCTCTGCATTCACAGAGATATTAATGCTTAATAATAACTGAGAGATTTGCCAAAAGTAAAAAAGGAACGCATCACATTAATCAGTAAGACAATCTTTTGATTGCCATTCTTCTAGAATTTAGGCAGAAGAAATTTCTGATGTTTTTATTCAACAGTCTTTTATTCAAATCCTGAAAAATTACTATTTCTCAGATAAATAGTTTTATTACTCAAAATTTCTCCAACAGTCCTAAATGTCCTAAATTTGGTATTGTTAATGAAAAGCACCATTAACAGTTTAATCAGGTAATGATGTACAAGAGCTTTTGATTATTTGAAAAATTTTCCCTGGACTCCTCATGGAGTCCATGCTGGATCCACACCTGCATAACAGACATAAGTACTTTATCCATCTGTTTTATACTTAAATAGTATTTTGTTGATATGTATTCCTGACATGTGTTTTAAAATTGGTTTGCACCAGAAACTACACAGTAACAAAAGCTATATTTCATCCAGATACAGCCCATTTTGTGAACTGTTAATATTCAGAGTTAAAGAAAGTGTCTTTAAAAATATAATTCATGTATTTCATTTAGTTTCATCCCATATGTCATAAGCAGTGTGCTGTGCATCATAAAAGTATCCCACTGTACAGATTGTTAATGTCTGTTTACATTTTTGACATATTTGATGAATATATGGAATTTTTAAATTTCTTTTGTTGGAGTAAATTATATTGAACCACTCTAACAGTATTATTTCTAATATTTAATGTCTCTTTCAGTCGATTTCAGGCAGCTTGGATATTATTCTACAAGACAAGGTTTGTTTGGCTGTGTTGTTCCACCAGCGTAAATCTTTGTTATATTTTCTCATTATTTTCATTTCTTTAATTTCTGTTGCTATATTTATTAAATTTTTCAGCAACCTACGTCGCTTGGTTCATGTTCTTTTATTGCGATCACAACCCAGTGAATGGTTCAATCAATACTTCAGGTTATAATTTTATATTTGAATTTTTGTGCACAACATTTTACGTATCTCAGCATTTACTAATGAATTTGAGAAGTAACATGGCATGCTCTCCTCTGCTTGTGTTGCATGCATAATAATTAAATCTCTAATTTTGTAGAATATGAAGACACAACAAGCATGTGTTGCTTGTCTGTAAATATAATAGAAATGTGCAGTATTGGCCACTGCTCAGAGAAAAATTAACATTTTTCCTTCTCTCTTCATATAAATTTATCTTGCATCTTTATTAAATGCTTATTGCTTTAATATGTATTTGAACTTAGAAAGTTATACAGAGTAAATGCTTCCATTTGCAGTGAGTTCTGCTTTGACTTTAGTGTTTGTAGTTCAGTGTTATGTCACCTATAGCCCTTTAGCAAATTTGTCTCTCAGGTTTCTCATAGCTACCAGAAAGTTGAATACTCTTCAGCTTATCCTCACATTTGGGAGGGGGGGGGGGGGGGGACTGCTGTTAATCTTCCTAGGAAGACATGAACTCGGATTTCATATGAATGTAATAGAAAGAGGATGAAGATGTTAGAATTTAACATACAACCTATAGAGGTCACAAGAGATGGACCACAGTTAGATAAGGAAAGCAAGAATACAGATTGCATCCACTGTAAGGGATTATATTAGCATTCTTCTTAAATGATTTTAGGATGTAGAGCACCAATATCACTGTAGCAGGACAGATTTTAACTCTTTTGTGAAAATGATAAGGAGAAGTCGTAGGTGGATTATGTCCTTTGGAAGAAATAAAGGTAACAATGTACCACATATTTTTGTAAGGTTTTGATATATCCAAGGACCAGTAACAAGTATACTTTAAAAAGTTTATTTAAAACAAACTGTTACTGGTTTTGATGATGTATTCCAGATATCCTTGCTTTCCTGCTGGGGCCTTGTTTTTTACCCAGTACTGGTTTTGTGCACAAAGATAAACAGCAAATTTTTTGTTCACAATTGGTAATCTTAGAAGTTTTTTAGCTTCACAGAGACATTCGTGAAATTATTTTAAAGTTAATATAATGTGAAATGTGATGAAAACTTGCACATTGTATACCTTTGTGTGACTAATTTGGCCTTTATACATTATAAATTTACTCCATTTTTGCACCTGCACTTTGTGACCATTATGTTCTATGGCAGCACACGCACTCAACATTTACATAAAATGTGGACCAACTGACATAACAAAAACACTAGTTTCAAAGATGTTAATTAGTAAGGGTGTTAAGTTACAGGTGCTGAATAAAGTAATGGACACAGGAAAACGCAGCTTAGCTAGAATGAGGAAATTAATTTGAAACTCAAAAAGGGAAGAAGAATTATGCACAATAAATGCCAACATGGAATTCTATTGAAAGGGTTATAGGTGTGAACTATCTAACCAGAATTTTGTGTTACATTGTGAAAAGATAAGGGATTTGTACATTGAAAAATGAATATCGAATCTAAAGTCCATTGTATAATATAAATACTATTACAATTTTTTTTAAATACTGATTGCTCAGTTATATTGTAAGAGATAGGTGTAATATTAGTTTGATGAACATGGGCATTAGATAGCCAACAGTGTGTACATGTCAAAAGCACAATAAGATAGATTATTTGTTACAGTGATAAAACTAAGTTGGAACATCAAAATCTTATAGTTGTATTACAGCCACATTTCTCAAAAAGTTAACTTTTGCAAGATAACATATTCACCATGTAGCTGAAACATCCATTCGTCAGTAGACATATAAAGAAAACAGAGTCATTGTAAGCTTTTGGAAAATGTCCTCCTTCAGAGCTAACTATAGTAGGGAGCAGCTAAAGTGGTGGCTAGAGGGGTAAGTGTAGAAGGTACCCCCTAGACAATTTCTTCACACTACCCCATTCATGTTCTAGCTGCACACCTCATTTACCACCATTTGGAAGCCTTCAGCCCGTACACATCAAGCCAGTCACAGCAATGTATATGCCATCGGACAATGCTGTTTCTATGCTTCATACATTATGTGGGTCTCACTTGAAATTGATAAGATTCCTGAAGTTAACACACAGCCCATTATGATAATGGTTTTAGAATCAGATGGGGCAATCTCTTGTTTTAAATAATTTATTATTGCAGCAAAATCATGTTATTGTTATTGGTATTGTGGTCTTCAGTCCAAAGACTGTTTTGATGCAGTTCTTCATGCTACCGTCTCCTGTGCAAGCCTCTTCCTCTTCAGGTTACTACTGCAACCCACATCCTTCTGAATCTGCTTACTGTATTCATCTCTTGGTCTCCTTTTAAGATTTTACTCTCCACATTTCCCTTTAGGACTAAACTCCTGACCCATGATGTCTCAGAATGTGTGCTATCAACCAATTCCTTCTTCTAGTCAGGTTGTGTTATAAACTTCTTTGCACACCAACTCTATTCAGTTCCTTCTCATTACAGTAGTTACGTGATCTACATATCTAATTCAAAGCATTCTTCTGTAGCACCACATTCAAAATCTTCCATTCTCTTCTAGTCTAAATTGTGTATTGCCCATGTTTCATTTCCGTATATGGCTACTACAGTTACTTTCAGAAGAGACTTCCTGATACTTAACTCTTTACTCAATATCAACAAATTTCTTTTTATCAGAAATGCTTTTCTTGCCATTGCTAGTCTTCCTTTTGTATCCTCTCTACTTTGGGAATGTCAGTTTTTTGCTGCTCTGATAGTAAAACTCATGTACTACTTTAAATGTCTCGTTTCCTAATCTAATTCCCTCAGCATCACCTGATTTAATTCAATGACATTCCATTATCCTCAGTTTGCTTTTGTCGATGTTCATCTTATTGGGGGATAGGTTGCAATCCTGTTTCTTTCCCTTCTCAACCACTGCATCCCTTTCATACCCCCCTTGACCCTTATAACTACCCATATGATTTCTGTACAGGTTGTAAATATCCTTTCACTCCATGTACTTGACTTCATGCTACCTTCAGAAGTTCAAAGAGAGTATTCCAGTAAACCTTCTCAAAGCTTTCTCTATATCTACAAATGATATAAACATAAGTTTGCCTTTCCTTAATCTGTCTTTGAAGAGTAGTCCTAGGGCCAGTATTGCCCCATGTGTTCCTACATTTCTTCAGAATCCCTACTGATCTTCTCCGAAATGGCTTCCACCAGTTTTTCCGTTCTTTTGTAAAGAATGTGTGTTAGTATTTCGCAACCACGACTTATTAAATTGATATTTCTGTAGGATTCACTCCTGTCAGCACCTACTTTCTTTGTAATTGTAATTATTATATTCTTCTTGAATTCTGAGAGTATTTTGTCTGTCTCATACAACTTGCTCTCCAGATGGAAGAGTATTGTCATGGCCGACTGTTCCCAGGCTATCAGTAGCTCTAAGAAATGTTGTCTACTCCTGTGGCCTTGTTTAGACTTAGGTTTTGAGTGCTCTGTCACATTCTTCTCGCAGTATCATGTATCCCATCTCATCTTCATCTGTGTCATCTTCCATTTCTGTTAATATTGCCTTCAAGTTCACTTCTCTTGTATAGACCCTCTATATACTTCTTCCACTTTTCAGCTTCCCCTTCTTTGCTTAAGACTGTTTTTCCATCTGAACTCTTTATACTCACACAAGTGGTTCTCTTTTCTCCAAAGGCCTATTTAATTTTCCTGTAGGCGGTATCTATCATTCCCCTAGTGATATATGCCTCTACATTCTTATATTTGTCCTCTAACCACTCCTGTGTAGCCATTTTGCTCTTTCTGTCAATCTCATTTTGTAGACTTTGTAATCCCTTTTTCTTACTGCATTTTTATATTTTCTCCTTCCATCAGTTAAATTCAGTATCTCTTGTGTTATCCAAGGATTTCTGCGAGTCCTCATCTGTTTACCTACTCAGTCCTCTGCTGCCTTCACTGTTTCATCTGTCAAAGCTACCCATTCTTCACCTGATGTTTTCCTTTTCCCTGTTCTTGTCAATCATTCCCTAATTCTACCTCTGAAACACTCAACAACCTCCGGTCCTTTCAGTTTATCTGATCCCATCTCCTTAATTTCCTACCTTTTTTTTTGCAATTTCTTCAGTTTTTATCTACAGTTTGCAACCAGTAAATTGTGGTCAGTTCACACCTGTCACTGGAAATATCTTATAATTTAAAATCTGGTTATGAAATCTCATACCATTATAATCAATCTGAAACCTTCCAGCATGAAGTGCATTGTTTTCCACGAACTCTTGTCAATGATAGGTATGCATTTGGTAGCCATTGCTTCTTACAATGCTACCTGGATGAACTCATGGTGGATTGCTCTGTTGTTCTTCCTGCCATAGTTCATTCTTCTGCTGGAAACTTTCCTTTCCAATGTAAGTCTTCTACAATTAAGGCAAACCAATGTAATGACATTAAGATGAATGTTTTGCTCTAAACACAAAGTGTAGTACTATTGTTGGTCAATAAAAAATACTGAACCTACATGAAAATTGTAAATATGCAGCAGGCAGCAGTAGTAATAGCACTAATAGGGGAGGAATAATTACCATTTAATCTGTGCCAGTATACTTCCAGCCAGCTATTATCTATCATTCCACGTCACACATCTACCTTCTGTCCCATCTTGAAAAATATTATTTATCTTTCCTGTAGAAAACGTAGAAAACATTTTTGTTGAGACCGATGCAATAAATGTGGTGATGCTTTTTCTGTGAGATTGTAGGAAAATTATGATAGATAACTGAAACAGTGTTATATGTTGACCATGTAGTAAATAGTTTCATGTTCACCAAGAGAAACTTGCACCGTAAAAAAATGGTTCTATGCAGTATGTACCCCAAGACTATGTCAAGTTTTAACTCTTAGATATTCAAAATTTAGAATATATCGTGTCAGTTGTTGGTTCCTGAGAAGCTCATATTGTATCTGGAGATGGTTTTGAAATCTATGCAGATTGAATTTTGTAATGGAAATGCTTATAACTGTGTGTGACATTGGACTTGTGAGTGAGTTTACTTTTGTTGTGTAAGTTTTATCTTTCTCGGATAATCATTCACTTGCTGTTTAAATTATTTCTTTTTCTATATAGCTGTTTTTCTCTGGATTTAAGGGGAGGAGGGCTTGAAGGAGCAGGAAGGCTTAGGAGGTAACTGGATCATGGAGTGGGTAGTGAACTGTTGTGGGCAACAGAGGGAAATACATATGACTTTCTCTGGTAGTTATGGAACACATTAATTAATCGGGGTAACAATCACAAAAACTGGGGGTTATGAACATAAGGGAAGAAGGAGGGGGCTACAGTCTCTTTATAGGAGAGGAGGTAAGGAATGAGGTAGAAAATGAAAAGATGAAAGGGTTAGAGCAACGGAGTGGGAAGGAGACATGGGTTTGGAGAGGAAGGACATTGCCAAGGATGAGGCTACCACAAGGTAGGTCAAGGGGACTACACAGACAGATGGTAGGGTAGAAACTATTTCTCACCTGTGCTATTTAGGGAAGTTGCTGCTGAGGGGAGTAGTCATCTCTCAATCAGGAATCTGAGTAATCTGCCCCTACTTTGTAATCTTCTCTGGCTGATACCTCGTTGTTTGATAAGGAAGCAACTAACAGTTTCCAAAGCCAGGATAGGCTACATATTGCTTCAGACCTAATCCTCCTGAAGTTAAGTACTGATGAGCCATTCTGTTTTTCATTTTAATTTTATAGTTTTCTCAATTGAATTTACATTTAAAAAATATTTGTTGAATGTGTTGTGATTCGGAGATACGTTCAATGTGTTCAAAAACATTTGCAGTCATTCTAATGTTTAAACTGTTTCTTGCCCATGAAATAATAGTTATAAGATAACATGTTCCTCGTAAGAAGGGAAAAAGTAGATTACTAAAGATAATCAATTACCTGCATTCTTTTAGTTAGTGCTAGACAATCCAACCTATAGTTCTGCTATGGAAGAATGTCTTTAACTGTTTTCTAACAACGGAAACTCCAGGTAGGAATATCAGCAAGGTAGAACAAGACAGATTGTACTGTAAAGAACACATGTTAATTTGCAGACAGGCACAAGATCAGCTAGTAGCAAATTCTGTTGTTCAAAATTTTTGACACGCACGCCCCCCCTCTCCCCCTCACCACACACACACACACACACACACACACACACACACACACACACACACACACACACCAGCTCGAGGTGCTGGAGTTACCAGTCATGTGTGCTTGGTTATGTGTATGAATGGTGTGTGTTTGTCTTTTGCTGGTGAAGGCTGTGACCAGAAGCTTTATGTAAGTGTGTTTCATTTGCGTCTGTCTGCAACTTAACGAGTCTTCTTTATGGTAAGTAGCAGTCTGTCTTTTCCTACATTGTTAAAATGTTTTCACATCTTTTTTCGTAACATGCACTGAAGAGTCGACTCTCATTTGTACTGACAACTTTTTGAGATCTAATTGCCCCTCCCCCTTTTTGAAACATACTACAGATTACAATAATGACCAATATGTAGCAAATTCTGTTGCTTAAACAGTTTTTACACACACACACACACACACACACACACACACACACACACACACACACACGAATTTATGTATATGGTTAACACAGAACAGTTACTGCTTTTATTCTTGGAATTTTGGTATTTTCATTAACTCAGCGCATTGTATACTCTTGGCCTTTGCCTGTCTTACAATCTCTTATTTCCAAACAGTAGGAAATCAGCTACTTTGTTGTTTAATACTGTGTAAACTAAAAGTTTCTTTGGGTGCCAAACTTTATTTTTAACATGGCATTCTGTCGTAGCATGAATGTCAAGATTAATCATTTCACTTTGAGCTAACAATCGGTTTTTCTGAAATAACTGCAAGCATAAATCTACATAAGCAATCTGTAATTATTTATAAGATATCTTTACTACTCAGTCTGCTAAAAGTATCTGATTTTTTTGCCATCTTAGTGTAAATTTCAACTTACTATTTATTATTATTGGAGCAGAAAATTAACCAAGCAGATTTATCCTGAAATAGCATTATGTTTCTTGTATTGTGATAACTTCATCACACATTAATTATAGTAACTGAGTTAATGCAATGAATATTCCCTCAATGACTTTACAAAATATTCAAGATCACTGAATGTTACTTAATATACCTGTAACAAAAATAACTGTAATTAATTGTTATTTCTGGAGCATACCACTAACACCTGTTAATGACCTTGCAGGCATTTGAAACATTTGAATATATTCAACGGTGATTCAGCCGTTTGGTGGAAGGCGGGACTTGGGATTGCTGCAGCTACTGCTGTGGGACTGCTTGTCGTTAAAGTTCTCAAAGCTGAACGAAGATAGTCTTCCAGTTGCAGATACAATAATGGAGAAAATTCTCTTTGTGCAATAAATTTTCTATAATCATTATTTAACAGTAATTTATACTGTGCATATATTTTTGTACATTCATATTATAAATATGCTGGGCCAAATATGCAAAGGGGAAGAAAAAACTACCTTTCAAGAGTACAAAGCTCATAATTATTGCACCTGTAAATTTGGTGTAAAGATTATCTGGCTGCTGCAGTTGATTTTTAGTTTTTGTACATATTTAATATAAATATCAG
Source organism: Schistocerca gregaria (assembly GCF_023897955.1). Classification (NCBI taxonomy): domain Eukaryota; kingdom Metazoa; phylum Arthropoda; class Insecta; order Orthoptera; family Acrididae; genus Schistocerca; species Schistocerca gregaria. The sequence continues at coordinate 858,222,024 of NC_064920.1, forward strand.
AAGTCATCAATATTATTAACATGCTGTGTGTATTTTATTAAAATCATTAACATTTTCATGAGTAAATAATTTATGGCATGTGTGTATGACAAACATGTCAGTTTATCATCATTGTGAATATGGTTTTTTGAACTTTTAGAAAGTAGCTATCAAACAAGTAAGTGCTCATTCACTTTAAGTGACTGAATACTGTTTTCAAGGCATATTGTGTTGTTTATTGCTAAAAAGGTAAGAGTCATTTTCAGTTATAGGTGGATGCTGCAGTGTCTGTAAATGAGTATTATAAATGAAGAATCTAGCTACAGAACGTAGAGTCAAAGTGTATGAGAAAAATACTCGCTGAAATTACAACAGTTGTAGTACAACTAACAAAAACACTGGAAAGTAGATATGGACCTCAGAAATAATGTAACCTGAGACTGGTATCGTAGAATCTGTTGTGGTATACAGAATAATATGTGGATGAGAGTAATAATTAGCAGCAGAAAGGAAAACTTTGTCCCTACCGAAGTTACATTGGATGCTGGTTCACTTTTTACTGTCCTTTCTTTATTCCGTGGCCTTTCTATGTGTGTAGTTCTTTTGCTAGTTACACCACAGCAGTTGTTTTTCTGGGTATAACTGTTTGTTTATTTAATATGCTGATGGCAATATGAGTGCTGTATACTTTTTTTTTTTTTTTTTGTATATGTGGTAAAACGACAAAATTCTAGAGATTTTCATTCTTCACACAATAGGACAGATGACCCCTCTGAAGCACATGGTCTTGACATACTGTGTACATTCAGTATAGGTAACTAAATGATACTTGTAACAGGAGTGAAAAGTTCACTAGCCACTATTACTTGTGTTTGCATTCATGTGTAGTCTTACAGTTTTGTAAGATAGGTTTTAAATCAAACCAGACACTGAAAAACTAGTTTAATTTTTTCTGTATTTCATAATTGTATGCATATACCACTGCATTACACACTGTATCTTGAGCTCTAAAAAGGAGTATAAGTCTACCTTGCTTAGAATTGAAACTTAAGCATACACTCAAATCCTCCTTTAAACATTTTATTTCTCAATGTATGATATGTATATGTGCATCGGAGACGTGTAAAACAATAGGTGCTAAATTAACCCAGTAAAGCTTTACCCTTGCTGATGATAGTATAGTATGCAATTAATGCTCAGAATATAGGTTTTGTAAGTCATAGGACTCATTTTAATTATTATGCTCAAGTCACAGTTTTCTGGTATTTATGAGGGACAGGCACATCTACAGCAGTTGTACTTAATATGTGGTTAATTTGTGTTTGGTGTAGTATTGAATGTAACAACAAAAGTAATACTGTTTTTCCCATACTAGTCACTTAATGAGAATGTTGTGTAGGTTATATTTATTTATAATTTATTATTTAAATTATTTGCTTGTATCTAGTAGTTTCAGTCTATAAAATTATGTTCATAATTTGTTGTTAAATTTTTATGAGTAAATTATTTTATATATAGTGGTTAAGAAAATATGAACTTGTGGCAAGAGGCAGAGACTGACTGACTGACTTTCAATTCTTTCTTGTCTAGCAGCATAAAAGATACTGCAGCTCTTTCAAGTTAATTATGCATTTTAGTTACAATGGTGCTAGTGAATAAATATGTTAATCCAGTGTGGAGTATTATAACAAATATCAATTCTAAGTGTTATTGTTAACCTGTGCAACTGACAGATGTTTATCTGTCAGCAAGGTGCCGTTATTTCAAGGGTCAGTTTACACGTGTAGATAAGTGTCTGTTAACACAACTGACATTTATAGTATGTTTGCAATGTAAAAGTTAATGTACTGCGCAGTTATGATGAAGACTGCATGAGCATTGGTTCTAAGATTTTTGTTTATGAGGAAAGCATAGTTAATAACAAAGGGACATGCGTAAGTAATGGTACAAATCTGTCGCGTATGGTATCCATGTAGTGAATTCGTGTATGTCTCCATATTCTTCAAAAACCATTTCCCTATGGTGAGGTAATTAGTTGCTACAGTTTGGGAAGAAAAAAAATTATAAGAGTGTAGTAGTGCAGTGAAAGCAGATAATAAAATTGCTTACAAACCCATGTGTGTTGTTATGGTGTAATCAGTGAGAAGTGGGCATTTAGGAAACAGAAATGACAATGACTTGGTGACATTAATCATTACATTGCTGAATTCATTGAGGATGAATTATTACTTTCTGTTCTTATCAGGGATGAATGGCATTTTGAGATGGGGATAAACGGTTAGAATAAGCAACATATCGGACAACAACAAAGGTGGTTTTTAGATACATATCTTAGAACTGCCAAGCTTTATGCGTAATTACATTATTGTTTTGTGTTTGGGGGGACATTCTCATGTACTTGACAGAGTGCTCATATCACGAGCATCATATCACTGAGAAACCAGTCAACAAGGAAATAACTCATAATCACTATTGTATTTGTAGTTTTATTGACTTTTTGGTCATGTGAACAGGATTAACACACAAGCTGTTTTCCTCTCTTCCCTTTCCCTAGTCCTTCTCCTTTCCTTTTCTTTGTCTTTTCAACATGTTTCTTTTTTCTGTGTACTTGTCAGTAACAGTTGATGTGGTTATGGAGGAGTAAACTTTGTGCAGGACCTTCTGCCTTCTTAATTTCAATTTTGATAGAAAGAGGGCTTCAACATTTGAAGTAGTGGCTAAGTTTCAATATCACAGGCATCGGCTTGTCTGGTGTGTGACTCCAACCTTCCTCTTCCTTGTTTTTGTAGCATTTGACATTGCATCTGCTCCACAATGTGTTATTACCTGTTTTAATGACACAACAATGCTTTTGTAAAACAGTTAGTTGTGACAAACTGTTAGTTTAGTTATTACAAGGGCTATTCAGAAAGTAGGGAACATTTTGACATTTAAAAGAAGCTAAGTACAAGAAATACATTTTATTATATACATCTGAAAGAGCAACTGACTTACTACTTCTCCATATAGTCACCGAACACATTGAGGCACTTATCATAGTGGTGGACAAAGTTTTCAAAGACATTCTTCGTAAAATTTTGCTGTCTGAGCAGCCATTGAGTCACGCCCGCCTGGAGTTCCACGTCGTCATCAGAGTGCTGCATTGCCAGTTCATCATCTTGGGAAATAAATGAAAGTCGGTTGGTGCAAGATTGGGGCTGTAGGGCAGTTGAGGCAAAATTTCCCATTTGAATGAATTAAGGAGTTCTTTAGCGTGGTTTGCCATGCGAGGTCGGGCATTGTCGTGCAAAAACAAGAGTTTGGATGTCCCTCAGCATTTGTACTGATCTGCTCTTCTAAGGCTGTGCAATGTTTGACAGTACTGGGCAAAAATATGGTTGCTCCATATTCGAGAAAATCAATAAGAAGCACACCTTGTCTATCCCAAAACACTGTCGCCATCAACTTCCTTGCCAACAAGGTTTGCAAACATTTTCTTGGTTTTTAGGGGGCCTTGGGTGCCCCCCACTCCATGGACTGTAATTTTGTCTCGCAGTTGACGTGTTTCACCCAAGTCTCATCACCGGTTACGATTAAGTCCTGTAATGAATCACCACGTATGTGGTAGGCCTCCAGAAATGATAACGTTGCTCCCATTCGCTGTTCTTTATGGTGCTCTGTTAGCATTTTGGGCACCCATCATGCACAAAATTTGTGGTAGCCTAGCTTTTAGTGTCAATTTCAGACAACAAAGTCTGTGAAACTTGTGGAAAAGAAAGCGAAAGCTCCGTTATTGTGAAGCGAGGGTTTTCACTAATCATTTCATCAACTTTAACGCCAAGTTCATCAGTCACAGTGCTCGGGCGTCCACTCTTCTCTTCATCATGAACATTGGTTTGGCCATTTTTAAACTGAAAGCACCAGTTCCAGATGGAACTTTTGTTCATTACATTGTTTCCATATACATCACACAGTTCACGATAAATTTCTATAGGTTTTAGGTTTTTTGCCAACAAAAACCATATCACAGACAGCACCTCACAACTAGTGGGATTTTCAATTGCAGCGTACTTTTCAAATTCAAATATAAAAAGAACCAGACATGCAGAGATGTGCCCGTTGTCACAGATGGATGCTGACTGAGCTGCCGAGCATGCACATACCAAAATATTCGCAATCGGCGTGTGCCTAGCATGTTAGATGGAAACATTCCCTACTTTCTGAATAGCCCTCATATAAAGAGATAGCTTGGCTGGCCAATATGTCTCTGTAATCATCATATTTTTCTGAATGAAATTTTCGTTTTGACACAGTACTTATTATTCGTTACAGTCATAGGGGAAACATATAGTGCTTCCCTCTCAATTAAAATATGCAAAGTTTACAGGTTATGCATAAACTTATGGAATGTAGATGTCGAAGGTGGTGTTGGAAAGGAACAGATAATTCATACCGTCTAATAATATTGTTGGGTAACTCTAAATGATGACATTGTTGGGTAGTTATATAATTCTGACTTTAATTATCAGTGAAAGTGATTAGTCATTGTATTCCTGTTGTGTGTTTGGGTGGTGGAATAAATACACTCAAATGCAAAAAGAGAGAGACAAGGTGGAGGAATTATCCAAATGGGACAAAAATCAGTAGATGGTATACATATTTACAGGCAAACAAATGATCACAATATCAGAAAAATTGGGTGATTTGTTCAAGAGAAAAAGCTTCACAAATTGAGCAAGTCATTGATGCAGTGGTCCATCTCTTGCCCTTATGCAAGGAGTTATTCAGCTTAGTATTGATTGATACAGTTGTTGGATGTCCTCCTGAAGGATATTGTGCCAAATTCTGCCCAATTGGCACATTCAATCATAAGAATCCCGAAATGGTTAGAGGCCATACCCATAATGCTCCAAATGTTTTCAGTTGGGTAGAGTGTCAGCAACCTTGCTGATCTGGGTAGGTTTTGATGAGCACGAAGATAAATTGTAGAGACCCTTGCCACTGATGGGCGGACATTATCTTGCTGGAATGTGAGCCCAGGATGACTTGCAATGAAGGGCAACCATAGGGGCATAGAATGTTGTAAACATACCGCTGTGCTTTAAGGTTTCTGCAGATGACAGACTAAAGGAGTCTTGACATGAAAAGAAATACCACCCCAGGTTGTTGGGCTGTATGGCGGACAACAGTCTGGTTGGTGTTCCACCACTGTCCAGAGTGTCTCCAGGCATGCCTTTGCTGGTTATTGGGGCTCAGTTCAAAGTGCAACTCATCACTGAAGACAATTTTATTCCAGTCAAGGAGATTCCAGGCTGAAGACATGTCTGGAGACACCCTGGACAGCAGTGGAATACCAGCCATACAGTGCAACAGTCAGGAGTGATGGTGTGGGGGGTTATTTCATTTCGTAGCAGGATCCCTTTGGTTGTTATCTGCAGCATCCGTACAGCACTGTGGTACGTTGTTGATTTTCTACATCGTGTTTTGTTGTCCTTCACGACAAGCCACCCTGAGCTTAAATTCCAGCAAAGTAATGCCTGCTCACGTACAGCGAGAGTTTCTACTGCTTGTCTTTGTGCTTCCCAAACCCTACCTTGGCTATCAAGGTTTCTGAATATCTCCCCAGTTGAGAACGTTTGGAGTATCATGGGAAGGGCCCACTAACAAGACCATTGAACCTATATAACACTTTATAAATCAGTGCAAAGTCAAACAAATGCTTGCATAAGGGCTAGAGGTTGATCAATGTGCTAATGACTTCCTGAGTTTGTGACCCTCTTTCTCTTGAATAAGTTGTCCAATTTTTCTGAATTACAATCATTTGTTTGTACATGTACATCAGTCCTACTGATTTTCATCCAATTCAGATAAGTCCTTTGTGGTGCGTAATTTTGTTCGTCTTTGTAACTGTATCATGTGGATGACTAATGTAACTGTGTATTCACTGTTGTGTCAAGTATTTTTTATATTGTAATTGTGGGATATGCTATCACATTGCCTCCTGCAGTCAAAAAATTTAGGAATTTTGTTTGGCAGGCAGAACACAAAAGCCACACTATGCCTTGCCATCACTTATAGAATATTCTCTTCTTAATTTCTTTCACGCTGAAAATTATTTCCATTGCCAAGCACTACTAGATATCACAGCTTCATCGTATGTAAGCACTAATTAAACTATGTTTAAAACTACTTACATTATGATCACCTTGGGTTAAAACTGCTCCATGGAGATTTTGCTCATTCTAATTTACTTGACTTCTTTGAGTTTGTTACAAATTTGGCCTGGAAACTGTAATGCAGACTGGGTGCAAAGTAGACAAGTACAAGTATTTACTGAGCAATATATATCTGAATGTAACATTCTAAGCCTCTTTGTTTTGCCTTTGTATTGGGTTGTTTGCAACAGACCAAGAGCTGGTTGTACATGATTTGTTAACAATGTATAATTATTGTTAACATCAATAACTATTGTATTAGTTATTTACTGTTTGTGTTGGCTGACCTGGTATTTGTCATCGTACAAAACCAGATCTGTTTTTCAACGTTCAGTTCTTTCTAGAACTTTTTTACATAACTTGACGTCTGAGACAGCGATTTGTTTATGTGAAAAAAAAATTGTGCTGTGGTACAGATTTTATGATAGTTGTAGGACACTTATACCGGATAGATTAACCAATTTGAAAGAAAGCTGTGACAGGTAAATAGGACTATGCCCAATAAAACACCGTAGCATTCAGAACAACCTTGGAGTTTATTACAGCTTTGCTTTTACTACTTGTAGATTACACTGAATCATGGCTTATTAATATACACCCCTTGATATTTCAAGGTGCTATTACTGCTGAAATCCTATTTTACATACTGTTTACAACAATCATAGTTAAGGAAAGCCAAACACTCGTACAGATGATCAGTGAATTTTCCGTAGGCACATGCAACCAAATCAGAAACTCGAATTAGCTTTCAAAAATTCAGTGTTTCTGCTTGTCTAAGAAGTAGTACACTGTGTGTGTGTGTGTGTGTGTGTGTGTGTGTGTGTGTGTGTGTGTGTGTGTGTGAGAGAGAGAGAGAGAGAGAGAGAGAGAGAGAGAGAGAGAGAGAGAGAGAGGGTGGGGGGGGGGGGGGGGGGAAGACTACTTAGACTAGAAACAAACATGAAAGCTAGTGTGATTTTCTGATCTTTTACATGTGTCTGTTCATCAGATATCTGCAAGTGAATTTTGGGGTTTTCTCAATAATGTTTGCAGTTGCTGTCCCAGAATGTAAATTCATGTAATATTTATGTACACATGACTATTTTTCACTGAACTTGCTGTTGTTAAACACTCACACACAGCCCAGAAAAGTTTGTTTGGGAAATTTGAAAAGGCCTCCAGAGAATCATTCTTCTGTTTTTACTTTTATTTAATCCAGTGTAAATTCATATCCTCATTAATTGTCACACTAAGGAATAGAGCCATTGACACATTCAATATTACTAGAAAATTTGTGTCCTACAGTAGTATTTGTGATAATGACAATCAATTAAATGTATGCAGGAAGAGCTGTGAAAATAAGAATACTATCTGAAAGCACTTGCATCAAAGACAGACATTTTGAACAGTGGCAAATGTAAGCAAATGCATTTCATTCCTTTTAAAGTTAGACAAGGAATGAAGCAGAGCATAAGTGAAAGTGACTTTTAGCCTATGAGAAGCAGTGCCTGTCTTGAAAGTAATAATTTGTTGCTTAAAAATTAGTAACATATGTCTAATTAGCCTGTAGGAACATTGTAAGTATTTTTCTCACTGCAATGATGGATCTTATTAACAGTTAGATTTGTAATATTGTGAGAAACACTGCTTCTCACAGTATTGTCATGCAGTTTGTGGCCTGTCAGTATAGGAGCTCTACTTACCTCCTGCCATTCATCAAAATGATCATGGTGTTATCAGTATTGTTGTTGACTGTGATGCAGCTGTCATATTTATTACTTTGTATACTCTCCAATTTGTTGTGCTGCTTATTTATACTTCCTAAAACCTATAAATACAGGATATTGTTTACTTGTTTATGTAATTTTGTCTTCTTCATTAATGTGTTGTGTGATGCAAGTAAATCATTGTTTGTTTAAAGTTTTTTGTGGTGTTCCATGCATTTGTCTTTCTTTTATATGATTTCCACTGTAATTGTTACAGCCTTGATCTTTTGAAATGTATTCTTGAGTGTCATGCATGTTTTTACTAGTAAGAAAAAAGGCCACAGTCTGTTTCACTTATTGCATTTATTCCAGTTTTAATTTCTATTGACTGAGATTTATATGTATAATCTCAGGCTCTACTTTAAAATTTTTTCAGATCTGCTTTGTTCCCTCAAAAACAAACGTACTTTAGTCACATCTCTAATGTCTTTAAATATGTCTGTGTTTGTGATGGTTTTTGAAGGGGAATTTGGCATTGTCATTAACATTGCTGGGTGGTTTCATTTATCCTGGTAAATCTGTTGAATGAAGTCTAAATATACAGATTTGCCTAAACTGTACCTGTGTGTTCATTTATCACAATATGATTATTTTTAAAAATAAATTAAGGCTTAATCAGATGCAACAGAGTTTATTTTACTCTCTCACCCCTCCCTCCAATCTCAATACCCCTTCATAACATCCCATGTGTTGCCACTAGAATTTCTCTGCCCCACAGTCTCATTTCTTTCTTCTGTCAGTAATTCCAAAATTTATTTGTTGTTATTTTAGTTATTTTTTTATTTTTTCCAATTCACATATTGTAACCACTTGCCCAAAGGACAACACTACAAGTGGTCATAGAGGGCAGCAAAGTCTGTAAATTCATATGAAGTCGAAAACATGCTAGTAATGATGTGGCTACTGGGAGGGTTTTTGAAGCGTGGCAAGTTTGCAGAGGAACAATATGTAGTTATGTAGTACATCACATGCTGATCATGAAACAGAGAGAATGTTTGAGGAATTGATGAATCAGTGGGAAGGTATGGACAGAATATAAATATCTAATTGAAAATTTGTCACTGTTCACCAGAGATCTGTGAAGAGCAAATAACCAGGAGAAAAAGGATTGGAAATAGCTGAGAATGCATGTTTTAGCTGTCAGAAAAACAACCCCCAAAAGTTAAGTCAATTACCATTATTTTCTATGTCTCCCTGCTGCTCCACGTATTAAGTGAGAAAATAATAAAATATGTGAAAGGTGTGGGGAGCAGGGGGGGGGGGGGGGGTGTCGCTCATGCGTAAGAGTAGTGGACAGCATGCCGAAATTAGAGGAATAAGTAAAAAGGAGGCTCATATGAATATCAGTGGTGCATGAATGAAGTCGAAATATTCTGAGGCCTCAATCATTGCATTAAGTAAAAGAATTAAGCTAGGTCAGTAAAAGAGGAATGAAATGTTAACAAAGAAGTAAATAATTAAAACTTGATGCCCCTTATAAGGACGATAAGGAGAAAAAAACGGTGTTAATGCCTTATAAAATTATATCAATGGATGATGATTAATACAAGTATGTGAAACTAGCAGTATAGAACTTTTGGAAATTAGAATAGATAATAGGACAAAAATTTAAAAATGAAGCTTTCAAAAAAAAAATGGTACTAGTTATAAGCATATTAAAAGTTATTTCAGGGTAAGTCATAAAACAAGAAGTAATGGAAAATGTGTGATAGGAGACATCAAAACTCTTTATGGTGAAGAGTTGCCCCATAGTCTGATAAAGACATCTACATCTCTCCTCTGCAAACCACCATTAAGTGCATGCCAGAGGATACATCCCATTGTTCCAGTCATTATGGTTTCTTCCTGTTCCATTCACATCTCGAGCATGGTAAGAATGATTGAATGCCTCTGTGCATGCTGTAATTATTCTGAACTTGTACTCACAGTCCTCATGTGAGCAGTACATAGGGACTTTAGTATATTCTTAGAATCATCTTTTAAACTTAGTTCTTTCTTTGGATAGTTTGTGTCTGTTTTCAAGAGTCTGCCAGTTCATTTTCTTCGCCATCTGTCTGACACCATCTCATGGATCAAAAAATCTGTGACCATTTGTGCTTACCTTTTCTGTATACATTCAATATCCCCTTTTAGTTATATTTGGTACAGGTCCCACACACTTGAGCAATATTCTAGAATGGGTTGGATGAGAGATTTGTAAGCAATATCCTTTGTAGACTGATTACACTTCCCCAGTCTTCTACCAATAAATTGAAGTCTACCACTTGCTTTACCCACAACTGAGCATGTGTAATCATTCCATTTCAAATCCCTACACATGTTATACCTGGATATGAGTTACCCGCTTCCAACAGTGACTGACTGATATAGTCACAAGATACTATGTTTTTTTCATTCTGTGAAGTGCATAATTTTACACTTCCCAGATTGAAAGCAAGATGCCAATCTTTGCATCACTTTGACTCTTGCCAATATCTGACTGAATATTTATCCAGCTTCCTTCAGCCAGTACTACTTCACAGATAACTGCATCATCTGAAAAAAATCTGAGGTTACCATTAATACTGCCTGCAAGGTCATTAATGTACAACATGAGCAGCAGGGGTCCCAACACATTTCTGGGTCACACCTGAAGTTACCTCTACATCTGACGATGACTCGTCATCCAAGATAACATGTTGTGTCCTCCCTATCAAAAAGTCCTAAATCCAGTCAAAAATTTCATTTGATATCCCATATGATCAAACTTTTTACAGTAAACATAGGTATGGTATTGAGTCAAATGCTCTTTTGAAAAAAGGAAATACTACATCAGTGTGACTGCTTTGATCCAAAGCTTTCAGTATGTCTTGTGAAAAGAGTGCGAGATGGGTTTCAGATGTTCGATGTTTTCAGGATCTGTGCTGGTTGGCATGGAGGAGGTCATTCTGTTCAAGATACCTCATTATGTTTGAGCTCAAAACATGTTCTAAGAATATATAACAAATTTATGTCAAATGTATTGGAGAGTCATTTTATTTATCACTTCCGCTATCCTTCTTGTAGACAGTGTGTCATTTTCTTTCTTCCAACTACTGGGAATGGTTTTTTTCAAGGGATTTATGATAGATTATAGATAAAAGAGGGGCTAACTCAACCACGAATTCATTATAGAATCTAATAGAGATTCCATTGGTTCTGGAGCTTTGTTGAATTTAACAATTTCAGCTGTTTCTCAATACCACTGACATTAATACTTACTTCATTCATCTTTTCAGTTGTACAAGGATGAAATTGTGCCAATTCTCCTTGGTTTTCCTTTGTAAAGGAACATTTGAAAACAGTTAAACATACCAGCTTTTGCTTAGCTACTACCAATTTCAATTCGTGCCTCATTTGGTAGGAACTGGACTCTTAACTTTGATGCCACTAACAGCTTTTACATTCGACCACAGTTTCTTTGCGTTTTGTCGTAGACCGTTTGACAATAATCTGCTATGGTTGTTATTGAAGGCTTCACATGCCACTATCATGACACCCAAATGCTTTTTATTCAGCATATCTCTGTCTATAGTCCTGTGCTTTGTTTGTTTTACACCAGTTATGCAGCAGTCTCTGTTTCTTTAGAAGTTCCTTACAAGGACTGTATACCACGGAGGTCCCGCCCATTATGGGTACATACATATCCAGTGCATGGTCAACTATTCTTTTAAACTAGAACCATAGTTCCTCGACATGCTCCTGTCCTGTGCTGAAAGTTTCAAGTTCCTCATTGAAATATGACACTACTGATTTGCTTTCTTTAGTTGTACTTTGGTAATCATGGTTGCCACAGCTGTGTCATGCTCACTGATACCAATTTCAATGTGGACATCCTCAGAGGGGTCATGTCTATTTGTTGCTATTAGACACAATACATTTCCATCATTAGTGAGGTTCCAAAATATAATGTTCCACAGTATGTCATCACGCCCACCACTAACAAAAGTGTAATTTTCCCAATTGATCATTGAATGATTAGTTTCAAGTGATGATTACAGTGTGATTGGATAACTTACATACAGTCAAACTGAGGTTTTCTCTAAAGAGTAGAAAATTAATGAAGTTAGTATGTAAGAGCACTGAATACTTGCACAAAGAAAGTGGAAGAAAACCTCAAAATTCAGAAAATTAATAAATATATTGTCATTAACACTCCTATAAACTAATTGGATTCTGCCATTATAAATGCATGTTATATACACTTTTAGTACAGAGCAGCCTCTTCTATTAATATAGTCTCATAAATGTAACATATCCTTTGACACATGAAAACTGAACAGTAACATTTTTTTAAGCAATGCTTTCTGCTGATTAAAATGTTTGTTTATAAATATTTGAACATCGGTGGAGTATTATTAATACCTTTCTTGATAGCATAATCAGGCAAATACTAACTGTTATTAGATCTTTACTATCTATGATTGTGAAAAGTCTCCTCCTTGATGGTATCTGTGGCTATCACTCAGTAAATCATTTGTTGTGCAGTGTACATCGTAAATTAACTGATACCATTGTACACTCTTTGAAAAAATAACAACTCATGACATAATCTTTAGCAAAGCAAATCATAAAGTAACTGATACCATTGTACACTCTTTGAAAAAATAACAACTCGTGACATAATATTTAGCAAAGCATGAAATACATGGTCCACAAGATTGGTGTTGCTACAAAAGAGAATATAACATGATGTTTTATATCAACACTATATTGAAATTCGATCATTTCTTGGATCTGTCACCATTATACTCCAATCAGATACAGAGCATGTTATACACAACTTGATAAGCAAGTCAAAAATGCCAGAACATAGATCATGATTTAAGCTTATAGATAAAAACACATTTGTGGTTGCTACACTTGACATGTTGGACAGAGTCAACCCTGTCAATCGATGACACCACAGAGACCCCTCTCCTGTCAATGGTGGAGCACCACGTAGCCAACAGATAGTCTTCTAGAAATGATGGAGTGTGGAGGGGTCTGCCACCGTGGTAGTGAGAAGGGTCATCATTAGGGATGTTTGAGGCATGTGGATGCATCTCCAGTCCTTATGTCAAAGTTGTAATATTGGAGGTCCACATCAGAAGGGCTGGGGATGGGGAAGATTGTTGTCATCCTATGCTGTTAACATCCAAACAGGTTTGAGCTGGTGTAGAAATACTGTTGTAGGTTTGTCTTTCACTAGAACTGAGACTGTTTGTTGCCCCCATCAGAGTACTTTTTGCAGCCCAGCATATTGTAGCTGGAGTGTGCACAGGCTGTGCAGTCATTTATCATGACTTGGGGGCAATTACTTAGCCTCTTGTGGAGGAAAATTGATCGTAAACCATAAGCGTGAGATGGTAGTTCTGAGGCACCAATGGTGAGGAAGGTGAGAGAAAGTCTGCTGGGAGTTAGAGGCATTCACTGTACAGCATCTCCACTAGTGATGACTTCAGGTCATCTTTTTAAGCAGCCTGGGTACCTTGGTGGACCTAGGGTAAAGCATCTGTCCATTGGGTGTCATGGCACATTAAAACAGCCTTCAACATCAACTGCCATCTTTCTACTAATGCATTGTCCTGTGGGTGGTAGGCCATTGTGTGAAATTGTTGCACATTGCATAATGTGCACAACAAAGCAAAAAGAAGGGTTTCAAATTGCCAATCCTGTTCAGTTGTTATAGATAAGAGGTAACGAAAATGGGAAATCCAGGTGTTCATGAAAGTTGATGCCATTGATTTAGCTATAATATCCTGTAGAGAGAGGGCTTCTACCCAAAAGGTTGTGCAGTCAGTGGTTGATAGAATGTATTTTTAACCTTTGGATTCTGGTAAAGCCCCCTCTCAGTCCAGGTGAACAAGCTGGAACTGACTTTTCAGTACAGTGAAAGTGACTTTTGGGGGGAATGCATGCCATACAGTCTTGGTATGCTGCCAAGGAACACAGGCACGCACCCATTTCCTGCAGTCTGCTTCGGCCATGACCAAACAAAATATTCTGTAGTGAGCCTCATGTTGGGGTGAACCACGGGCTGCCAAAAATTGGTTTCCTAAATGTGGTAAGCATCAGTAGGCACAGTCTGCCTTGTGATGTGTCACACCATTGTTTAACTTCAGAGTTTGGTTTTCTTATTTGTTGAAGCCATAGGCCTGTTTTGGGGTCATCTACAAGTTCACGTTAATGTTTATCTTGTTCTTGTACGTTTACCAGGTTCTCATAGTTGATAATGTACTGATAGCATGGATGCAGGATATGTAATTCGCCACCACATTTTCACCCCATTCATGTGGAGTATGCCTGCTGAGAACTGTGCTATAAAACCAAAGTGTCGGAAGTGGTGAGATGATATGAGGTTCATTCACATGTGAGATGATATGAGGTTCATTCACATGTAATCTAGTCAGTGCGTCTACCTTTGCCTTACATGTAAGGTGACACTATGTAACAGCAGGCATGGTAGCGCCATTGTTGGTAGAGAGACTGTTGCGTGCACTCCGTTTGATGTTGCCTAGTGCCAGTGTGGTTTCATGGTGAAGAGAAGGTGGTATCACTAGTTATTGGCCACTACCGAACATGCATGCGAATAAGCAGGAACAGTGAGGAGTGATTCGATTTTTGGCAGCAGAGGGAGTTGGAGACCATGAAATGTATCAATGGTTGAAGGCTGTATATGGTGAGTACAGTCTGAGTCATTCAAGTATTGTGGAATGGCGATTCCTTGAGAGACGCGAATCACTGGAAGACAATGCTCGTCCAGGACAGACTCATCATGTCATCATACTGGAAATGTTTGTGGAAGTGAATGCTTTAGTCTTGGACAACTGCATAATCACCTTGGACAAGAGCCATTAGTTACTGGGTATTAGCACAGGCACCACCCACACCATAATGCATCAACACCTGAACTTTCGAAAAATCTGTGAGCAGTGGGTTCCCCACAAACTGACCACCGAACAGCGCAATACATGAATGGTGCTGCCTGTGAGTCACCCGCAACATTATCACAAGGAGGAATATGGCTTTCTGTCACGTATTGTCACAGGTGACGAAACATGGTGTCACCATTTAGAACCGGAAAGCAAGCAGTGGAAACATGTAACTTCACCACCTCCAAAGAAATCAAAGGCCATGCAGACCAGTTCTGGTAAGATCATGATGTTCTTTTTTGATCACAAGGGCCCATTGCTTGTCGAGTTCCTGGAACAGGGAACCACCGTCAATGCCCAGTGTTATCAAGCCACTTTGCAGAACCTTAGACGAGCCATCGAGTTGAAATCCCAAGGCATGTTGCCCAGTGGCATTACACTCCACATGATAATGCCCGCCCACACACAACCAATGAGGTGAAGATGACATTGCAACAGTGGGAAATGCTGGAACATTCACCATACAGTCCCAAACTTTCATGTGTTTGGATCTCTAAAACAAACTATTTGTGGACATCGGTTCACAATGGATGACGAAGTGTGTGACTGGGTCCAGACCTGGATCCGACAGCAGCCTCCTAGCTTCTTCAAGGATGGAACTGTCTGGCTAGTGTCGCATTGGGATAAGTGTGCCAACAGTTTTGGTGACTATTTTTGAGTATATGTATTGTGTATAACTACATTTTAAAGTTAATAAAAACATTACTGTTACTTTACACTAGTCACTGGGTTTCATTTGAATGTCCCTTATATATCCTGAATATGGTTACTAATGGAGTGTATCAAGGAGAAGTGGTCAGTGAAAAGTATCAGAGGGTAACCCTCAGTGTCCTTCCATGAGGGCATGCTGAAAAGTAATGCCTCCGAATTTTTAATGTGAAAACTCTTAAATCTTTTTAAAGAAAACAAATTTGATTAACATTCTACGTCTTTATCCTTCATATCTGCATATGAATTTCTCAACATAGTCACCCTCACAACAAAGATCTCTTTTTCGTAGTGAGAGACCAGTTTGTTGATACCTCACGTGTGCTTGCACTGCTTCATCACTATCAAATTAAACTCCATGAAGGTCTAATTATGCTGAAGAAGAGGTGTTCCATATGTGGACAAACTCTTCAAATTCAAAACTTGATTATAGAAATCTGTTTCTCATGCGCAACGTATTACACACCCCCAAGTTACATGCTACAGTTCAGAGACCTGTACCAGTAGAGGGCTGCAAATATATGGACGTGAATTATAAAAATGTACAATGTGAACACCATTTGTTTTATTGTAAAAGCCTTAAGGACTTTTTACATAAAAAATTTGAGGCATAACTTTTCAGCACGCATTTGTATTTTACTGTCTTGTAAAGCACAAGTAGTCCGTAATCGTATACTGACCACGACATTTCGGCCCGTTTTAATTTATGTAAGAAAAATGTAAGGACTGGTGTACACCATTTGTTGTGGCGTTGTCACTAGTGTCAACAATGACTGACAAGTGGGCCATTGGTGAGAATAAGCCATGGTCACAGCCCTCTGTAACGATTGTTTGATGGATATGAAACCTTGAGACGTTTCTTCCAACAGTGAAACAGTTCAATTTCCTTTGATATTGTTATTGGAAAGGGTGCTGGTGAGGAGTGCTTGAATTTCAGCTGCCATCAGGATGTGAAACCAGTAGATATTGATCATTCCTAGGGATCTGTGTAGCTCCTTAGGTAGTGGGCTTGGGAGTGAGCTGCACAAGTTTTGTCCTCTCTTCCATTGGCCTGACCCCTACTGACAAAATGGAATGTCCTACAAATGTTGTGCTCTGCTGACATGACTTTCTCAGTATTTGCAACCATGTCTAGATGTTATAAGGTATGGAAAACCTGTCAGATGTGGTCATCTTGCTCTTTGGGCGTAGGAGAAAAGATCAGTATGTTGTCCAGGAATGGGAAAAAATAAGAGTTTAAATAGGACTGAGTCAATGAATCTCTGCTGCATTTGAGCAGCAATTTTTAATCTGAATGGCATGAATTGATGTTCAGATAATGAGAAGGGGTTGATAATGGCAATTTTAGCAATGACTTCAGTTGCCTTTGGTATTTGCAATTATGCTTTTCAGCAATCTTTGTTGCTGAAAGTAGTTGTGCCCAATAACGAGTGTACAAAGTCCTGAATATTAGGTACTGAATAACAATCAGGTATCATCTGAGTGTCGGCATGCCCTATAGTTCCTGCACATTTGCGTATTTGGAATGTACCATCTTCTTTGTGGGCCAAATGTATTGGTGAAGCTTAAGGGCTAATTGAAGGATGCATAATGTCATTGTTAAGCAACTCATCTATTGCAGCTTTGATGATTTGTAATTTGTCAGGGGAGAGGCGGCATGCATTGTTAGAGATAGGAGATCCATCTGTTTCGATCCTGTGTGTTGCCCATTATGCTGTGGCAAGGTGGAAGTTTAGTAGTACCTGGAACGTGGAGGGGGGGAGGGGCAAAACTGGTTATCATAGTCACTTGTTGCACAGACACTGGTTGCACTGTCACTTGTTTCACAAGCACTAACCTGTCAGTGCATAGTGGCAACAGAAGGGAGGTGTTAGCTGAGGCAACGTTGTCAAAGTCTCAAACAGATCAGGGCAATGCTGAATGGCGTCCACTGTTTCTTTGCAGCAATGATGTGATGTATGTCACCATTGGCATCAATGGAGTCTAAGGTGAGTAATACCGTGGTCAGTAACTCATAAAGGTTACTTTATTTGTTGTCAAAAGAACTGGCAGCGAATTTCTGCACTCCGGTACCATAGTCCTCCACCATATGTCCACAGGTTATATGTCCTGTGGCAGTAGTTGCTCCTCAGTGGTGATAGGTGAAGCCTGAAGAAACCTAAGTTGCAGTTTTGCATCTGCTAAATGGTTTTGTCGCTTGTGCAGTAACCTATGAAAGGATGAATTTTCCTGTTGTGAAGTACGTTGTTCTTTCCTGTTATTGATGTACGCTTTATTGGTTGCTGTCAGTTGATTCTTGGTGGAGGAGCATAGCAGTTGGAGCGTGCATACTGATGAAAGGTAGAGGTCCTCATGTTGTGATGTTGTTGGTTGTCCGATCGTGCTACTGATGGTGATACCATTTGATCTGTAGACTAGTAGGACCCCTTCCCATAAATCCAGGCACAGATGGAAGTGGTGTAGAAAATTGAAATCAAACATAGGTCATTCACATTAGTGTGTGGGAATGTCCACATGAAGTTTCGGCCACTGTCAAAGTCAGTGTTGCAGTTGATGGTTCCATAAGTTGCAATGATATACCCATTTGTCAATTTTAGTGTAGGTGCAATGTCGAGGACATGAGAGGAGAAAAGTGGTGTTCGGAACCATACTGATTCTGGATCCTGAATCCACCAAAAAGTGTGGTTTGATGTGATGATCATTGACAAAGATATAGCAGTTGTTGCCAACAGTTGTGCGAGAAAAACTGCTTTAGTTCAGCAACCTTTTCAGTAGTTGCAGGGGCAACAGTCTGGATGATTGACTTATCTAACCTTATACCACTAACCAAAACAGCCTGCTGTGTTGGTACTGCGAACGGCCGAAAGCAAGGGGAAACTATAGCCGTAATTTGTCCCAAGGGCATGCAGCTTTACTGTATGGTTAAATGATGATGGCGTCCTCTTGGGTAAAATATTCCAGAGGTAAAATAGTCCCCCATTTGGATCTCTGGGCGGGGACTACTCAGGAGGACATTGTTATCAGGAGAAAGAAAACTGGTGTTCTACGGATCGGAGGGTGGAATGTCGGATCCCTTAATCGGGCAGGTAGGTTAGAAAATTTAAAATGGGAAATGGATAGGTTAAAGTTAGATATAGTGGGAATTAGTGAAGTTCGGTGGCAGGAGGAACAAGACTTTTGGTCAGGTGAATACAGGGTTATAAATACAAAATCAAATAGGGGCAATGCAGGAGTAGGTTTAATAATGAATAAAAAATAAGAGTGCGGGTAAGCTACTACAAACAGCATAGTGAACACATTATTGTGGCCAAGATACACATGAAGCCCACACCTACTAAAGTAGAACAAGTTTATATGCCAACTATCTCTGCATATGATGATGAAATTGAGGAAATGAATAAGGTAGTGAAGGGAGACGAAAATTTAATAGTCATGGGTGACGGGACTTTGAGAGTAGGAAAAGGAAGAGAAAGAAATATAGTAAGTGAATATGGATAGGGGGTAAGTAATGAAAGAGGAAGCCATCTGGTAAAATTCTGCACAGAGCATAACTTAATCATAGGTAACACTTGGGTCAAGAATCATAAAAGAAGGTTGTATACATGGAAGAATCCTGGGGATACTAGAAGGTATCAGATAGATTATATAAATGTAAGACAGAGATGTAGGAACCAGGTTTTAAATTGTAAGACATTTCCAGGGGCAGATGTGGACACTGACCACAATCTATTGGTTATGAACTGTAGATTATAACTGAAGAAACTGCAAAAATGTGGGAATTTAAGGAGATGGGACCTGGATAAACTGACTAAACCAGAGGTTGTACAGAGTTTCAGAGAGAGCATAAGGGAACAAATGGCAGGAATGGGGGAAAGAAATACAGTATACGAAGAATGGGTAGCTCTGAGGAATGAAGTCGTGAAGGCAGCAGAGGATCAAGCAGTTAAAAGACGAGGGCTAGTAGAAATCCTTGGGTAACAAAAGAAATATTGAATTTAATTGATGAAAGGAGAAAATATAAAAATGCAATAAATGAAGCAGGCAAAAAGGAATACAAACGTCTCAAAAATTAGATCGACAGGAAGTGCAAAATGGCTAAGCAGGGATGGCTAGAGGACAAATGTAAGGATGTAGAGGCTTATCTCACTAGGGGTAAGATAGATACTACCTACAGGAAAATTAAAGAGACCTTTGGAGAAAAGAGAGCCACTTGTATGAATATCAAGAGCTCAGATGGAATCCCAGTTCAAAGCAAAGAAGGGAAAGCAGAAAGGTGGAAGGAGTATATAGAGGGTCTATACAACGGCAATGTACTTGAGGACAATATTATGGAAATGGAAGACGAAGAGGATGTAGATGAAGATGAAACGGGAGATACGATACTGCGTGAAGAGTTTGACAGAGTATTGAAAGACCTGAGTCCAAACAAGGCCCCGGGAGTAGACAACATTCCATTAGAACTACTGACGGCTTTGGGAGAGCCAGTCCAGACAAAACTCTACCATCTGGTGAGCAAGAACTATGAGACAGGCGAAATACCCTAAGACTTCAAGAAGAATATAATAATTCGAACCCCAAAGAAAGCAGGTGTTGACAGATGTGAAAATTACCGAACTATCAGTTTAATAAGTCACAGCTGCAAAATACTCACATGAATTCTTTACAGACAAATGGAAAAACTAGTAGAAGCCGACCTCTGGGAAGATCAGTTTGGATTCTGTAGAAATGTTTGAACGTGTGAGGCAATACTGATGTTACAACTTATCTTAGAAGAAAGATTAAGGAAAGGCAAACCTAAATTTCTAGCATTTGTAGACTTAGAGAAAGCTTTTGACAATGTTGACTGGGATATTCTCTTTCAAATTCTAAAGGAGGCAGGGGTAAAATACAGGGAGAAAAGGGTTACTTACAATTTGTACAGAAACCTAATAGCAGTTGTAAGAGTTGTGGCGGCACCTACCAACATTTTTCAGAACTTCCGCTTGCCCCACTTGCCTTGCACTCGATTCTAAGCCGCAGGCGGTTTTTGGATTACAAAAACTGGAAAAAAAGTGCGGCTTAGATTCGAGTAAGTAGGGTACATAAATTTAATTGAAACATTGATTTTGTAGGAATATTTCTATATATGTTCATAAGCTGTATGTACATCCATGATCGTGTATGTATGTGTGTCTAATCAATAAATATAGCTGAAATCACTATAATTCACATTCTTTTGCAATTTCCGGACATTTATGTTTGTGGCAGACTCAGTTGTGAACAGGAAAGTAAATATTTATAAAGGTTTCTGGTCCAGGATGGGTGGTGGCAGGGTTGAGATACTTAGAGTGAGCAAGTGATCAATACTCAAACACAGACCAGATACTTTACACAGCTTTATTCATGTCACAATACATACATGCACTCTAGCAGTCAACGTCCCTTGCCATCTACCAACTCTAACGTGACATGGAAACCAGGAAATTGATGACAGCACAATGGCTGGCAGCCAGTAAAGATCCATTTTTATGCTGCGGGACCAGCTATACCCGTGACCAACGATCCGCCCTTGCGGACACAGTGGAGACAAGAACGTGCTTTCTGTGTTGGACGGTAGATTAGATTAGATTAGTTTTTTGTTCCATAGATCCATGTTGAGGAGATCCTCATGGATGTGGAACATGTCACCTGTTTTTTATTTTTTATTTTTATTTTTAGCTGAAATAACAATACTAATAGTATAAATATATACAACACATCATTTGTTTCTATTAAAAAATTCGTCAATGGAGTAGAAGGAGTTGGCCACTAGTAAGTCTTTCAGGCTCCTTTTAAACTGATCTCTATTTGTAACTAAATTTTTTATGTTTGCTGGCAAATTATTGAAGATCAGTGTTACTGAGTAGTGGACCCCTTTTTGAACTAAAGTAAGTGCTTTTAAGTCCTTGTGCAGATCATTTTTGTTCCTGGTATTGTATGCATGAACTGAGCTGTTTGTTGGAAAAAAGAGATATATTATTTAGGACAAATTTCATTAAGGAGTAAATATACTGAGAGGCAGTAGTTAGTATACCCAGTTTTTTGAAGGGGTTTCTACAAGACGTCCGTGAGTTTACTCCACAAATAATACGTATTACATGCTTTCGGACTCTGAAAACTTTTGTTTGACTTGAAGGGTTACCCCAAAATATTATACCATATGACATTATGGAATGAAAGTAGTCAAAGTATGCAAGCTTTTTCACTTTTATGTCGCCTATGTCTGCTAACACTCGAATTGCAAATACGGTGAGTGTTCACATGCACTAGTTCATTGTTTCCTTACACATTCTTTGATAGGATGGAATATGAGTAACTAGTAGTATCAAACATATCTTAACATAAGAGACACTCGGTAAATTGTAGTGAGATAGTGAAGAAGAGATGGAAAATGTGAAAAGCAAAGGAAACGTAAGTGTCAGTGACAGTAGTAAAAGTGTCTATGAAAATATATCGTATGAGAAAAGCATATGTATACAAGTGAAATTTGACAGTATTGGTAGCAATAGCGTTCCAGTAAACAATGTTGCTAGTCCTAGCAACGAAAAAAGACACTGAAGAATAGGTAGATTACTCTGAGTATATTCTACTTGATTTTTCACTGCTATCATTATTATCCAAAATGAAATGCATTAATTGCAACCAAAGTACATTGAATTTTCAGTTAGATCCAACATGTGGAGGGCTTTTGCATAGAATCACACTAAAATGTCCTTGTTGCAAATTAACTGGAAATGAATCTTCCAAATCACACATTTATACGCTGAGACAGTGTTTCAAGCAACATACAGGTATGTAAAAAAGAATCATCTGATTAGGCATCTCCATATTTCTGAAACTAATAAACATATACAATGAATTTTTTTGATGAAGAGGAAACTTAAAAAGGTTTTTTTTTTCATTCCTTTTCATAGGTTTTCAATATGCACCCCCCCCCCCCCCCCCCTGAGATGCACGGCATACGCCATTGTGGTATTCAAACTGTTATCACACTGCAGTGAGCATGTCTTGAGTTAGAGCTTCCACAGCAGCTGTTATGCGATCTACATCCATACTCCGCAAGCCACCTGACGGTTTGTGGCGGAGGGTACCCTGAGTACCTCTATCAGTTCTCCCTTCTTTTCCAGTCTTGTATTGTTCGTGGAAAGGAGGATTGTCGGTATGCTTCTGTGTGGGCTCTAATCTCTCTGATTTTATCCTCATGGTCTCTTTGTGATATATACGTAGGAGGGAGTAATATACTGCTTGACTCTTCGGTGAAGGTATGTTCTCGAAACTTTGACAAAATTACGTACCGAGCTACTGAGCGTCTCTCCTGCAGAGTCTTCCACTGGAGTTTATCTATCATCTCCATAAGGCTTTCGCTATTACTAAATGATCCTGTAACGTGGCGTGCTGCTCTCTGTTGGATCTTCTCTATCTATTCTATCAACCTTATCTGGTACGGATCCCACACTGGTGAGCAATATTCAAGCAGTGGGCGAACAAGCGTACTGTAACCTACTTCCTCTGTTTTCGGATTGCATTTCCTTAGGATTCTTCCAATGAATCTTAGTCTGACATCTGCTTTACCGACGATCAACTTTATATGATCATTTCATTTTAAATCACTCCTAATGTGTACTCCCAGATAATTTATGGAATTAACTGCTTCCAGTTACTGACCTGCTATTTTGTAGCTAAATGATAAGCGATCTTTTTTTCTATGTATTCGCAGCACATTACACTTGTCTACATTGAGATTCAATTGCCATTCTCTGCACCGTGCATCAGTTCGCTGCATTTCAGTACAATTTTCCATTGTTACAACCTCTCAATACACCATAGCATCATCTACAAAAAGCCTCAGTGAACTTCTGATGTCATCCACCAGGTCATTTATGTGTATTATGAATAGCAACGGTCCTATGACACTCCCCTGCGGCACACCTGAAATCACTCTTACTTCGGAGGACTTCTCTCCATTGAGAATGACATGCAGCTTTCTGTTATCTAGGAACTCTTCAATCCAATCACACAATTGGTCTGATAGTCCATATGCTCTTACTTTGTTCATTAAACGACTGTGGGGAACTGCATCGAATGCCTTGCGGAAGTCAAGAAACACGGCATCTACCTGTGAACCCATGTCTATGGCTCTCTGAGTCTCATGGACGAATAGCGCGAGCTGGGTTTCACACGACCGTCTTTTTCGAAACCCATGCTGATTCCTACAGAGTATATTACTAGTCTCCAGAAAAGTCATTATACTCGAACATAATATGTGTTCCAAAATTCTACAACTGATAGACGTTAGAGATATAGGTCTATAGTTCTGCACATCTGTTCGACGTCCCTTCCTGAAAACGGGGATGACCTGTGCCCTTTCCCAATCCTTTGGAAGGCTACGCTCTTCTAGAGACCTACAGTACACCGCTGCAAGAAGAGGGGCAAGTTCCTTAGCATACTCTGTGTAAAATCGAACTGGTATCCCATCAGGTCCAGCGGCCTTTTCTCTTTTGAGTGATTTTAATTGTTTCTCTATCCCTCTGTCGTTTATTTCGATATCTACCATTTTGTCATCTGTGCGACAATCAAGAGAAGCAACTGCAGTGCAGTCTTCCTCTGTGAAACAACTTTGGGAAGAGACATTTAGTATTTCGGCCTTTAGTCTGTCATCCTCTGTTCCAGTACCATTTTGGTCACAGTATGTCTGGACATTTTGTTTTGAGCCACCTACCACTTTGACATAAGCCCAAAATTTCTTAGGATTTTCAGCCATGTCAGTACATAGAACTTTTGTTTTGAATTCATTTAACACCTCTCGCATAGCCCTCCTCACACTACATTTCGCTTCACGTAATTTTTGTTTGTCTGCAAGGCTTTGGCTATGTTTATGTTTGCTGTGAAGTTCCCTTTGCTTCCGCAGCAGTTTCCTAATTCGGTTGTTGTACCAAGATGGCTCTTTTCCATCTCTTACCATCTTGCTTGGCACATACTCATCTAACACATATTGTATGATGGTTTTGAACTTTGTCCACTGATCCTCAACACTATCTGTACTTGAGACAATACTTTTGTGTTGAGCCGTCAGGTACTCTGTAATCTGCTTTTTGTCGCTTTTGCTAAACAGAAAAATCTTCCTACCTTTTTTTTAATATTTCTATTTACGGCTGAAATCACCGATGCAGTAACCACTTTATGATCGCCGATTCCCTGTTCTGCGTTAACTGTTTCAAATAGTTCGGGTCTGTTTGTCACCAGAAGGTCTAATATGTTATCGCCACAAGTCGGTTCTCCGTTTAACTGCTCAAGGTAGTTTTCAGATAAAACACTTAAAAAAATTTCACTGGGCTCTCTGTCCCTGCCCCCCGTTATGAACATTTGAGTCTTCCTGTCTATATCCGGCAAATTAAAATCTCCACCCAGAACTATAACATGGTGGGGAAATCTACTCGAAATATTATCCAAATTATCCTTCAGGTGCTCAGCTACAACAGCTGTTGAGCCAGGGGCCCATAGAGACATCCAGTTGCCATGTCTGAGCCTGCTTTAACGGTGACTTTCACTCAAATTATTTCACATTTCGGATCTCCGACAATTTCCTTCGATACAATTGCACTTCTTATCGCTATAAACACGCCTCCCCCTTCACTGTCCAGCCTGTCTCTGCGGTATACATTCCAATCTGAGTTTAGGATTTCATTACTGTTTACGTCTGGTTTCAGCTAACTTTCTGTCCCTAGTACTATATGGGTGTTTTGACCGTTTATTAATGAGAGCAGTTCTGTGACCTTTCTATACACACTGCTGCAGTTTACCATTAGCACATGAATATTGTTATTCCCTGTTGCATTTTGCCTACTCCTACCTTGCCGCGTCTCAGGAGGCGTCTTGTTGGGCCTAGGGAGGGAATTCTCTAACGTAAAATACCCACATGTGCACTCCACACGTACTCCGCTACCCTTGCAGCCGCTTCCGGCGTTTAGTGCACGCCTGACCTATTAAGGGGACCCTACATTTCTCCACCCAATAGCGGAGGTTGAGAAATTTGCACCCCATATCTCCGCAGTATCGTCTGAGCCTCTGGTTTAAGTCTTCCACTCGACTCCCAACCAGAGGACCGCGATCGGTTCTGGAAATGATACTACAAATAGTTAGCTCAGATTCCACCCCGTGAGCGAGACTTTCCTCCTTCACCAATTCCACCAACCGCCTGTACGAACTGAGGATGACCTCTGAACTCAGACGGCAGGAGTCATTGGTGCCGACATGAGCAATAATTTTGCAGTCGGGTGCACCCAGTGCTCTCTATCACTGCCGGCAGGGCCTCCTCCACATCTCGGATGAGACCCCCCAGCAAGCATACAGAGTGAACACTGGCCTTCTTCCCCGACCTTTCCGCTATTTCCCTAAGGGGCTCCATCACCCGCCTAACGTTGGAGCTCCCAATAACTAATAAACCCCTCCCCCTGTGTGCCTGCTCGGACCTTGCTGAAGGAGCGGCCGCATGTCCACTCACAGGCAGAGTGGGCGATGCCACATGGCCAGCTTCCACATTGACCCTCCACCTCCTGTGCCGTGAACGCCGCTGAACCCGCTCCTCTCCTTGGGGAGAGGGTGGCCCAACCGCACGCTGTACCTGTGAAGATGTTTCGACTGCAGGGACAGTAGGTGAAGCATGTAACACCTGGGGTGTACCATGCGATGAACCAGACTCCCCACTGCCGCTACACTCCGAGGCAGCAGCCTGAAGACGGCTGACCGCGGCCATCAACACGTTCAGCTGTTCACGAACAGTAGCCAGCTCCTCCTGCGTCCGTACACAGCAGTCACACATCCTATCCATTCTAAGAAATCAATTTACTGTAGAGAGTTAATCAACTTTTAACTAGATTTCTCAGTTCATTCATTGTTGTTGGTAATGGAGGCACATAAGCAAAGTCTTTTACGCTGAAGAGCCAAAGAAACTGGTACACCTGCCTAATATTGCATAGGGCCCCCATGAGCATGCAGATGTGCCGCAACTTGATGTAGCATGGACCCGACTAATGTAGTGTGGACTCTACTAATGTTTGAAGTAGTGCTGGAGGGAACACCATGAATCCTGCAGGTCTGTCTATTAATCCATAAGAGTACGAGGAGGTGGAGACCTCTTCTGGACAGCACGTTGCAAGGCATCCCGGATAAGCTCAATAATGGTCACATCTGCCGAGTTTAGTGGCCAGCGGATGTGTTTAAACTTAGTAGAGTGTTCCTGGAGCCATCTGTAGCAATTCTGGATGTGTGAGGTGTCGCATTGTCCTGCTGGAATTTCCCAAGCCCATCAGAATGCACAATGGACATGAATGGATGCAGGTGATCAGACAGAATGATTATGTACATGTCACCTGTCAGAGTTGTATCTAGACATATCAGGGGTCCCATATCACTTCAGCTGCACATGCCTCACACTATTACAGAGCCTTCATGAGCTTGAACAGTCCCCTGCTGACATGCAGGGTCCATGGATTCATGAGGTTGTCCCCATACCCGTACACATCCATCTACTCAATACAATTTGAAACGAGTCTCGTCTGATCAGGTAACATGTTTCCAGTCATCAATAGTCCAATGTCGGTGTTGACAGGCCCAGGTGAGGTGCAAAGCTCTGAAAGTCCATACTGATGATGTTTCTTTGAATGGTTTGCATGCTGACACTTGTTAATGGCCCAGCAGTGAAATCTGCAGCAATTTGCACAGGGTTTGCACTTCTGTCATGTTGAATGATTCTCTCCAGTCATCATTGGTTTCCTTCCTGCAGGATCTTTTTTCCACTGTAATCATGTCAGAGATTTGATGTTTTTCCGGATTCCTGATATTCACGGTACACTAGTGAAATGATCATACGGGAAAATCCCCATTTCATCACTACCTCAGAGATGCTGTGTCCCATCATATGTGTGCCAACTACAACACCACCTTCAGACTCACTTAAATTCTGATAACCTGTTTGTTTGTTTCCACATGTAAACATCTACGCAACACATGCATACGGACATCAGGGGCATGTTGAACTGTCGAGCTGCATGGCAAACGGATTTCTGCAGACTCATTGTGAATCTATGGCAGCTGCATTCGACTTATGTGTCAGACACTCAGGGATGTCCCAATAATTTGCTTTTACACAAACAAACTGTTTCTCAGAGTTGTTCATGCCATGATCTAGTGTTCTCTGCTGTCCGAGGATCAATGCCACACCTAGTACGAAAGTTACGCTGAACGTAGAACATAAAACACTTTCTCTTGTCCCAACACCATGTTTTCCTAGAACTGAAGTGGACACATACTGCTGCTGCCTACCAGGAACCATGTAAAACTCGAGGGTCTGCTCTTTCCAAAAATGTGTTTTTCACACACGTATGTCAAATACCATAAAACTTATGATTTTCTAAAATTGGATGATTCTTTTTGATACACCCTGTTCAAGCAGAGCTTGTTTTGATGTAAATATGCATCTGTGTTGGCTTTTATGTTTGCAGGAAGAGGATATTTGAGCACTCAAGATTTTGCAATGACTATGAACGTGCAATCTTCCTCTTGTGATACTTGTCAGCAATATGTGCAATGTTTAGAAACTGCTGTTGATGAATCAGTGAAAGCCATTTTTTATGAATGTTAGGTAACAGTAAAAATTATGCATAAGAAGTTTGAACTGAACAGTGATCATGAGTTTATTGAAAGTGAGTCTGATGAAAAATCAAAACTGGGTTTTGAGAAAGAGCTTTTCAAGTGACCTTGAGGAAAATGTATGTTTGCATACCAAAATTAGCTTATTGATATTAATTGTGAGTATAATTCGTCTGTGGATTCTGATTGTGAGCTTAGTGATGATAACATTGTCAAAATGATAAAATACTGCAAAGTTCAGATGACAAAATGGATTTAGGCATGAGTCATG
The DNA here is from genome assembly GCF_023897955.1 of Schistocerca gregaria. NCBI lineage: Eukaryota > Metazoa > Arthropoda > Insecta > Orthoptera > Acrididae > Schistocerca > Schistocerca gregaria. Next base: position 858,250,519 of record NC_064920.1, read on the forward strand.
ATGGTTTGTGGCCAAGCAGAGGTTTCCAATCAGAAGTTGATTTTGGGAGGGTATTGATTTGGTCACAGGATACTTTATCGAGTTTGATATTGCAAGTTTTGTCAAACCTGTGTGGCTACAGCAAACTCAGGCAGGTGAAGATTCATTGGAATTTCATGTTCGGTTGGAAGGGCATGCCAGTCAATGTTCCATGAATCGTTTGGGATCCTCTGGTTCAATGGAACCTACGATCGCTGAAAACAAATGAAAACTATCCGATAGCTATTGATTTTCAAACACCAAAACACTTTCATATGGTGGTTCAAAAACTTTCAGTCATGTCCCCTCATGAATGTTTGTGGAGATAATCATGAAATAAACAAGGATGAATGTGTGAATCATGTCGCAAAGAGATAGTGTATGTCAGTGTGTCTACACAAAATCTCTTGTGTATACATAGACATGTACACATATCTACTTCATGACTGTTTTATTTTCAATATTTATCACAAAATTCGGATAGGATACATTTACAACTCATATTTTTTGCAGTGTGAACACAGATGTAATGCAATTTGTGGAAGAATAAAGAAGCAGATGAATTATGTTGGGTGGCAAGGGTTGTGGAGAAATGAAGGACACTACAATAAAGAAATATGTGCAGAATATTACAAAAAAGCAATATACGGAAATAAAGGTCATATAAAAGTATGTACAAACATACTTTTTGATATGATTGACACTTTACAGCTACAATAGTGTGAACAAATTTATTATTTACAGAATATGAAAGATGCAATATATGCATCACTATATCACTGCTCTTCTACTGACAAAAATCCTCCTCATTATCACTGCCCCAAATGAGAGCCAGCATGGTGATTTTATGAGTCAGCATTGGCAAAAGAAATTGAGCCTGGATCTTCTGCTTCTAATGCAAAAACACCAATAAACAAACTTTGTTTTGATAAAATACTGCCTCTTTATCCTTGCTTGACTGATGAATCACTATTAACATGGTGTGCTTGATGTCTAACACAAAATACTAATGAGAGTTTACACAGCATAATATGGAATAGGTGTCCTAAAGAGATGTATGTTTCTGCAAGGAGGGTAAAAGGAACAGCTTCTATCAGAGTATGTAAAAGTGAAAAAATACAAAGAAGTTAATCAAAAGATTGATTTTGTAAAACATCCAAGAGAAGAAGCTTTATTCCAAAGAGATGGTGTAACCCATGATCTCGAGATGTTTTGTTGTAATTGGTTGGCAATCTTACATATGCAGTGGCCATGTGTGTAATATGTAAATTGAAAATAAAGAATACAATTTGCAAATGTATCAAGTTGTATTTTATTTATCTTTTCCTTCATATGAACCAAACGTTGTATAATGTCATAGTAATTCTATTTTATGCTAAATTCTTAAGCATTTTTGGCTCAGACCTTTTTTGTGAATGCATTCCGTGATAACCAAGACCTTCATGTATGGGTTTGAAAAAAATATTGTTTTAAACTCAGAAATTGAGAAATATGAAAAAAGTTTTGTTTAGCAAATTGGCTTTGCCCACTTAATTCTGCATACCTAGACATGTTATGAAACAAACTTTCAGGTCCCTATCATTTTTTTAGGACAAGGTTGAAAGTTCACCGGTATCTCTCCTTAAAAGTTATTTTTGTGTATAACTAATTTATAACTACCCTGTGTTTTTCCTCTGACATCCCTATAGGTCATTCAACAATGTCAGAATGTAATGGTCCCTTTGCTCCAAAATTATTAGCACTTCCTTGGTTTGTAGCTGTATTCATTTCTCTGCCATTTCCCACTTCATTGGATAGGGGCGTAACATAAATCACTCATACCTCACATTCATGCCTGCTACTGGGAATGAAATTAACAAATGTGACCTTGCACCATCAGTACTCATTTCAACTGTGGACATGTCGTATAATAGTGCCATACTTAATTTGGTTGGTTCCACTATGTGCCCTAACTCTAGAGTGAATTCCTTTCCCACTTTGCATAGTCTGGTTAAAAATCACTGTGGTGGCAACTATGTAGAACTTAGTTGTCCATAGATGACGTGGTGTACTGCCACTTGTAATGTTGTTACACCCATCCTTGCATCATTCAGACTGTGTTTTAATGCTCAAAACAACCTGGCCCCAGCCTTTCTTCTGTCCAGCTCAATTTGATTATGCACTGCTTTGAAGTCTCTGTTTAAAGGTCTTATCATAATTTGTGTACTTTGCACTAGTTCAGCAGTTAATTCTAATACTATCCTGGTATTATTCAGCACAAGTTGCTCCATGTTTGACAGTTGGGTGGTATGCCATTCTACCGTAGCATCCACTACTCCTTGTATCTGCTCTATCGTGTTGTTCAAATTCTTGATGCTTTTGTTGTCATCTGTAGCAAACACCATTTTCAACAGCTTCACACTAGCATCAAACTGACACCTCTTCTTATGTCCTTGGCTTCTTTGTGCCAGATCCACACTTGGATCAGCTGTGCCCTTAGTTTTGCATTTGAGAATTGTAAACCTTGTCATTCCCCTTGTACTTCAATTGTACTCCTTCCTTCTGCACCTCTTGATGCAGCTCCACAAATCCATCCTGCAATTTATGCATTTCCTATTTTTCCATGCATTGAAAGTCAATCCAAGTACCAACCAATGGGTTTGTCAGTAGGACGTCCAGTTGCCTGGAGAACAGTACTCCATACTAGAGGTTGGGTATGTAATGCAGTTGCCACTCTCCTAATGACATGCATTATCAGTAGAAATACAGCATTCCTCCTGGACCCTTATTCCATTATGCCACCTGAGGGAAAGGAATCTTTATCACTTCCCCTTCCTCCTGTGAAAGACGAGGGCACTCAGACAACACTACAGAACCTTCACATACACAAGAAGTGTTGAATCTATCCCTCAATATAAGTTACAAACAAAGAATGACAAGTACACAAAAACCTCAAAACATACTATAAATAGAACAAAAAATTTCAATATTCCCCATTAATCAAGATAAAAAAACAATAAAATATAATAAAACAGTAACCTCTTAACCTATCTATCAATACGGCTGAAGTGTGTCAGGCTTGCTGGGCATAGTCAGTTCACAAGTTGTCTTTTCCTTCTTTACTTTCCTACATTTTGTATTCTTCACTGTGCATGGTGAGGGTGTTTGCAACAAGGCATCCATAACTTCTTAGATTGCATAATGTGGCTTACATGAATAATCAAAGTTTTGTTGCCACTTGTATCTTGACATTGACAAGTGATGTCATTTTCACCACTTGGTACAGTCCGTGACACTGAGTCAGAATTTTTTTTCTTTTTATTTTTTTTCTTTGCCCTGGGCTTGTATGGATTTGTTGAAAATACCCACTGGCCAATCCTATATTGCAGCAGCTTCCTCATGTGTTGTCCTATCTGCTCCTGGCATTCTAAAGCTTTCATATTAGTGCATTTCACGTCTTGCCAAACATCTCACAACCTTTCCACAATTTTTTTCACTGTTTCAGTGTCAGTATGAAGTTTCAATTTAATCACTTTGAAAGGTGAAGGCATTTTTCTTCCGCTTATTACCTCTTACAACTAAATACCAGTGACCTTGTGTATTTTAGAATTGTATGGAGCAGCCAAATAATTTAGGTATACATCCCATTTGTCATTATTACTACTGATATGATAGCTCAACAGCTTTGAAACTGTGCACTGAACTCCCATTGGCTTGGGGCTGAAAGGCGCTTGTGCGCAAATTTCAAAATGGAGCAGTCAACACAACTGGTTCCTCGAAACTGACGTAAAATTAGTGCCCTGGTCTTTGATTAGAGTATCCAGAATGCCAAATGTGAGCAACTATTGGTTCACCATTGCTTATGAAATTATATTGCTTGTTATTCAAGGCTTGCAATCATTGGCATAAAGCATGAGAAATGGTCTGTTTGGTCAATATGTACTTATTTCTTGCTGGTTTCATGTTAAATCTGCTTAAAATATCCATCCCTATCATTTGAAATGGTCGAGATGCTTCTGGTAGCCTTTTTAATGGAACAGCCCATTGTGCACATGGTACACAGTTTCAAACATATTATTCGACTTCTCATTTCCTGTTCTCCACCATAATTTTTCAGCAATCTGTAGGTCAGTTGCTTTGTGCCCAACCTTAGCGTGCCAACAGATAGTCTTCTCTGTAATTAACATTTTATTTTCAGCATATTTACATCATTTACCATCTTCTTAAAACAGTGACAGTTATAAGACAGTTCACTGATGACATAATATGGATGTCCCATCAATCTAGACATACTTGACAATGGTGATACAGTCTGAAACAGTCTCTCATGAACAAAGATTATTTATTAATAGCAGCTATTTGGTGTATCTGTTCTAATAATAATGACTTTATCAGATATATATTATGTTGCTGGCCCTAAAGAAGGAACATTATGAAACACTGTTTGACATTTGGTACACCACTCAAATTTAACTCCTTTCTGTAACAAACGTTTCGAAGGTTTGGCAATTTCAGCAAAGTTCTTTACAAATTTATGATAATAATTACAGACATCTGAAAAATACTGCAATTATTTAACTGTCTACAGTGGCAAGAAGTTCAAAGCTGCTGAGATTAAGCATGGATTTGCTCTCACACCTTCCTGATTAGTCAGTCATATGCGTGAGATAAGCTACCTATTTTGCTGCATAACAATATTTATTAGTGCTTAGTGTTAGTTGTGCTGTCTTCAGTCTTTTGAACATTTCCTTAAGCCATCGTGCATGTTCTTCCATGTTCTTTGAAAAATCATACTTTGTCTCAGCTTCTGTGCTGTAAGTACCCCATCCAATAATCTTCGAAAAGACGTTGGTGCATTCTTGAGTCCAAATGGCATTCAGTTGTACTGAAAATGGCCCAAGAGGACAGTAACAGCTGGCTTGGGACAATGTCCCAGTGCTACCTCCAGCTGGTGATCCTCACTCTTCAAATTCATGCTGGAGAAACATTTACACTGACTAAGTTGTCCAGAGCCCCATTATGTTTGGCATGAAATTTGCATCAATGATGGTTCATGCATTAACATTTTGGTAGTCACCACATTATCTGTATTTCCTAGTGCCATCTGGTGACTTCTTTGGGACCAAAATGACGTGTATTGTCACTATTTTCAATAACACAATCTTCTAGCCGTTGATCACTGAATCCTTCCATTATCGTTTTATACCTGGGACTCACAGCCATGTAGTACTTTATAAATGACATCATATTTATGCCAGTGACTGTATCACTTTCTTTATTTCACGAATGCAATTTTGGCCTTAGGCCATTATCAAGTGCAGCTGAAAAATACAGAAAGTTTATAAATTATTTAACAAAATCACTGTGTATCTTGATATTCGGCTGATTATACAGAATGAAAAATGCAATTGTGTAAGGATGTTACTTACATGTTTGTGGCTTTAAGCCATGTCAACTTAAAATGCGCTGACACATTTATATGTCTTTTGTTTTCTTTACTGTATACAATGGTGAGTGTCAGCGGCATACAGATGCCACTCTTCGGCCAAAAGAAAAAAACATATAGCAGACCTGGAGACATAGAAACAGAAATACATGAATGTTGAAAACAGAAGAGACACACAAGAATAGTGATGAAGGCATTCGTTGGAAGGCACTGATTTCAGAAACAAGGTCCCAGTGCACACAAATGAAGGTAATCAGTTTTACACTTGAACAAAGGAGCACACTGAAGATAACACTAATGCACAGAAACAAAGGAAACACTGGTGGTGATCTTTGGCACAGAAAACACTGAACGCATCTGATGAGATGCGAGGGGGTCTGCCACTGGGTGTAGGAGACAGGCAGGGGGGGGGGGGGGGGGGGGGGAATAGAGGGGAAGAAGCCAATCGGAGAAAAGAAGGGAGAGGGTAGGGTGAGGTGTGGAAGCCTGGGGGGGGGGGGGGGTGGAGGAAAGGAAAGGGAATAGGATACTTGTGGGGGATGGGAGACAGATGTGATAGACAAGGCAGAGCACATGGTGTTCCAGGATTTGGAGTAACTTGTAGTAGGTGGGAGGGGCGGAAATCCAGGCGGGGTGGGCATAACAAAGGATGGGGTGGATGAGGGATTTATAAGTGTGGAGGATGGTGGAGGGGTCCACACCCCATGTGCAGCCAGACAGGAGTTTAAGGACTGTCCGGAGATGGGGGGTCCAGGAAAGGCAGTGGTCGACGGTGATACCAAGGTACTTGAGGGTAGGGGTTAGGGCGATGGGATGGCCATATAAGGTGAGCTAAAAATCCAGGAGACAGAAGAAGGGATGGTGTTGCCTAAGATGTCTGCCTGGGTTTAGGAAGGATTGACCTTGAGCAGCCACTAGTTGCACCAAGTAGTGAACTGGTCATGTTGGGATTGGAGGAGGCACTGGGAGTGTTGGAGGGTGGGGGCGAGAGCAAGGAAGGCGGTGTCATCAGCATATTGAAGGAGGTGGATGGGGGGTTGGGGTGATGGCATGTCCACTGTATAGAGGAGGCAGAGAAGAGGGGAGAGGACGAAACCTTGGGGCACACCTGCATAGGGGTAGAAGGTATAGGAATCGGTGTTGTGGATGGTAACATAGGAAGGGCAATGAGAGAGGAAGGAGGCGATCAGATGGACGTAATTGATAGGAAGGGCAAAGGTTTGGAGCTTAAAGAGGAGACCGGAATGCCATACACACTTGTAGGCACATTCTAGGTTGAGGGAGGCGAAGATGGCAGATCCACAGGAATTTATTTGGTCAGAGAGGAGCTGGGTGAGATGCAGGAGAAGGTCATCAGCATAGAAGGAGGGTTGGAAACCACAATGGGTATGGGGTAGGAGGCGGTGCACGTGGAGGTGTAGGTGTATGCGTCGGATGAGGATGGACTCCAAGACCTTGCTGAAGACCGAGGTGAGGCTGATAGGATGGTAGGAGCAAACGTCAGAAGGTGGTTTGCCAGGCTTGGAGAACATCAGGTTCCAGGAGGTTTTCCACAGGTTGGGGTAGAAACCAGTAGAGAGGACCACACTATAAATTCTGGTAAGGAAGGAAATGGGAGCCTCACAGAGATGGTGGTAGGTGACACGGTCGTGACCAGGAGTGGTGTTGCGTTTAGTGTGAAGTGTGGCTGTGATGTCTGTGAGTGGTGCTGGGGGTGTTGAGATCTGTGTGTGTGATGTTGTCCAAGTACTAGAATCAAGGAGCACATGGAGGGGCAGAGGGGTCAGTCCAATCGTGGACATCAGGGAAGAGGGAGTAATCGAAAAGGGAATCATCAGTGATAGTAAGGATATTGGAGAGGTAGGTAGCGAAATAGTTTGCCTTACTAAGGTTGTCAGGAAAAGATTGAGCATCATGGAGGAGAGGATACTGTGGGGAGGGTTTAGAGCCAGTAAGGCGGTGGAAGGCAGACCACTGCTTACATGAGTTTATAGGGAGGGTAGCATTTAGGTGGGTGCAGGTCTGGTGCCAGTCCCAGCGTTTTTTGGCCACAAGCAAATTCCGAATGTGTCTCCGGAGTTGCCAGTGGCATTGGAGTGTGTTCCAGTCTCACGTGTGGAGGAAAGCATGGTAGAGACGATGGGATTCTCGCAGGAGGAGGACGGCCTGACGGCCTGGGGGGGGGGGGGGGGGGTGCGACGGTGGGAATAAATGGCGGTAATGGGGACATGTGCCTCAACAGCCTCAGACAAGGTCTGCTGGAGAAAGGAGATGGCATGGGTGATGTCATCGGGGTGGTGGTAGGTGAGAGTGTGGCTTTCAACCTGGGTATTGAGGGTGTCCCGGTAGGCATTCCAGTCAGCGTGGGAGCAGTTACGGACATATTTCGACGGAGGGTTATTGTGGGGAGTGAGACGAGGGTTACATACATCTGACATGGTAAGGAGGACAGGGAGATGGTCAGTACTGATGGGGTCTAGGACGTCCACCGTAATTTGTCCAAGGAGGTTGGAGAAGGTCACGACTACATTGGGAGTGGTATTGGATTCAGGGAGAGCATGTTGTGGGAGGGGGAGGAAATCACCTTGTAGTGAGTTAAGGAACTGATGCCACCGCCGTAGCCGGGCAGCGGTACAACTATGGATGTTAAATTCAGTGGCAATCACATAGGAGGAGAAGGTGTGGTCAATGTGAGAAAGGAAGTCAAACGGAATGGGAGCATTGGCACAGACATAGGTAGCGGCTCAGGTAATGCTAAGGCCGGGGAAGAAGAGACTAAGGATTAGGTGTTCAGTGGGGTCAGGAAGGAGGGATTGGAGCTGAACAGGGATCTGGTGAAGGTCGCCAATGGTTATCCTGCCACGCGCTATCAGGTGGGGATTGTTGGAATGGTGGGGGAGGTAGGGAGATGTGCTGATGATACGTGTGGGTTGTTAAACAAGATACGATGCTATTGCACCATGGTGGGGTTAAAACTAGGGTGTCAAGACGGGAAAAGGTTGAAATGGCTCTGAGCACTATGGGACTCAACTGCTGTGGTCATTAGTCCCCTAGAACTTAGAACTACTTAAACCTAACTAACCTAAGGACATCACACACATCCATGCCTGAGGCAGGATTCGAACCTGCGACCGTAGCAGTCGCACGGTTCCGGACTGCGCGACTAGAACCGCGAGACCACTGCGGCCGGCCGGGAAAAGGTAAAGTGGGCCTGGTTATGGGAGCAGGTGGCGAAGGAATTGAGGTGGAACACGGAACAGGCAGCTAGGGCGATCTGTTGGAGGGTATGGGGGCATTGTAAGGGGTGTATGTTTTGAAAGACAATGTTTACAAACCTTTATGACATTCGCAGCTGAGGGGAGAGGGTGAAGAGTGTTTCCTGGAGGGGTGGGATCACCTATTGGACAGATAGGGGCTGTGAATTCAGGAGAGTTGGGGGGGGGGGGAGATCTGGCCTTGCATTTTTGCGAGTAGGTAGGGTGGGGAAGGCTACAAGGCTACAGGCGTTGCAGGATGTGGGCGGGGGGATTCTAGGTTAGGATACTGCCAGTGGAACTGCGTCTGTTTGCAATGACCACCACCAGAGGTGTGGTGCACGTTGTATTGGAGGCATATCTGGCAGCGAACGGACTGGGGAGGGGAATGGGAAGGATCGACTTCATACCTCTTTTTGAAGAGTAGGGCGCCCTCTTTGAGGAGAAGGTCTATGGATGTGGCGTGCTTGGAAAACACCCACATGAGGCAAGTGGGGCTGGTAGGGTTGCAGATGGGGTGGGCGGCACAGATCTCGAGGTAAGGATGCGCTCGGAGCTCCGGCAACACCTCCTCCTCCGTAATCACTATGCTAAGCCGAATGATCACAGTGGTGAAGGTCGGTGGGCAGTGCTGGGGTTGAGGTTGGCGGAAGGAAGAAGGGGAAGGAGCAAGGGTGAGGGAGGCGCAAGGTCCAAAGTGTATAGTTGGGATCTTGGAGAGGATGTCTGTGTGGAGGGTGGGGATAGGAGAAGAAACGAGGATGAAGTCCCTACGAGGATTGAGGAGGGAGATTTTATGTGTCTCTTTTTCCTTTATTGTAAACCCCTTTGATACAAACGGGGGGGGGGGGGGCGGCAGCAGCTTACGGACGCTGCTCTTTGGCCAATAGAATATAACAGAAATCGTACAGGAAGGCATAAATACAGATAGACATGAATGTTAGAAACAGGTGGTATACATAAGAATGTGACAGAGGCGTTCGTGGGAAGCACATGACACATACGCAAGTAAGGTCGACAGAGCACACAAATGAGAGCACTCAGTTGTCCACTGAACGAAAGAGCACACCGAAGAGAACACTGATGACAGTAACGATGAAAAACACTGTTGCACAAAACACTGGCACGACGATCTTCAGTGCTAATAACACTGAACACAAGGGAGGGGGGTTGCCAATGGGGGGGAGGGGACAGGCAGAGGAGGAGGAAGCCAGTGGGAGAAAGGGAGGGTGAGGGGTGTGGGGAGGGGAGAGGGGAGGGCGGGTGTGGAAGATAGGGAAGGAGGAGGGGGAGGGAGTGGGTAACTGGGAGAGAATAGGGGGGCAGGGAGAGAGGAAGGTGAGGAAGGAGCCCTGGAGGAAAAGGGGGAAGGAAGATAAGGGGAGGATTAGATCTGATACAAGGGTTGTATGGAGGGAACAAGGACATCAACAGGAAGGGGGAGTTGGCAGAAGCCACCTTGGGCAAGGGTATGGAGGGTGTGAAGATGGAGAGCAGTTGGGATGCAATGGCACAGGTGTGGCAGAGGGGTGGGGTCGGAAAGGATGGGACAGACAAATGGGTGGGAAGGATCAAACTTGTGGGAGGTGTAAACGATCCGTATCCATTTGTGGAAAAGGAAAAAGTGCGGGAAGGGAATCAAGGATCTGCATGGGGGATGGGAGACGGATGCGATAGGTGAGGTAGAGCACATGGCGTTCAAGAATTTGAAAGGACTTATAGTAGGTGCGAGGGGTGGATGTCTAGGCAGGGTGGGCATAACAAGGGATGGGGTGGATGAGGGACTTATAAGTGTGGAGGATAGTGGATGGGTCAAAACCCCACGTTTGACTGGAGAGGACTTTGAGGAGGCAGGGATGAGTGTGTGCCTTGGCGTGGACTGTCCAGAGATGGGGATCTACGAAAGGTGGCGATTGAGGGTGACACCAAGGTACTTGAGGGTGGGGGTGAGGGCAATGGGACAGCTGTAGATGGTGATGTAAAAATCCAGGAGACAGAAGGAAGGGGTGGTGTTGCCTGTGATAATTGCCTGGGTTTTGGAAGGATTGACCTTGAGCAGCGACTGGTTGCACCAAACAGTGAACAGGTCAAGATGGGATTGGAGAAGGCGTTGGGAGCGCCGAAGGTTGGGGGCGAGGGCAAGGAAGGTGGTGTCATCAGCATATTGACGGAGGTGGATGGGAGGTTGGGGCGACGGCATGTCTGCTGTATAGAGAAGGTAGAGAAGAGGGGAGAGGACGAAGCCTTGGAGCACACCAGCAGAGGGGTAGAAAGTATAGGAATCGGTGTTGTGGACGGTAACATAGGAAGGGCGATGAGAGAGGAAGGAGGCGATCAGATGGACGTAATTGACAGGAAGGGCGAAGGTTTGGAGCTTGAAGAGGAGACCAGAATGCCATACATGGGGTCGAGAGAGAGAAAGATAGCGGAGCGATTTTATGTGTCTTTTTTTTCTTTTCTCTTTTTTTCAGCTGAAAGATATAGATCACACAATATAAGACATTAAAAATAACAAAGGAGAAAATAGGGTGTACAGAGATATGAAAAAAAGGGGGAACATTATGAAGACAATAGACAAAAAGGGGGTACTGTAAAATGGAGGTAAAAACCATAAAAAATTAGCACATACAAAAAAACCACACACTGGGACAATTAAAGAATACAAGGCGAAACATGACCGGAGCATGAACGTATCAGAGGACGGCATGGCACATAACAATCACTGAAAGTAACACTATGTACAAGTCCAGCACACAATTAAAATGACAGCTCTCGACGCACAGGAGAACAGCACCAAACACAACACTGATGTAGCACACTGATGATGATTAGCAAACAGAGGATCTGCCTGACACATGGAGATGAGGGAGGAGGGAGGGGGGGTGGGAGGGGAGGAGACGGGGGAGACAGGTGGGGGACACACTGAAGAAGGCTGGGGGGGAGGGGGAGGATGTGGGAGGGAAAGAGTTGAGGATGGGGCGCGGGGACTAGGGGGGTGGGGGTGGGGAAGGAGGGGAAAGGAAAAGGGGGCCCTGGGAGGGGGTGGGGGGGAGGGGAACAAGACCAGGTTACAGTTGGAAGGAAGGGTATATGTCAATAAAATGATATGACAATGTAATAAGTATTTTCTGCGTCGATTGTATAGAATATCGTTAATATCATCGAAAAATACAAAATTTTTGTATTTAAAATATTCTAAGTCGTTTTCGTATGCTATGTCGACGATCAGTTCATGTGCTTATAAGTTATGTAACGTTGGCGAAATGCCATGCCAGCTGTGTTTTAATTGAATGAGTCTGGTTCTATGGGAGCGTGCTGCAGATTTGGAAAGCGCTTGAGGTTGCGTGTGACATGTGACCACCTCTGTGATTTTGGTTATGCTAACTTAACATATTTTTTTTAAAAAAGAGGTGGAGCCCCTCCACGTCCACACCGGCTTGATGGCCAACTCAAAAGGTCTACTGCTGTCTGTGCATAAGTGTTAGTTTTCACTAAAGTGAGATGTTACAGGATGTGGGTACTGCTATGTTTGCGTGCGTCGTGTTAATGTTAACCATTAATACGAGCTCATCTGGAGATAGATTGGGTCGAAACTCGAACGAAGGGTAGCGGTTTGAAGGGCGGAGAGAAAAAAGTGCCAAGGCAAGAGCCAAGGGAAATAAACCTCTGCGATAGGCAGTTCTGGTGGTAAGAGCAGTAGCGGATGTCTTGCTGCCTGCGATAGGTCATGCAAGGTTAGGCTTTGTTAGTAGTGGGTACCATGCATTTCGATACCTTTGACGATGTGCAGTGCTGTTGCTCGGCGGCCGCTGCTGGTTGACGGTGTTGAACTCTCAGTCAGCGTAAGCAACCTGCAACAGTTATGTTTATCATCGTTTTGTGCCCGATAGGTCATATATCAGATGCACAGTGAAGGGTGATGTCGGCGATTTGTTTGTGCGTCAGTGGGCGAACACATCGGTTTCCCTGCTGTAGCCTATAGGTAAGCTTTAATAGCAGCTGGTATTTCCAGCCAACGTTACTGATACGCAGGGGCTTGCCGACGTTTGTCGCTTTTTGCTGTATGTTAGCTTGCCATAGGTGGTTATGCCCTAGCTAGTACTGTCTTTGGCCGCTTATGCTTCCACCTATGGTTGTGATCGTAGTTTCCAAGAGTAAGGATGAAAGGATTGCTCGAGTGTCTCGAGTTCCTGTATAGTCGTGTGGCGTGTTTTTTGAATTCTTCCTTGAGGGTTTCAAGGCGGTATTCATTGTGAAGATCCACGGTGCTAGCGTGGAGCGTTCCTAATGATTTGTACCACTTTGTTCTGTATGATCTGCAGGCGGCGCTGTAGTGTAGGAGCTGCATATCCCCAGACGGGAGCTGCGTACTTCATCAGAGGTCTAATCAGTGTCATGTATATGGACCTCGACACCCTCCTATTCAGTGTGCTTTCCGTGTTGGGCATTAGGTAGAGTTGTTTGAGGCTCAAGTGCGCTCTGTTGGCAACGTATTCGATGTGATCCTCCCATGTAAGTTTCCGGTCCAGTCAGACAACCAGATATCCGACTTTCTGTCGGAAACGTATTGGGCGTGTATGTAGTTTTATCTGTCTACTGTTTCGATATTTGCGCAGTAGTTTCGGTCTGCGTGTAAACAGAACTGCTTCGCACTTGTCGACGTTTACTTCAATACGCCATCGTTCCAACCTAGGCTCGGCATTTCTGAGTGCCGTCTGTATTCGTGATTTAATGTTCGACGGTTTCCAATCTTGCGCAAGGATGGCTGTGTCATCCGCAGACTGAACAAGTTGGGCCCTAGGGGGAAAGGTCCGCGTACTTAACTGGGTGGTAGCGGCTAGTAATGACAACGACATGTAAATGTGTCATCTCATTTTAAGTTGACATGGCTTAAAGCCACAAACATGTAAGTAACATGCTCACGCAATTGCATTTTTCATTCTGTATAATCGGCCGAATATCAAGATACACAACGATTTTGTTAAATAATTTATAAACATTCTATATTTTTCAGCTGCACTTGTCAATGGCCTAAGGCCGAAACTGCAATCGTGATATAAAGAAAGTGATACAGTCACGGGCGTAAATATGATGTCTTTTATGACCTTCCATTATCCTTTGCGTATATTTCGGTGTTCTGCATAGTCTATTGTACACTGGAGCATTATTTCCAGTTGGTATCCTGTGTTGCATGACTGGCTTACTGGTATTGGGCCACTCAAATTAAATAAATCTGTGAGCTACAGTAACAAGGTTTCCATCACTTTCCTGTCATTCTTTGTAAATGTTTTGCTTTTTCACATACTGCAGGTGTGTTGATGTTTTGGTTGTGGCGGAGGCCCTCACATGAACTCTCTGTGTTGTCTTCCTCTAAAACATCCAAATTAGCAGCCAACAATTACTTCGTCCATGCCAAAATTATCAAGATCGACAGGAGCCATAAAATCTCCATCCATGCCACTGATGTATGCTATACTTCTACATATGAACAGTGTGACTTATCAAATTCTTCATTAATTTCCAGTAGCTGTACAATATGTACTAAACCCTTGAGTAAGTCTGTACCTATGTTAACCCAGATCAACTTCGCTGTACCTTGCAGTGTTGTGTCATGTAAATTGGTCTTTAGTGCCTGTGTCCACAGTTTATTTGGGACCACCTCCAAAACTGGTGAATCTTGTAACATTGTAACACTTGCACTGTTCTTCCTAGAAGAAACAATGTTCCACCAAATTCAGCTGCACACTGCGCAAGGTCGACTTTTGTATGATGTTTAACAAGAAAGTCGAATCCCAGGATCACATAGTACCCCTCCCCAACACATGGCAACATTTACATATGCTCCCAAAACGCTTAGTTCCCACACTGACACTAAGCAGAGCTGTCCCCGACGATCTCACATAATTATCACATAATCCACGCAACCTATAACATCGAGACCTCATCTTTTTCTGCTCAAGAGATCCAGACTGATGAGTAACACAAGCCCCTGTGTCCACTAGAAATTTATGTTCCTTATCACCACTTTTCCTAGTAAGCAGCATCCTGTCTGTGCATACTTTTTTGTACTTTTGTGCTCTACAGGGAACACCGTCTGATAGATTAGGCACCTCCATTCCCGTTTAATGACTATTTATTCGGATGTTGCTTGTCCTGTGTTTTCTCCTGGCAATCACACACCTTATTGCCCACCTCTCCACGTTCATAACATTCCAGCTGACGACATTGCTTCCTGATGGGGCCCGTAAGACAGCATCTGTAACACTACTCCTCAGAGGAGAGAACATTGCGGTAACTGTGCCTTAGTATAGAAATGTTAATTTCTTCAAATTATGTGTCAATTCTAATAGCTGCAGATAAACAAGATGAGTTCTCCATTCTGATCTTACTTGACATGTCAGCAGAAATACGCTATCAAATACATCCAGAGCACTATTCTCTGCCTCGTGGAGGAAGACTATTGGTCTTCACATTGTACACTAGTTTGTACATTTGCGCATCCAGTTTCCTCGTTCTGACAGAGAAAGATTCAGCCGATTTGGCATGTTTTTACGGCAGTCCACTGTCTTTGTCTCTGAAAACCTTACGCTATTCTGCTTACCGTAGCGCTAGACGAAAGCGTTAGCCAGCTCATCAAACATGGAGACCTTGCTAAGAGCCTCGGGGTTCATAAAATATTTATTCGCTTTACCTACTAATCATAATTTAGACATATTCAAGGCTATTTCCTCCAACCATTTTCCCAATTCGATGGCAGACTTCGTGTCAGCAATAAAAGCAGATCCGTTCTTGGCTGCTTTTACTTAAAGTGGCGTTACAATGTCAGCTGCTGCAGAATCAACAAAAGGGTCAGGTACATTCAATACAGTTTTGGTCTCCCCTGAATGAGAACGTACTTGCCCACAAGCAGTTTCCATTCCTTTACCATCCTACACAATGCCTCACTGTCCTAATTTTGGGCTGTAGTCTCCAGCAACGCAGCTCTTTACTCCTCGAGGGCTTCCATCATTTCGTTCAAAGTGGCTGCCCATGTGTTTGGCATTTATGCAACCTCCACCTGCCATTATATAAGAAAACTAAGGAAACAGTATAACCAATACACAAATAAGAACAAAATTGGACTTAATCTTTACACTGTATCATGGCACTACTCTGTATTGTGAATAAATTTTGTACGCATGCTACATGTAACTGACAACCTGGACAAATGATAAGTCATGCTCAGACAAATTACAATAAGGACATCTCACTCACTGCATGTAAACCTCCCTAGTATTCCCACCAAACAAAGACAAATCCACAGGTTCTTGTGGCCTAACAAAAGACACTTTTAAAACACTGTGAAGGTTCATACAGCTCAACCTGGCTACTACAAAAGAAACAAGATAGAAGCCAACGAATATCATAGCGAAAATCATTTCACTGCCATTTACCTCACAGTGGATCTGTGCAGCTGATGTCAGCTGCTGCTGCTGCAGATGTATGAGTGCGGCACCAGGCACAGATGTCTCTACAGTTGGCTACCGTTTTTTGATATCAGATATAGAAGTCTATCCAAGATACTTACAGTTGTCAAGTGTTTTGGTAAGATCGATGATGAGGATCTGTTTACGCTCGAGAGTGCCAAGAGTTACACTCTAAGACACACAAAAAGACGCATCACTGTTGGATCATCTGAATGGGACAAAAACTGGTGAATGTGATGTACATATACTAAAAAACAAATGATTAAAATTTCAGAAAAATTCGGTAATTTATTCAAGAGAAACAGCTTCACATGTTGAGCAAGTCAATAATGTGTTGGCCCACCTCTGGCCCTTATACAAGCAGTTATTCGGCTTTCCATTGACTGATGTGATTCTGAGAGATACTGTGCCAAATTCTGTCTATTTGGCTCGTTAGATCGTGAAAATCTCGAGTTGGTTGGAGGGCCCGCACCTAGTGCCTCAAATGTTCTCAACTGAGAAGAGATCCAGTGACCTTTTTAGGCAATACAGGGTCTGCCAAGCATGAAGACAAGCAGTAGGAACAATAGCCGTGTGCAGGTCGGTATTATCTCGCTGAAATGTAGGCTATGGATGGCTTGCCATGAAGGATAACAAAAGAGTGCACAAAAATCATAGTCGTACCACTGTCCTGTATGGATGCTGCGGATGACAACAAAAGGTGTCCTGCTATGAAAAGAAATGACTCCTGGTTGTCATGATATTGGCGGATGGCAGTCAGGATGACATCCCAAACACATCTTTCTGGTTATTGGAGCCCTATTTGAAGTGTCCCTCATCACGGAAAACAATTCTACTCCAGTCAATGAGATTCTAGGCTGAAGACATGTCTGAAGACATCCCAGACAGCCGTGGGACACCAACTTGACTGTCACGCATGATACTGCCTGACAACAAGGAGTGATGGTCTGGAGTGGCATTTCTTTTCATATCAGGACCCCTTTGGTAGTCATCCGCAGCACCCTTACAGCACAGTGGTATGTTGGTGATATCTGTTGACCTTCATGGCAAGCCATCCTGCAATTGCATTTCAGCAAGATAATGCCCACCATACACAGCGAGAGTGGCTGCTACTAGTCTTCAAGCTTGCCACAACCTACCTTGACCATCAGCAAGATCGCTGGATCTCTCCCCTGTTGAGAACGTGTGGAGCACTATGCACAGGGCCCTCCAACCAGCTCGAGATTTTCATGATCCGATGTGCCAATTTGACATCCAGCAACTCTGTCAATCAATGCTTAGGCGAATAACGCTTGTATAAAAGCCAGAGATGGACAAACACATTATTGACATGCCCAATCTGTGAAGCTCTTACTGTTGAATAAAACAGCAAACTTTTCTGAAATTTTAATCATTTGCTTGTCTGTACACGTATATTACATCCATTGATTTCCATCCGATAATTCCTTCATGGGAGTCTTATACACAGTGACAAATTTATTATTCATAAATACAACAGCTCTGTGAGCAGCTCTGAAGTGTACTCATTGACATCAAAGACCTGCGCCCAGGAAACTCGTCGTCTAGCTCACCCTGAACTAGTTTTTGCTATGCAGAGTTCGACCTGTGGTCTCCATCTTCAGTTAGGAGACAGTGGCCAGCAGTGTCAGTGTTGGCTACAGGAATGAGGTGAGGAACAACAACGACTTCTCTTCACAACGGCACACGGCAAACAACTTCTTGGCCATACTAGTCAGCCTCCAGTTGGCCAGCAGGTTCTATAGCTTCAGGAATGGGGTGGCTCGTTATCATGATGGTTGATGATGAACAACTTCCTGGCCGACTGGTATAGCCTCCAGTAAGCTCGCAGGTTTTATGGCTGCAGGAATGGGGTGACAGACAGCAACAGTGGGTCCTCCTCGTTATGGTGGATGGTGAACAACTTCTTGGTCCACTGGTCAAGTCTCCAGTAAGTCAGCAGGTTGATGATGGTCTTTGCAGCCCACAAGTGATGACCCAGCAGTTGGCACCACAGCGTGCAGTGCCAGAGTCTCTCCAGAAAGTCTTGCATCTCCATCGATGATCAGAGACAACTAGGTCCAGAGAGAGTCAACTGACATAGCCTGCTCCCTTCACAGTACAGCTACAACAGGGATCATTTGTTAAGAACTGCGTAGTATTTATGCTGGGGTTTCCCTTGCAATCTGCTGTAGCAGAGATAGCAATGACATAATGTGAACTAGTTTGTCCATTAGGTCAGCCCTTATGGTGACTTAAGACCTCAATAGAGACAATATTTTTGTTGACTGCAATGTACACTCCCTTCCTATGGCATCCAATCTGTGTTTCTGATATAAGTCCCATGAGCTGTTAAATTATTTCAGAGGTTACTACTTAAGGTTTCAGCCAGCTATCAGTGAGTGTGACAAATTTCCTGACAGGAACTTTGTTGCGAATACTTTGACAATTTACTGGTAAAATTATTACATTTGAAATGTCTTTACGCTGGAAGCAGCCTGATTTCATTATCTGTTTGTTAACTGGCAAGTGATCATCAGAATATCTGCAAACTATCACTGAGCTTAAAAAAAATGTACGCTCCACAAGTAGTCTGTTATCCAAGTAAATGCACCTTTGGTGTAGGGTACCCATGATCATCAAGGAGAGTCTATTACATTAGATTAGATTAGATTAATACTAGTTCCATGGATCATGAATACAATATTTCGTAATGACGTAGAACGAGTCAAATTTTCCAATTCATTACATACTTAAGTTAATATAAAACTTTTTTATTTTTTTGTTTTTTTTTAATTTTTTAAATATTTCTTTGTTTTTTTTCTTAATTTATATCCTAAAATTCCTCTATGGAGTAGAAGGAGTAGTCACTCAGAAATTCTTTTAATTTCTTCTTAAATACTTGTTCGTTATCTGTCAGACTTTTGAGACTATTTGGTAAGTTACCAAAGACTTTGGTGGCAGTATAGTTCACCCCTTTCTGTGCCAAAGTTAGATTTAATCTTGAATAGTGAAGATCATCCTTTCTCCTAGTATTGTAGTTATGCACACTGCTATTACTTTTGAATTGGGTTTGGTAGTTAATAACAAATTTCATAAGTGAGTATATATACTGAGAAGCTACTGTGAATATCCCTAGATCCTTAAATAAATGTCTGCAGGATGATCTTGGGTGGACTCCAGCTATTATTCTGATTACACACTTTTGTGCAATAAATACGAGGGTCAGTCAAAAAGTAATGCCTCCTATTTTTTTTCTACATTTAATTGTCAGGAAATTTAAATGCAATTACATAGGTTGAAAACCACAACATTGAGGATCATTTTGTCATTTTTCAATGTAATCTCCGCCCATCTCTACAGTTTTGGTCCATCTTTGAACAAGGGCATGTATCCCAGCACGGTAAAAATCACAGCTCTGCTTCCTAAGCCATTGACGCACGGATGTTTTGACGGCCTCCTCATCTTCAAAATGAATCCCACGATGAGCTTCTTTTAGTGGCCCGAACAGATGGAAGTCTGATGGTGCCAGGTCAGGGCTGTATGGGGGATGAGGCAAAACTTCCCATCCAATTTTGACAATCTCGTCAGAGGTGTGACGACTGGTGTGTGGTCTTGCATTGTCATGCAAAAGAAGAACATCTGCCATTGATTTTGTTGGGCGAACTCGCTGAAGACGTGCTTTAAGTTTTTTGAGGGTTGTGACGTATTGAACAGAATTTATTGTGCATCCCTGCTCCAAAAAATCAACCAGAATCACACCCTCTGTATCCCAGAAAACTGTTGCCATAACTTTCCCTGCCGATCGCACAGTTTTGAATTTTTTCTTCCTCGGCGAGCTTGTGTGATGCCACTCCATTGACTGCCTCTTTGATTCAGGTTCAAAAAAATGCACCCATGTTTCGTCCCCGGTCACAATTTTTTTCAGAAACTCATCTTCCAAACGGAAGCGCTGCAAGTGTTGGGAGGCTATTGTTTTCCTTGCCTCTTTATTCTGATCGGTTAACATTCTTGGAACCCACCGTGCACAAACTTTTGAGTACCCCAACTGTTTAATAATAGTGATCACACTGCCTTTACTAAGAGAAATAATGCGACACACTTCATCTGCAGTCACCCGACGGTCACCACGAATGATGTCATCAACTTGCTGAATGTTGTGTGGAGTCACTGCACTCATCGGCCTGCCGCTCCGCTTTTCGTCAGTCAACGGTGTTTGCCCTTCAGCTTCCTTACGACGACGAACCCATCGTCTAACAGTGCTGACATCCACTGTCACAACACCATACACCTTCTTCCGTCTTTCATGAATGCGTATGGGCGTTTCACCTTCTGCATTCAAGAATTCAATCACACAACGCTGTCTCAAACGAACATCGATGTCGGCCATCTTACAAACTTCTGCTGTGCTGCCACCTGTTGACACAGAAAGTTACTACTGCAGTGGATTGCAGAAGAAGGTTTGAGGAATGGCGCCAAATTCAAATTTTTCACTTAACTTAATTTTTTTAAGTAGAAAAAAAATGGGAGGCATTACTTTTTGACCGACCCTCGTACTTTATTCCTCAGTGATGAAATACCCCAAAATATGATGCCATATGCAAGCAATGAGTGAAAATAGGCGTATTAAGCTAATTTACTAATATGGTTATCACCAAAATTTGCAATGACCCTTATTGCATAAGTAGCTGAGCTCAAACGTTTCAGCAGATCATCAATGTGTTTCTTCCAATTTAATCTCTCATCAATGGACACACCTAAAAATTTTGAATATTTTACCTTAGCTATATGCTTCTGATTAAGGTCTATATTTATTAATTAAAATCCTCCATTCAATAATGTAGGTCCATAAATCAATATAATCCCTATAAGCTCTTTGGTTAAAATCAGCGCAACTCGAATAATTTCTTTTGTTGCCATCTTGAAGTTGAATAAGTAGCGTTTGGACTTCAGCATGTGGAAACTCTGAAGTTCTAAATGTTAACCTGCATGTAAGGGCAGTGGTAATGGGGAGTTAAAATTTAGGAATCCTGACTGTATGGAACAATTATTTGTATTTTTCTTCTACCAATCCTGTTTCCTTCTTTTATGTTTGATTCAATATTCTGGGACATAATTCAAGCAAGTTTTGCTCATCATCAGGTTTTCATGCTTACAGATGTTACTTAAAGATAAAATATCTTAACCTAAATTAATCTAGAAATATTTTGTTCACTGTTCTGCTGCTGTAGTGGCTACTTTTGCAGTACTAGGGTGGGGGGAGGGAGATGGAGGCAGATGTTGATGGTTAAAGATGTACTTTAATTGAAGATACGCTTGTTTGGTAAAGAAGTGTCCTAAAAGAACTAGTTCATCATTTTTTTATACACTACCGGCCATTAAAATTGCTACACCACGAAGATGACTTGCTACAGACGCGAAATTTAACCAGCAGGAGGAAGATGCTGTGATATGCAAATGATTAGCTTTTCAGAGCATTCACACAAGGTTGGCGTCGGTGGCGACACCTACAAAGTGCTGACATGAGGAAAGTTTCCAACCGATTTCTCATGCACAAACAGCAGTTGACCGGCGTTGCCTTGTGAAACGTTGCTGTGATACCTCCTGTAAGGAGGAGAAATGCTTACCATCACGTTTCCGACTTTGATAAAGGTCGGATTGTAGCCTATCGCGATTGCGGTTTATCGTATCGCGACATTGCTGTTCGTGTTGGTCGAGATCCAATGACTATTAGCAGAATATGTAATCCGTGGACTTTGAAGGGTAATACGGAACGCCGTGCTGGATCTCAACAGCCCCGTATCACTAGCAGTCGAGATGACAGGCATCTTATATGCATGGCTGTAACGGATCGTGCAGGCACGTCTCGATCCCTGAGTCAACAGATGGAGACGTTTGCAAGACAACAACCATCTGCACGAACAGTTCGACGACGTTTGCAGCAGCATGGACTATCAGCTCAGAGACCATGGCTCCGGTTACCCTTGAGACTGCATCACAGACAGGAGTGCCTGCGATGGTGTACTCAACGACGAACCTGGGTACACGAATGGCAAAAGGTCATTTTTTCGGATGAATCCAGGTTCTGTTTACAGAATCATGATGGTCGCATCCGTGTTTGGCGACGTCGCAATGAACGCACATTGGAAGCGTGTATTCGTCATTGCCATACTGGCATATCACCTGGCATGATGGTATGGGTTGCCATTGGTTACATGTCTTGGTTACCTGTTGTTCGCATTGACGGCACTTTGAACAGTGGACGTTACATTTCAGACGTGTAACGACCCGTGGCTCTATTCTTCATTTGATCCCTGCGAAACCCTACATTTCAGCATGATAATGCACGACCGCATGTTGTAGGTCCTGTACGGGCCTTTCTGGATACAGAAAATGTTTTACTGCTGCCCTGGCCAGCACATTCTCCAGATCTCTCACCAATTGAAAACGTCTTGTCAATGGTGGCTGAGCAACTAGCCCGTCCCAATACGCCAGTCGCTACTCTTGATGAACTGTGGTATCATGTTGAAGCTGCATGGGCAGCTGTACCCGTACACGCCATTCAAGCTCTGTTTGACACAATGCCCAGGCGTATCAAGGCCGTTATTATGGCCAGAGGTGGTTGTTCTGGGTACTGATTTCTCAGGATCTATGCACACAAATTACATGAAAATGTAATCACGTCATTTCGAGTATAATATATTTGTCCAATGAATACCTGTTTATCATCTGCATATCTTCTTGGTGTAGCAATTTTAATGGCCAGTAGTGTACTTTATAGATGTTTGGGGATAAATTACCTTTTAATTCTTTTGCAGATTTGTCAGTCTTTTCTATGCTTTTCATTCGGAGTGGTTGCGCATTTAATCAGATATCTGTACGTTCTGAATATTTACTCGCATTTGCGTGTCATGCTAAATTTGTAGATTATTGACAATGACAACTCACTCCTGAGAGAGCACTCTTACATGTATATGACATCAAATGATGAATGATGAAGTCCCATACTCCTTGTCAGAGCGTAGGGGACGATGCGAGAGAACCGCACCGACGTGTACAGAACATATTTCTTCAAAATTAATAAGGAAGTCCCAAAACCTTTCAGAAATACGAAGGTGAAGAAAACGATGAAAACGTCTAGAAACAAACCTATTATATCATATTATATTTATGCTGTAGCTTTTATCTCATTAATGCTTTAACTGCTATTATGGTATTATGTGACGATTAAATATACAAACAGTACCAAGAAAGACATGTTTTTATGAATCTTGTCTGTGCTATTGGCATACTTTCATAATACGCAACTTATGACACGAAGCCCATTATGGCAACTCCCAAGCATCCCACATCGAATGATAATGAACGTTGGCAACAATTACTGCTGTCTTCTATAGTGTATGTGACGATAAATACAGGTCTAATCGCACATCTGCAATTTCAGCAATGTAGTGTTACTGCCAGCTGAGTGAGCTGACACTAAAGACTCGTTTACACGACGACACTAGGTTGTAGGCAACTGTTCTATCAGCTACTGCGCATGCGCGCCGCGCGTTTGCGCAACTTGTCGGTGAAACTAAACACTTTCGGCATGTTCCAACTTTGACGACACTCTGGCTGTTTCACAATATTTCATGTGAAGAAAAAAGTTACCCTGGTTTGTACATACACAGTAACAGTTTAGTAAGACATACTTCCATCTTTTACTCATATTATCAGCACTGTGTAATTTGGTTTTTCTGGTCATTGGGTTCTGGTCATTGGGTATAGTGTTACTCAGAATTTGTTTTGTTTTTTGCTTTATCGTAGCTGTACCTTGAGTGCTGGTGTATTGACACAATCTGAAATATTTCACAATTAAATGGAAAAAATTCGCTAGCTGGGAACTGAACCTGGGCAAACATACTACCACTTGACTACCAACACTGCTAGCTGAACAGTATTCTGTATACTGTTGTACAGCATCTTATATGTGCTTTTTATTCTTTCTCTTTAATTTTTTGTTTATTACTGCTGCAGTACACATTATCACATAGACTGCCAAGAGACTCTGGTGCACCCCTGGCAGTCTCAAGTCTGTTAGATTGTTACTAATATATTTGTGATACCTGGGTAATT
Organism: Schistocerca gregaria; assembly: GCF_023897955.1. NCBI lineage: Eukaryota > Metazoa > Arthropoda > Insecta > Orthoptera > Acrididae > Schistocerca > Schistocerca gregaria. The sequence continues at coordinate 858,274,797 of NC_064920.1, forward strand.
CAAAAATGTAATGAGTGGAGGATTCAATATTTTTAAACTAAATCTTCAAAAGATGCAGATAAATGAAATGAATCAACATCCCCTCAGCTATCCTACACTGACATGACAGTATGTCATAAATTGTCAATAATACCTGTAAGTCATTTTGCTGCAATTATTTAACACCTTACACTGAAGTCACCACAAATCAATACTGTTTTCTTTCTATGACACAGCATATGACAAGTTTTTGTTACTGTTTCACAGTCATACCTCCTGCAATTTACATACATTAAAAGTTCATCATATGATTATTGCATGGAGACTTCAACAATGTAATTTTGCAAGAAATTTCTGCCATCAGTTCACTGCTGTGTATTTGTTTATTTATTATTTATTCTTTTTTGAAGGAAAGAAATATTGGCAAGCAATAAACTTTAAACAAAAATGTCATTGCAGTTACATATTTACTAGTAACACAGGCTACACACTGTTCGTTTTTTTTAAATTTTCAGCCACATGTTTTGATTTTAGTGTAGTCATTATATTCTACTGTCAAGCTATTCAACATTATGCCACACAAGACATAAAATCAAGTTTTGCAGCACATCTCTCAGTGTTCTCTCACATTTACACTGTTTCTCTACTTTAAAGCCCTTAAACTCAAATTCCTCTACTTTCCTTCAATATATCTTAAGTAAAATTGAGAACCGATGTGAGTTTTCGAGAATTCTTTGTAGCATGAACTAAGCCAGACCATTAGCCGTAACAGCCTTTTCTGTGGAAATGGTTAATTTCCACTGATCTTATTCCAGAATGAACTCATTTGGAACAGAAACTTCAGCTTCTTTGTTACATTGTAACCATGGATTACAGACGACACATTTGTTCAAAATACGTTCCATTTTTTCTGCATATCTACACATCAGAACTGGAAGGACGCTCTGAGAAGCTTCACACATTTCAAAAATGTACAGCAAAACTGCTCAATATTTTGAAGTATCCACTGAATGTTCAAAATTATTTCAGCAAGAAAGTAATGTGTTCAGTGGTACATTCATTAAAATGCAGCACCAGCGCTCTTCAAATATTAACATTCTTTCAATTTCAAGTATTGCACATAGCTGATTTAACAATTTGTTCCACTAAGCTTACTATAAATGCTGAATCTCCCTTTCAAGATATAATTTTGTAATCTACTCAACAGATTGTAACCACTTTTGGGATACAGAAACACAGATGGTAACATGAGTAAAAATTCTTCTAAAGTATTTATGAGAATCTGGAATATTTGTGAACTTAATGCATGAGATTGTTGTACAGACTGTGTCCAGAGTTTCGGCCAATGGCACATCCTTTGTAAAAAAATTATTTGAACAAAACTTTTTTCTCTAATAGTATTTCTGTATATATTATAAAGCCTTTCTCCTTCAAATGGATCCTTTGCATTAAAATTATGTCACCAGTTCCCAACAATTTTCATAAATGATACTGTATGTTCTGTTCCTGCAGATGTTTTGTCTCTAGAAGGTAAGCACTGCTACATTTTTCTTATCAGATAACCTGAGAGTTTGATGGGTACTTTTAAGGCAGTAAATGATCCTATACAGCAGCTCCAAACTCTTAAAATCAGCAGTAACTATCATGTCAAAATTATTAAAAACTCGAAATTTCAATACTGCATGGCATTTGATAATCCAGTTATTACAAATACATTTTAATATGTGCACATTTTCAAAAATAAGGAACAGTTTCCTGTAAGTAGCGAATGGGTGCTCAATACATGGTAGTAGAGGTAAGCAGCTCATAACATTTCTCAGTCAGTGCATAATTATCAACAGACACCACTGTAAATTCGAGATTTTCTACTTCCTTAATTATATGCCATAACATGGACTGCAAATGATCAGCTTTTAAAGTGTCAATAGGAATAACACTGACATCATCTCTGTAACTGAAAAAAATGCTGACAATGACGGACACTTGAGTAGTTTTAGCAATACCTAGAGATTCAGCCTTACTAACACCACACATGACACCTCATTTGAGTGACAAAAGTAAATCAATGTAAATTTCATCAAGTAGAACGTTCACTCTTTGTTTGCATTCTTTCAGAAACTGTTTCGTAAGTTTAAGATATTCGGTGCTACAATCAATACTGCATTTCTTCAGGTTAAACTTACAGATCAGTTTTTGCAGCTTACTGGCATATGGCAGAAACAAATATACTATTTACGCAAAGTGGAATATGCTGCTAGATAATGAATTTAAACAAAAAACTAACAGTAATAAATTAGCACCAAAATTTCACAAATAGATTTGCACTCTCTTTACTACAAAAATGACACAGCTAATCCCAGTTACAAGCAGGGTTGCTAGAGTTCTGTTCAGTTGTTCCATGGACACCTGTGATGCAATATAGTCTACCACTTCCTAAAATACAATGTTTGTTTTTTTATTGTGGTATTTTTTGGACCATTTGATGAAGGACCTTCTGATTATTTACTGACAGCTTAACACTCAAATAATTTAGTATGCAGAAAGCACCAAGAACCATGGGAGTGCTATCAGCAATATCTATCAAACACACCACTACTTTTTCAGCATTAAAAAGACGGCACCACTGTCCTTTAAATTCTTCCTTCCCCACTGAGAAATACACCTTCACTTCAGATGAAGATTTTAATGTATTTACTTCTTCAAACTGATTTTATGTCTTCAGGCTATCAGAGACGCTGTTTTCCATGTTTTCCTATTCTGCATCTTCTATGAAAAGACCCATCAGATCTTAGGTTACTTGTTAAATTTTAAAACATTGATGACACAACATCAGGAAATAGCTAGGGGTAGGTTCTGCTGAATATCTTGATCTTCCCAATTATGAACTTCTCTGTTGCAGTTATGCCATTTTTCAAAAGTTCTTTGCATGCATGACAGGTTTCTTAAATTTTGTTAAATGTGTTGAGATTTCCCTCAGTCATTTGCTCTTAATTCTGTATTTTTTGACAGAGAAAAGTTACTAACTTTTTCATATTGTGATTTATAGTTGCTTTTACGTTCAGCTACACTACAGAAGTGTAGCATCCTAAAATAGTAAAACAAATATTACTAAATGTAGATGTAGACAATCATTGAGGCACTGTAATACCTACTCTCTCTTAGAATGGTTGTAAAAAGAGAATCTCAATTTCAAACATGCTATTAAATACAGTACGCTACAGAGTTGTGTTACCGAAGTAGTAATTGTTTTACTAACAGAATGGTGAATATAATTTTGCATTATACATTAATTAATCGCACAAAAATAAAATAATACCTTATGAAAACATTAGAACCCCTTACATTTAAAAAAGAAAGCAAGTTTCTACTAAAATATTCGTACATTACCTAACCAAGACAAACATTCATTTCAGTTATTCATATAGAAAGTAGCACTTTATTACAATGTCAGCAACAGAATGTTCAGATATTTTCTTCAAAAACAGCGCTCTTTCACCTAACATCGAACAACGCTCTCAATAGGTCAACAAATCTGCCTTGAATAGGACCGTAGGCTATTAATCCATCTTGCTGACAACACATTAATAATACTCGCCTATATTTATTATTGGTCACAAACACTACATTCATAGAACTATAAAATAACTGGAGAGGCTCTTACATCACAACTGTGAAGCCAAGAAATTTGGTGTGTAGCCATTTTCGTCTGACCAAAACACCACTGTTGTAAACTGGGAAGTATTACACACACTCCCGTGTTGTCCAAATCACCAGTGTTACAATGCATATCAATTAAATTACCTATCCAGGATCATCAAATTGCCAGTTTACTTCAAATACCCTCCATTTCAAAAATAATTGCATAAATGTTTCCTTCCCCTGAGCGATCATCATATCTCTTGTCGGCTCGAAAGAATCATATTCTCTGCCTTCTGTTACTGCTTTTGCACCCATCAATACTCCTATTGTTTCATTTTTCATTCCTTCCCTATGAGCCGTTTTCAAGTTTTTAAGGATACGAAACATTCGTTGCACCAAGGTGTTGTTAAAGGGAAGACAGAGGAGATGACCTGAATTCCAAATAAGCCAAATTAAATGTGCTATCCGTAGCTGAAAGCATATATTCTGTAGCTGAAGATGGATCTTCCATGCCAACATTTTGAAGATAGGCATTAAGGGTGTTATACTGTCCAGTACTACTCACACATGATTTGATAGACGACCATTGAGTTGCACAAGGACATAAACTATTGTGTATTTCAGTACGACAAAGCACTTGGAGTTCTTTATATGTCTCTCTGCTACCAAAACTTTTACTGAAATGAGAACTTAACTGAAATGAGAACCGACGTTTCTCAGCAGGTTCTCGACACCTCTTGGAAGTTTTAAGCATGCTTTTGAAGCACAAAGATGAGTCATTTGCCGTGAGCATCTAATATATGCTATAAGTGGGAAGTCTCTTTTTAAGCTCGAAAAACATGAATGATGCTCTCCAACCACAACATTTGTTGTGTATGAGCTAAACCCAACGAGATTATCGAGATTAATGCTCCTTGATTTTAAAGAATCTATCATTACCTCGTACAAGGTGTCAGCAGCACCTGATGAAACTTCAAACACATCAAAGAAACTAGTTTTAATCTGCCCTGAATTCATAGAAAATACACCCCTGTTAATGCACATTGTTTAGTAACATTAAGATCAGTAGTTTCATCCATGATCAGTGAAAAACTTTGCTGAATGTCTCAGTTCTTCATACAAGGACTCTGAAAGTGACTAACCTAACACAGTCTTAATAACACTTGTGATTTCATCTGCTTTAGAACAATCTTCTGAGAGATTGTTGAATCAGAAACACATTCTTAAAAACAGGAATCAAAGTGTCCAAGGTACTGAATGGTAAATTATTGGCAGCAGCAAGTGCTGTTAATTTTATTTCTGCTCTTCTTGCATCATCGGCATTGATATTTAGGACTGATGATTTATTAGAAGTAGAACCAACAGTTTTCAATTCATTAATATGTTTGGGAGACTTTGTGTGTCTCAAAATTTCAGATTCATGCCTGTTACAACACTATCACACATCTCGCAGTACGCCAAATCATGTCCATCCCTTCGTTTGTTACTGTTCTGCAACCAAGCAGTACACTCTGACAAGCTTAACCAGGAACCACAACCTCTATTTATTTTCAATTTATTTGATTTCCCATTCAAACACGATGTCGAGATAGAGGTAGCATTTGGTCCTTTTCAGTAATCTTACTTTGTAAATTAGAAGTGTCAGGTAAATTAGGTGAGACAGGAAAGTCAGGAAGAGCATGCAGACTGTCTGCACTTGCTTTGCCCAGCTTTGCCCAACCATTTATCTGTTTTAGAGAAATATAAGCACTACAGCTTCATAACTGTTCGAGATCATTCAATATAGTAGTCTGGTAAAAATTGAGATACTACTATCACAAGAACAACAACCTGACTATAGTGCACGTCATTTATGTTGGCGGCTGAGTTTAGGTTCGTTCTGCGCATCTGACGTCACGAAACACAGTCAACCAATGAACAGAGAACGACGTTGCCAGATCTCGACTACAGTGCAGAGCACGGACGAGTGTCTCCAGTTTTAGAAACGTTCAGTGATAAATAAAGTAATAGAACAAAAGCAATGTCTTGATAGCAGACTTTCTTTTATAGAAACTTCGCAAAAAGCATTCTTTATACCAATTGCTTCATATTCTATTAATAAATTAAACCAAACAAGCGATAAGACTCCTAATTCAGGTGATAGCAAGGAAAGGTGTTTGTATCAATCTCACGAACCGCTTTTTCGCAATAAAGAACAGAGGTAATTGTTTATTTCCTATTGTACTTCGACGAAGCATGAGTAATTCATAGTCATACCAACAGTATTTGTCAGTATTTTGTGTGACATATTAGAGTCCTCATGGAGTACTGCTGCCCGTCGGGCTGCATTAGTGTAACGTTGAAAGTGCTGGGTTACAAACCTTGTGCAGTGCATAATTTTTTTCTTTATTTAAAAACAACATCGAAGTGTCTTACTTCACGAATTTTATTCGTTTGAATGCAGTTTTTTGAAATTTTTTAGTGCTTTGTCTCTTCATTAACCCTTTCGCTGCTGCAGACACGTGCTCCCTGCATTTTGTAATCACTGCACTGCTCGCCTGTGCAGACACATGGTGTTCCAACTGTTTTGATACACTTATCATTCGATTTCACAAAAACTATTTGCCCCTAAAATTTGATTTTTACACTTCTTCTTGACTGATACCTTCCCCCCATAAATGAATAAATTTTGTTTCAACACAGTTATTGTGCAGCATTAAATATAGTAAACCATTCCACGAAATTTTGAAGAGTTTGCAGAGGTAAAAATCCATAGTGTATACTTTCCATATGGTCGATTTTAGTTGCCACAATGTTGAGAATGAAATGTGGACAAGATACCTAAATCTCAATAAAATTTACTGTATAACAACATCTTATTTAATTTAAGTACAGCATAGATGTCGTATGCAATATTGAGAAATATTCCATCTTTTGCGACTGTAACTACGTGCGGGAAAATAAGCACTTAAATTTTTCTGTGTGAGCTGTGATTTCTCCCTATATAGGTGGCTGGCAACAGAAAGCTTTCACAATCAGAGCAGAAAACTGGTGATTGAATTTTCATGAAAAGACCCCGTCGCAACGAAAAATGGCTTTGTTTTAATGATTGCCACTCCAATTCATGTACCATGTCTGTGGCACTATCTCCCCTATTTCGCAATAATACAAAACGAGCTGCCCTTCTTTGATCGATTTCGATGTCATCCATCAGTCGCACCTGATGCAGATCCCTCACCTCACAGCAATGCTCCAGAATAGAGCAGTAAGCAAGCAGTCTCTTTAATAGACCTGTTGCACCTTCTAAGTGTTCTGCCAATGAATTGCAGTCCTTGGTTTACTCTACCCACAACAATATTTATGCGATCTTTCCAATTTAGTTTATTTGTAATTGTAATCCCTAAGTATTTACTTGAATTTACCGTCTTCAGATTGATGTGATTCAGATGTGCTTTGGACTGCCGTACCTGTACGTAGTTTGGAGACGCAATGCAGTGCACTAGCACAATCCCCACTCTTCTCCCAGTTATCATAACTGCTTGTACTGCTTTTGTACCACCTCATCTTGCAGGAGAAAGCTTCGTTTGGCTCTGATCTTGCACATTGTACACAGTTGGTGGAGCTACAATAACATGCTCTCATTTCCACCGAGTGGTCAAAAGATGATCCTGTTGCATCAACTCAGCTCATCCAGTTTCTACATGGGTTGCAGAAGGTGGTAGATATAGAGCTCTCCGACTTTTGCCCTAGTTCCGTCCTAAATTGGGACGATCACTCATGATTAATTTAATTAATTAGCCTACCAATTTGATATCAGTGACATGCCGCTTGGTGAGTGTAGGCGATGGCGAGGTCACCACAGATATGATTTTTCACTTGCTGTTTTTTTTTCTTTGTGGCGATATCTTTTAACGATATTTCAATGGTCCACCTATACATTGAGACACAACCATCGTAATAAAATCAAAAGTGTTACCGAATTTATGTGATACGTAGTATAAAACTTATATTCACAACTTCTCTATGCTGTTGTCATAAGATACTTCGTTTGTGGCGAGACATATGGTTAGCTTAATAGAGAATTCGAAAGTGAGGAGACGTCCTGTGACTGGTAGATCATAGCCGAGAATGAGTTTACTATTCTAGTCCCGTGATTCATGACGTGACAGATACGGAAAATATTTTTCTACCTGATGAAAGAATACTTAGAGCGAATAGAACCATGCCAGAGTCCTGTATAGGATTTTCACAATCAGTACATCTACATCTACATCTACATCCATACTCCGCAAGCCACCTGACGGTGTGTGGTGGAGGGTACCCTGAGTACCTCTATCGGTTCTCCCTTCTATTCCAGTCTCGTATTGTTCGTGAAAAAAAGAATTGTCGGTATGCTTCTGTGTGGGCTCTAATCTCTCTGATTTTATCCTCATGGTCTCTTCGCGAGATATACGTTGGAGGGAGCAATATACTGCTTGACTCTTCGGTGAAGGTATTTTCTCGAAACTTTAACAAAAGCCCGTACCGAGCTACTGAACGTCTCTCCTGCAGAGTCTTCCACTGGAGTTTATCTGTCATCTCCATAACGCTTTCGCGATTACTAAATGATCCTGTAACGAAGCGCGCTGCTCTCCGTTGGATCTTCTCTATCTCTTCTATCAACCCTATCTGGTACGGATCCACACTGCTGAGCAGTATTCAAGCAGTGGGCGACCAAGCGTACTGTAACCTACTTCCTTTTGCTTTCGGATTGCATTTCCTTAGGATTCTCCCAATGAATCTCAGTCTGGCATCTGCTTTATCGACGATCAACTTTATATGATCATTCCATTTTAAATCACTTCTAATGTGAACTCCCAAATAATTTATGGAATTAACTGCTTCCAGTTGCTGACCTGCTATTTTGTACCTAAATGATAAGGGATCTATTTTTCTATGTATTCGCAGCACATTACACTTGTCTACATTGAGATTCAATTGCCATTCTCTGCACCATGTGTCAATTCGCTGCAGATCCTCCTGCATTTCAGTACAATTTTCCATTGTTACAACATCTCGATACACCACAGCATCATCTGCAAAAAGCCTCAGTGAACTTCCGATGTCATCCACCAGGTCATTTATGTATATTGTGAATAGCAACGATCCTACGACACTCCCCTGCGGCACACCTGAAACCACTCTTACTTCGGAAGACTTCCCACCATTGAGAATGACATGCTGCGTTCTGTTATCTAGGAACTCTTCAATCCAATCACACAATTGGTCTGATAGTCCATATGCTCTTACTTTGTTCATTAAACGACTGTCGGGAACTGTATCGAACGCTTTGCGGAAGTCAAGAAACATGGCATCTACCTGTGAACCAGTGTCTATGGCCCTCTGAGTCTCGTGGACGAATAGCGCGAGCTGGGTTTCACACGAACGTCTTTTTCGAAACCCATGCTGATTCCTACAGAGTGGATTTCTAGTCTCCAGAAAAGTCATTATACTAGAACATAATACGTGTTCCAAAATTCTACAACTGATCAACGTTAGAGATATAGGTCTATAGTTCTGTACATCTGTTCGACGTCCCTTCTTGAAAACGGGGATCACCTGTGCCCTTTTCCAATCCTTTGGAAGGCTACGGTCTTCTAGAGACCTACGGTACACCGCTGCAAGAAGAGGGGCAAGTTCCTTCGCGTACTCTGTGTAAAATCGAACTGGTATCCCATCACGTCCAGTGGCCTTTTCTCTTTTGAGCGATTTTCATTGTTTCTCTATCCCTCTGTCGTCTATTTCGATATATACTATTTTGTCATCTGTGCGACAATCTAGAGAAGGAACTACAGTGCAGTCTTCCTCTGTGAAACAACTTTGGAAAAAGACATTTAGTATTTCGACCTTTAGTCTGTCATCCTCTGTTTCAGTACCATTTTGGTCACAGAGTGTCAGGACATTTTGTTTTGATCCACCAACCGCTTTGACATAAGACCAAAATTTCTTAGGATTTTCTGTCAAGTCAGTACATAGAACTTTACTTTCGAATTCATTGAACGCTTCTCGCATAGCCCTCCTCACACTATATTTCGCTCCGCGTAATTTTTGTTCGACTGCAAGAATTTGGCTATGTTTATGATTGCTGTGAAGTTCCCTTTGCTTCTGCAGCAGTTTTCTAACTCGGTTGTTGTACCACGGTGGGTCTTTTGCTTGGCACATACTCATCTAACACATATTGTATGATGGTTTTGAACTTTGTCCACTGATCCTCAACACTATCTGTACTTGAGACAATACTTTTGTGTTGAGCCGTTAGGTACTCTGTAATCTGCTTTTTGTCGCTTTTGCTAAACAGAAAAATCTTCCTATCTTTTTTTAATATTTCTATTTACGGCTGAAATCACCGATGCAGTAACCGATTTATGATCGCCGATTCCCTGTTCTGCGTTAACTGTTTCAAATAGTTCGGGTCTGTTTGTCACCAGAAGGTCTAATATGTTATCGCCACGAGTCGATTCTCTGTTATCTGCTCAAGGTAGTTTTCAGATAAAGCACTTTAAAAAATTTCACTGGATTCTTTGTCCCTGCCACCCGTTATAAACGTTTGAGTCTCCCAGTCTATTTCCGGCAAATTAAAATCTGCACCCAGAAATATAACTTGGTGGGGAAATCTACTCGAAATATTATCCAAATTATCCTTCAGGTGCTCAGCCACAAAAGCTGCTGAGCCAGGGGGGCTATAGAGACATCCAATTACCATATCTGAGCCTGCTTTAACCGTGACCTTCACCCAAATCATTTCACATTTCGGATCTCCGTCAATTTCCTTCGATACTATTGCACTTCTATTGCTATAAACATGCCTCCCCCTTCACTGTCCAGCCTGTCTCTGCGGTATACATTCCAATCTAAGTTTAGGATTTCATTACTGTTTACGTGTGGTTTCAGCCAACTTTCTGTCCCTAGTACTATATGGGCGTTGTGACCGTTTATTAATGAGAGCAGTTCTGGGACCTTTCTATAGACGCTCCTGCAGTTTACTATTAGCACGTTAATATTGTTATTCCCTGTTGCATTTTGCCTATTCCTACCTTGCCGTGTCTCAGGAGCGTCTTGTCGGGCCTAGGGAAGGAATTCTCTAACCTTAAAAACCGCCATGTGCACTCCACACGTAATCCGCTACCCTTGTAACCCCTTCCGGCGTGTAGTGCACGCCTGACCTATTCAGGGGGACCCTACATTTCTCCACCCGTTAACAGAGGTCGAGAAATTTGCACCCCAGAATCGTCTGCGCCTCTGGTTTAAGCCTTCCACTCGGCACCAAACCAGAGGACCGCGACCGGTTCTGGGAACGATACTACAAATAGTTAGCTGTGATTCCGCCCAGCGAGCGAGGCTTTCCACCTGCACCATTTCCGCCAACCGCCTGTACGAACTGAGAATGACCTCTGAACCCAGGCGGCTGGGGTCATTGGTGCCGACATGAGCAACAATTTGCAGTTGGGTGCAGCCTGTGCTCTCTATCGCCGCCGCAGGGCCTCCTCCACACCTCGGATGAGACCCCCCAGCAAGCAGACAGAGTAAACACTGGCCATCTTCACGGACCTTTCCGCTATTTCCCTAACGGGCTCCATCACCCGCCTAACGTTGGAGCTCCCAATAACTAATAAACCCCTTCCCCCGTGTGCCTGCTCGGACCTTGCTGAAGGAGCAGCCACATGTCCATTCACAGGCAGAGCGGGCGATGCCACACGTCCAGCCTCCACATTTACCCTCAGCCTCGTGCGCCACGAACGCCGCTGAACCCGCCACTCCCCTTAGGGAGAGGGTGGCCCAATCGCGCCCGGTACCCGCGAAGATGTCTCGACAGCTGGGACAGTAGGTGAAGCATGTAACACCTGGGGTGTACCATGAGACTCACCAAATTCCCCACTGCCGAGGCAGCAGCCTGAAGACGGCTGACCGCGGCCATCAACACGCTCAGCTATTCGCAAACAGTGGCCAGCTCCTCCTGCGTCCGTACACAGCAGTCACACATCCTACCCATCCTAAGGAATCAGTTTTCTGTAGGGAGTTAATCAACTTTTAACTAGACTGCTATTTCACTAAAGGCTGCTGATTGTTGACTAAACTGTGATTGCTAGCCACTTCTTGTAGAAAACAATGAAAATAGCACTACCTGTCTCTGGACTGTATGCAAAACAAACACTAGCACTACTGGCCCTGTGGCTGACCAAAGGGACTTTCTGACTTATTCGCGGTATTTAGTGATGTGGAAACGGGTGTATTGTCCGATTTTATCTATTTTGGAAAATAGCTCGTATAAACGGGAGGAATCTACACTTCGCGTGAGAAATTCGAGGCGTATTGTCAACAACATCTTTGCCTTGTATTGGTTGAAGTAGTTTTTCTAAGCTGGTTTGTGTATGTAGGGCTGGATTTGTTCAGAACTACTGCATACGTCGAAGCTGCTGCTGCTGCTTGTTTTGCAGTGTACCACAGCAGCCTGCAAGGGCGGTCATGAGGAGTCGGCAACCGCAAGTAACAGATTAGCTCAGCCTTTGATGGGTACAAAGAATGTCTGATCTTGCCTGCGGCAGCGGGGACTGACTAGGTGACCAGTGGGCTGGGTGAACGTGGCATAAGCAGAAGTGTGTGTGTTGCGTAAGAGAAGATTCAAAATGTTGGACGTTTGCGGTGGACATATTGATAACATCCGATTTCATACCATTCCAGTCGTCCCCGGATGTCCTCCATGGCCGAGGGTGGAGCACTCTGGCGTACACAAGTGTCAACGATTGCGGCTGCGGCCGCGGCGGAAATTTTATGTGACTTTTTACGTCGGCGCCGGCGGCGTTTAAGAGGTTTTGTGCGCTGAATGTGGACGTCTGAGAAGTGAGTGCGCGGGATGTGCGAATGCTTCAGCGATCTCCGACCCATGGCAACTACTGATACGGACTGGGTCGTGGTTTAAGTGTGATGTTTAGTGCTTCTCAATACATCGCAGTGGACGCTGCCTTATAGTGGTATTTGCTGTCGTCTCTAACCTAGCATGGGATAGGTTCAAATGGCTCTGAGCACTATGGGACTTAACATCTAAGGTCATCAGTCCCCTAGAACTTAGAACTACTTAAACCTAACTAACCTAAGGACATCACACACATCCATGCCTGAGGCAGCATTCGAACCTGCTACCGCAACGGTCGCGCTGTCCAACACTGAAGGGCCTAGAACCGCTCGGTCACACCGACCAGCCATGCGATAGGGCTTTTTTCCTTCCGAATGTAGCAGAGAGAACCAGTTTGGGAATTCTAAAGTGCTTTAAAAACCCAATCGCTACGTCAGATTCCCAATTGATAGAGACCTCTGACATGTAGCCACGGCTACTTGTGACTATGGACTGGATCGTGGTTTCAGTGTGTCGTGTTTAATCCTGCTCAGAACTTTGGCGAGGAATCTGTCTCGCAGTGGTAGTTGCTCTTGTCTCTAACCCTATCATTCAGTAGGCCTTCCTCCTTCTTCGTGTTGCAAATGTAGCAGAGAGAAGCAGCTTAGTGGATATATAGTGCTTTAAAAAAAATAGTTGCAACGTCAGATATCCAGTTGATACCGATTTATGACATTTAGCCATGGACAGCTTATTAATACCGATTGAATCGTGGTTTAAGTATGTCATGGTTAGTGTTTCTCAATACATCGCAATGGACTCTGTCTTGCAGTGGAATTTGTTGTTGTCTCTATTGTATCACGAACCTTCCGCCCTCCTTCCCAAAGTATTGCAAAGAACCGATTTAGGAATCCCATAGTACTTTTAAAAAGCCAATCGTGACATCAAATTACCGATTGATCAATTTATTGTTACCGATAGTTGTACTGCGTGCACGTATGCATTCAGATGTGGGTCCCTCTCCCAGACGGTGCAGACAGGTGCTACGCTGTAGACGGCAAATGGTGCACACTTCGCGATTGCTAGTTTGTGTGATCGGTAGAATTTTTTTAATCAGATATGTTAAGTGGAACACTGTGGTGGAGTGGGGTGTTAGTGCTCTCAAAATTTGGTACATACAAGACGGATATATTCAGGGCTGCGATCTATTTGTGGTGGAAATTTCATTACTTGATTTGCATAATGTTTGTGCATGTTATTCAAACGTTGAAAATATGTTTTATTGTGAAGAAGGATCATCGTAAGGTGGAAAAAATGGCTCTGAGCACTATGGGACTCAACTGCTGTGGTCATCAGTCCCCTAGAACTTAGAACTACTTAAACCTAACTAACCTAAGGACATCACACACATCCATGCCCGAAGCAGGATTCGAACCTGCGACCGTAGCAGTCGGACGATTCCAGACTGCGCGCCTAGACCCGCGAGACCACTGCGGCCGGCACACGCGTAAGGTGGAGACGAGTGTTTTAAGCGACCTATTTGACCGCTGTAAATTGTAAAACAATTAATTTGAGAGGACAGTGCAAAATGGCTTATTTGACTCTATTTTTAATTCGAAATTGTGTCAGCCCTCCTTCTGACTCCAGCATTAGCCAATGGGAACACTGTATTCTGAGGAGAGAGGCAAACCTCCAGCTGCATGTTTCGCGATGTTGATTCACACAGACAGTCAGGGAGTGGACTGTTGAGGAAGTCAGAGACAAGAAGCGAGTTGGGTTTTCCCAATCAAAAGATTGCACCACTTGATGCTTTGTTTGGGGTCTGCGGGGTCAAAGGAGGCCTATACATGATGGTGTGGTATTTAGTAACATGATCTGTAATTAGCACATTGGGTGGTTTTGACCTTTGTTGCGGTGCCCTGACAATAGAGACACACATGGGAGATCCCAAATGGCGCCTACAATATCACACTTAGTTCCAGTCATGCCCTGTAGACCACTTTTGCAGGGTTTACCCGTCAGTGCAATGACACTATATGTTTCTCGATCTGTACAAAATTTGCCACTGAGATTCTAGCAATTTATCCACCTGCAGAAAGTAATGGCGAGTTTCGAAATATGTCATGAACTTTTAGATATGTAATTGTTCTAATTTTCCTATCTATGCTTAGACGCCATTGTGCTTCGAAAAGTGAGGGAAATAAATAAAAAGGGCCATAACATCTTTGACTCTGGGAGCAAATATAAACTGCTCCTCATCGTTTCCAAGTGTCATCACAATAAAGAAGTGCTGCAGTTGTTGAAATATTCTATACTGTGATCGATTTCCTGACAAATTCTTTAAATAAACTATATTCCATACTCCATCTTGTATCTTGTAAATTGTTTAAATAAACAGTATTCCATATAGTGCAGTCAATTATCCAACAAATTCTTCAACTAAATAAATAAACTATATTCCAAACACTGCCTTGTATCCCCTAAAGTGTTTAAATAAACAGTATTCTACAAATTATCTAAACTGTTTAAACAATGTTCCATGCACTGCAATCGACATCCTGACAAATTCCTTCAATAGATAAATGAACGATATTCCATGCAACACCTTGAATCCCATACATTGTTTAAAAAAATAATATTCCACACATTCTCGAAATTGTTTAAACTATATTCCATACACTCAGTCGATTTCCCTCCAAATAACCGATCGATTGAGTCTTTTTCCTGCCAATTTCCGGGAGGGG
Source organism: Schistocerca gregaria (assembly GCF_023897955.1). Classification (NCBI taxonomy): domain Eukaryota; kingdom Metazoa; phylum Arthropoda; class Insecta; order Orthoptera; family Acrididae; genus Schistocerca; species Schistocerca gregaria. The sequence continues at coordinate 858,290,007 of NC_064920.1, forward strand.
GAGGGTTGGGGGGTTTCCCAGAGGGTGGATTAAATTAAATGATCGATTTAATTAATAAGTCGATCAAGTCGATATCAAAAGTGTGTTTTTATCAGCGAGGGGAGTTCAGTGAGGGATGAGGAAGGAGGAAGTGGAGAGGGATGAGGAGAAGGGGGGTGGGGGAACAAGAGGTTAAGGACCAGTCATTCAAAAGGATGAATTATCCCTAGGGGATCATAACCCATCCATCAAAAGGATGGATTATCCACTGCGGTCTTCATCCCCTAAGCAGAACAGTAGGCTAAGAACTTGTCAATCTATGGAGAACAATAGGTTTGCCCTTAAGTGCATACTTACTCCTGGATGAAGGCAGCCCGCACTAATGAAAGGCATCTGAAACGAGCTTGTCCTCATACTGAGATTCATTGCAACACAGTCACATGCACCAATACCATCCAGCTTTTGTCAACTGCACTGACGAAGGAATGGAACACCCTACGATAAGAACTCCTTACAGACCTTAAGACCAACATGAGAGCATGTTGCAGAGCAGGCATTGACATCCTTGGTGATCACACACCCTATTAAGAACCTCATCCTGCCTTTTGTAATGTCCAGATGCCCATTATAAATCATGGTGACTTTACGGTAATTATTGTTTTTCAATGAAAACATCATTTCTGTTCGTCATAGTGTATTTCTTCGTTACCTTCTACACTATATTCATGTCGTTATTTCTATGTATAGTTTCACCAAGCTATGTTACTACATCTACATCATGCAAAAGTTAATTCTGTACTTAATTTTTCAGGCCAGTGTAGTATGAATGTATGGGTCTGTGAATACTTCCAGGATCCTGTTGTTTATAGTAGCATGAAACTAATATATGTTGTACAATCTGTTGTATGTGCGACATGATCACCATCACGAGATCCTGAAGAGTATGGAGAGGCATATTCCTATTGCCAACTCAACGCTGTCAACGATTTGTTGCTCTTACTGACCCACTGCTATTACCGACCTGCTGTAATTGTCAACCTATTGTAGTTATCGACCTGAAGATGTCCTCAAGACATTGCACTATAAATCAGATGAAAGACAGGTGCCAGATATTGTCCTGTCATTGGTTTCCTGAAGGTAACATTTTCCCGATGACCAGTGACCAACTGCCAGGGCAAAGCAGTGTAAAGGTTTCTCACTCATTCCAACAGAAGCCAAATCAAAAGAAATTCCTGACTCTCTTAAAAAAAAACTTGTATCAAAATTTGTATTAATTCAGTGTATGTGGTACACATATTGTATATCACAGTGCTGACTTTATATTTCAAACTCAGGAATCAAGTCACTCCATTATGATCACTCAATTAATGCTATGAAATATTATTATGTTTTTCTTAAGAACTTTGGAGACTATTTTATGTTGGAATTGCTCCCTGCATGAAACTATGCATGATTAGGCTTGTTAGAAACGTCATTAATGTTAAAACTCTCATGTATCATGTTGTAACAATGCAATTGGTAGAAGCAAGGTAGTGTCTTGTGTACAAATAAAGTAGTTGTTGTATTTAATAAAAATTGAAATGAAATGTTGATACTTTTGGACAGAGTCCATGTATTAGCTGTCTTCTTGTTAAAATTATATAATATAATGTAATTGTTGTGTGCTCAATTATTGGTACAATAAATGTGATAAGTATTGCAAATAGTGTGAAAATCAATTTTTTGTGTTTGATAAAGTAGATTTCAAGCTGTTGGTCAACTGTTCTGTTTGTCCTAAATACACGCTATGTGCACATTCTTACTTCGTTCACTGAGCATAATGGCACAGTGATCAGCACGTTGGACTTGCGTTCAGGAGGACAACAGTTCAAACCCACACCTGGCCATCCTGATTTTGGTTTTCTGTGATTTCCCTAAATCACTTCAGGCATATGGCAGGTTGGTCCCTTTCAAAGGGCACAATCAACTTCCTTCCCTATTAGGTGGGACCTATTTGATCCCCTCCCCCAAATCAATCAACCAACCAACCATCTTCATTCAGATATAGAGGAATAATCATCCTACAGGTTAAAATCAAGGGAGATTCCTTGTCAACAGTTTATTTGAGTGTTGTAGTAAACATAGAGACTAATGTTCCACTGGTAACATGTATCCAAAGAAAACTTTTTGCAACGATGAATGATCTATTTGTAATACGTAAATAGTGGTCATCAATCTTCATGGTTTACACTATACTCAAATATAAAGCTAACAATGCCATCATGTCCTAATAAAACATTAGTGATGCCATTTAATTGTTGCTAAAAGTATTATATTTCATTATAGAACAAGTTTATGAAACATGCACACATCCACTCAAAAAGCCCAACTATTGGTGTTGAGTACACATATACCCATATTAAAAAGTTAGAGGTCAGTTCCGGGAAACATGTGTGAGGAAGTTAGTATCTACCTCTATTTACTCACCAATTGAATCCAATACAATACTTGAATTGGGGACTGTGATTCAACAAATATTTTGCATAAAGTATCTAGTAAGGAATGTTTGGAACCGCTGACTCTTTTACACAGCAGTAAGTGTTTGCTACACGAAGCATGTAATTGTTTGAGAAACTGTGTACTGGAAATATTATGTCTAAACACGGCTGCAACTTCAGACAGTCGTTGTATTTGCCACTGTAATACTGTGTCATAAGAGAGTGAGGCTGTCTATTTGCATAGAAACATATTGATGTGAAATCAAATTTGCTCATCATAATATTTTTAAGTGGCAATAAATGTGGAAAAAATCATGTTATTTGGAAATGTTGTAGTGTACATCACTTGCATAGTTCCTATAAATCAGTTTACAGATATTCTACGAGATTTTGATCGTCAAGAGTCATAGGGCTTAATGGATAATGCAGGTAGGCATCATCTGGAGCACTTGGAGTTACTTCAGTCAGCTTCATCAATATACCGCTTCCGATTTGGAAACACAGTCAGTGGAGCGGTATGGCAACCTTAGGAAAGCAGGTGTGAAAAGAGCAACATGTAAGCCAAACTCTGAAACATCCAAAGGAACTTCTAACACATTATGTACCCAAGAAGATACTGCTGGGATAAGATGAATGCAAGTCTGTATAATCTAGTAGACTAAATTGAATATGCAAGACATTTCTCCATGCTTTATTCTCCTGGGAAAATCATTCACCTTCCTCTCTCTCTCTCTGGGAACAAAATACTTACTATTTTCGTATATTGATCCTCTGGAGACTGTATTATAATAATAATTAAAAATATATAATAAAAATGGAAAAATTAAAGGATAGTATAATTGCATTATTAGTAAATCTTATATGTGTACAAAACTGTGCTATTCTTCATTGACTTTACCTTGTGTCTATTCTTTTTTTCTGTGTGTGTATGTCCATAATTATATATATATATATATATATATATATATATATATTCTGAAAGCTCTTCCTCCCTTACATTTCAATTGTAGGTGCAGGCAGTCGACTCCATGGACTCCAGTGCTCCAGTGCGTCTCAAGATGAAGGAAATACTCCCAACGTGGCTCCTCTTCACTTCAATAAAAATACTTAATACTGTTCTTAAGTCTTCTCTTATTCAGAATCACATATAATACAAAACACTCATAGCACATCATACTTCGAGCAATACATCTTAACAATCCTTCTACATATGAGAGTGTGAAACAAAATCATGTACAAAGAAAAATGAATGATGTTTTTGTTCATTTGCCTGTGTCTTACCGCACATTCATAATTAATGTCTTTGCCAAAGCTTATGGTTGGTCCTTGGTTCTGTCATTATCACTGTTTCATTGTTTTTAATAAATTTTAACTTTACAATATCGGGGGTTGGGGGGTCTTTCAACATGTACCTAGACAAGGCGAATTTTGCCTTATCATGTAAAGGCCATATTAACACCTATACAGTTACTGTGGTTGTTCACATACTTCGCGATTGTCAGCACACACAATTTCAGGTGTATTTTGTGAGGAGTAGCACATAATGGCCTTTCATATTGTAGAAAAGACTAACAAGCACTTTTAATGGTAATATAAATTTCTGTAACTGAACATTTTTCTGACACTTCCATCTATTCAGGCTATTCACTGCTGACATTTTTCATGCACAGTACCTGCATTACTTATCAGTTTGTTATCTGCATCAGAAGGAATTTTACTTAGCCTATACTGCTACAAAATTTGACCAACACACTGATGGGTAATTGTTTTCCAGTGTAAGGAAAAAGCTTAAAAAGCCTTCTCAGACTTTGTGAGGTGAACCATACAGTAGTTTGTAGCCAAAAATTTATAAAGTATGTGCTTTTTCTTATGGAAGATAAGGTCTTAAAATCTCAACAATGCATTCTCTACCAACCATGTTTAAAGCAAATTGTGACATCAGGATTAGGTGAGATAGCATTACAATATTTCTTTTGAAATTAGAGCTATATAATGAGGATATATTATGTCCACATAAATTGCCACCAGCTAATGTGCCCACAACATAGACATGTCACAAAACTGCATACTGAAATCTATAAAAACTTTCATTTAAGTGGCAGGGTACTTTCAAAAGAGCAAACATCAAATATGACATGAGCGCATTGTTTATGACCTAAAACAACACACATCAGGCTTTTGGCATTTGGTAGAGGTACATTGTTGCTTCTAAGGCAATGTTTAAACGGCGAGGTCCTCAGCTACTGACAAACTGTGTCTCATCAATTTCTGACTTTTGATATAATTTGTGACCTGTGCTTAGCAAGCTTTCCATTTAAACTAACGTTACAACTCTACATTAAATCATCTTTACAGCAGAGCTATGTAGAACCAACCAAACACAATGGCAAAGAAGTGATAACCTACCATTGCATGAAAACTTCCACCTGCACACACTTTCTAACACACATGAATCTTAATCAGGTTTGATCCCAAGGGGAGGTTTGTCCTACATGTGAATCTGCAATCAAGTGGTGCTTCAGTACCAACAGAAAATATTGTGACCGCAAGTATTTGAAAGCAGCCACTACACCTGTGTCTCCTTTACCTGCAATAGCCACCAACACATCCTTATTTTTCCACCCACATATGATGTTCGTTAGTTCCTCGCCTGATACTTAAATGTACAACCAATTACAAATTACAAGAGCCTGAGATAAAAACAAAAACTGAAGACAGGCAATTACTTGTCTGTGGATAACAGATTCGTGGTGCATCACTAACAAAATGTCTGATTTCTCACGTTTTTGAGCTATAGTAGTGTTTGTAGCATGTAGGCTCTAGGTGAGATTTGCACATGCACACCTAGACTGAAATATGAAGTTATCTGTTTTGGGTGCCAAAAGCAGGAATGAGATCAGAGGCTGCAAGAAGGCAGCATAGAAACATTGACCGAAATTGTCTGTGCACTAAGTACTGTAAAACGAATTTTTCTTTTTCTTTCCTTACAGCTAGCCTCAAAGTAGATGACCGAGTGTGTAATCCATAAAAGACATTGACCCATGCACTTCAGGAGATTCAAACTGTTCAAAAGAAAATAACATGACACAGCACAGATAAATTTATCTGTAGCAGAATGGCACAGATTGTGGAACAGGGGTTACAGGCCTACTGATCATATTTTGTGACATATAATTAATACAGTCACTGACTTGTGACTGCTGCCTTCACTTAGTTACAACTGCAGAAAAGGGCTGGGCCTAAAGCAGCAAAACTCACTAATTTGAATTCTTACATTTCTCAACTGTCTCTTACAGACACTTCTTGTTTTCCACACTATAGCCAAGGCTAGAAGTTGTGTAACTGATCAGATTTATAAAACATCAAGAGGAATACACAAGACTGAAATGTAACAACTGAGTGTATAAATAATAGCTACTGCTACTGAAAAGTCCCACAACTTTAGCAATGGAACACAAAACTACATAAGTTACTCCATTGTTGCCCATAGCGGCACATCAAATCTTTGTAAATGTGTTGCTACATCAGAAGTTAGCATTCATTTGCATTCAAGGAGACATATATGCGTTTTCGACATTTAATGCAGTGCCCACACAATTTTTTACGTTTTTTACAAATATCCATATTTTTTAGGTTTGGGAATAAGGATCTTTTGATTTTTATTTTCATTACACCTCATCAACAATTTATATGCTTTTTACTTCAGTTATTGACTTACATCATCATGGATGTATCTGAAACTTCTATCAAATCTTCATTTGATACAAATGTTGTAATTTATTATGAACAGTGTTTTGATCAGTTTTCAATTTTAAATATAAATCATGGCCACTTATGATAGAAAATCTGAATCAAGCCAGAAGAAATGGTGCAAATACATTGAGCCATTTAGTAGTGCAAAACAGTTTAGTGAATTAATTAAAATTGCATATGTTTCTTTGAAGTGCCAGCTCATAATGCTGGTGTTGAGAGTTTGTTCTCCTTAATACAAGCACAGAGGACATGTGTAAAATGATTCAGTCCAGTGAAAAATACACAAGGGATATGGGATGTAAAGTAAAGTAGGTATGTATGATGTGTACACTATAACATTTTTATTTTGTTTGTTTTTTGTCTAATATAGCCAGATGACATCATCATACAAAGTATTCAAGTGTTGCAGATATCATGCCTCCAATGAACAATTCAGTTTCCTACTGGACAAACATTAGCTGTTCATTTATTTGATTTAGAAATTTGTGAAATTCCTTTCAGTAATGAATAGGTAGCACATGTGTTCAAGTAATGATAATTTAATAATTATGCTTTCACTCATTTCCTATTTGTTTTTATATGTATTTCCCCCCTCTCTCTCTCTCCCTCCCTCTCCCCCTCCCCCATCTCTCTCTCTCTCTCTCTCTCTCTCTCTCTCTCAGTTGAAAACTAACAGCTCAAAAGCAGAAGACATTTGTGTTTTATCTAATTTTGTAATTGAAGAAGTAAAAGACATAATAGCATACCCACTCAGTTTACTTGTAAACTGGATGTCTGGTATTTGTTGCTTACAATTAGGTTTAAAAATGACAGTGGTCACTCCACTACACAGAAAAGGAGATAAGTCATATCCAAGTAATTACTGACCAATTTCTCTAATACCCATTCTAACAGAAGTAGCAGAGCACTGCATTCAACTTCAAATCCATAAGCATCTATCTGCCAGCGTCCTCAGTGATTCTCAGTATTGATTTAGACTTTGATAATCAACTGTGAAAGCAGTGGAAAATATTGTTTCTTTCACCTTGCCTGTATTTGAATCCAAACTTTGTCAATACCACATTTGTTCAAGTCTATTAAAAAAGCTATACTGTCATAGTCTCAAATGCGAACTTATATATTTCATTACATTTTATCTGAGCGGAGACAACAGCAACATTTTGCATATTGTATTATTTTATTAACTCCCTGTAAATTTATGAAGCAAAATGGAATATCGTGTGTGTTTTGTGGGACTTTCCTATCACGATTAAATTTGGTTTCCTTAAAATGACATATAATTTATATCTGTGAAATTAATTTTTAGGCATCAATGTATGTCTTAGTTTTGTCCCTGTCAGTGGAGACGATAGTAACACTGGTAGGGTACAAAAGTAACAAAATAAGTAAAACTTCATTTTGTCAACAAAATGATTTATAGAGTAACTTAAAGTAAATTGCCATTAAAAAACATTAAACAAACATCAATAAACAGCAGAAAAACATATAACCTCAGTTACATTTGCAGTTTTCAAATTAACTGAAATATTTGTTAATAATACTGAGTGAATCCATGGATTATGATTAAATGTTCCTGAGTCAATGAAACAGAAGAGTAATGAATGTCTTAATGTCCTATTCATATTCGCAGTTGTGACACACAACAAGCAACATGAGACCAAGCCTTATATTCCAAACATTGAATCCACTACTCCTTGAGATGACTGTGGTGGTAAGGTTCGAGACATACAAGGCAGTAGCTGTCTTCATCTTCTGATGACGTTTTTTTAGGTTTTTCTGCTGTTGTGCTCTTGGCCTGCTGCTTTTTAAACTTAGCATCTTCTTCAATTTCTTTGTCTCTGAATTGGCTCTTAGCCCTTCTTCTAAATCCAATTTCTCTGGAGCATCGATCAAAATTGGAGACTTTCTCCTCTACCTCCCTTTTCTTGTGCTTTGCCTCGTACCTGCTTTTGGGAATTGACGAATAGCTTCAGGTGAAAATGTTACGCGAACTGAAAGAGATGACTGTACACCACTAGGCCTCGCATCACAGGCTGTGACACCTGGAAGTGATTCCTCTCGTCTTGATGCTGGATCAGCATTAGATATGCTCACAGCTTCTGATGGTCCGCTGAAAATCGCTAATGCCTTTGCATGGACATGGTTTGCTTTTATGATCAGAAGCTTGTAGCGCTGGCGATCAGTGATGGCAGATGGAGTAAAATCGGTTTCACAGAACTCACTCCTATTGAATGGTGCTATGCCTGTGCAGTGAAAGTTACCTGAAATGTTTTTGGAAGTTACAGCAAGTGGAACCCTTACAATTGAAGGGATGTCGTAAATTGACATGATTGATGCTCTAGATGCCGCATTCTGTGCATACAGTGGGAATGGCAACATAACATTCCCCATACTTTTGCAAAACTTCAGGCTTGTGATCGATATGTGAGATTTGTGACTGACAAGAAGCAGCAAACAATTGTGCTGAGGAGTTGGTTTAGAAAATTTGCAAAATGGTGCAAGAACACCAAGAATTCTTCTTCCTGTATCCAACCATTCGCATTTCATGCTCCAATGCAACCAATAGGACCATCTCAAACAAAATGATCATGATATCTTAAGCGATGGAATAGAAAAAAAAGGGGGAGTGCTGCTTCCCTGACCATTGATAGCAATAGCGACTGTGACAAGGGTGCCTGTTTCTGCTGAAGTGATGGCTCCTACCTGCTTTATTCCCTGTTTGGCTTCTGGACAGTGGTGATACCTGTCTCATCCATATTCCAGATCGCCAGGGGCTCAAATTTGTATCTCTCCATTACTTTAGTCTGGTAGTCAATAAAAGCCATTACCATTTGTTGGATTAAAATTCGTTGCTCGAACGAGACATTTGGCTTGAGGCGACCCAATAGACAATGGTGGATTCCTCTTCCTGAATGCTAAAAACCAGTTGGAACCAATAGCTTGGTTATCTACCCAAGTCGATGGAATTGGTATCATGTTTACTGCTGCCACTTCATGAGCTAATTTATGTATATTCTTAGGAAAAAGTCCTAGTAACATATTCAGCTATTATTTTATCTTCTTTGTCAGAGAACACTCATTTTACGCTTCTGTGTCCGACATGAGGCATCAGTGTGCTGCCACACTTAGATACATCTCTTTCTTGACATGGCACTTCTTTTGTTTCTTTGATGTTGCTCTAACACTTATGATTTTTAACATCATTTGCGCAATCCGATACACAATGTAGGAGTTAGTCCTTTTATAGCCATTGTAACTCATGTTCGTGGCATAATTTCCTGTGATAAAATAACTAAATAACGAATTTGTGGACTAATATCTCCTAAACATATGATACGTAATTTACTTATGCTAAAGAGAAAAACAGCGGATCTGTGTCTCTAATACTATTTTCTCAGTGACTGGGACGAAAGTAGCAGTGTTACTGTCGTCCCCAGCAGCAGTGTTTCTTTTGTCCCCTACCATACTTTTCTGTTAAATTCGTACTTTTGGCACAATCCATACAAATAACAAAAACATTGATAACGGTGGCATAAAACTGACAGTTTTACATAGTTACATTATTATAGTAGACTTATGATTACAGCATCCCGTTGCCCTTATAACAAATTTATGAGAGTTAAGAAAATTTACTCAAGGCACTGAAAACACGTTTTACTGCGTCACACTCAACAGTTCCTCTCCAATAATGACCAGCGACTGGTAGACAGTGCATAACCTTCAAGAACGTGCATTGTCTGAATCACGTGATTTTCAGAGCTACATGCGAAGATGGAGGGAAGGTGAATTTCTATCTCTGATTACATCTTATCTGAGTGTGAGAAGACAAATTTTACATTATAACAAAAAGAAATCAGACACACTGAGTGTAACACGAAGGCTCCCACAAGTTTCCATGTTTGGACTCACACTTTCCATAATTTATATAGGGATTTGTCCAATATGATACCTTATAAGTCCATACTATATGCAGATGACGGCATCTTTGTTACAACTGATTGTGCCTTGGACACACTCAATCTTAAATGTGCAGAAGAACTCAGAATATCCTGCATATGGTTCAGAACAAATGAATTACAAATTAACCATCCTAAACTATTAAATATTCTTTTCAGTCTATGGAACGACGACAACTACAGTCTTTGGCATTCGTCTTGATCCAAAATTAACTTGGAAAACTCACACTAACTATGTATGTAAAATTTAGCCCAAGTGATCTATCTGCTAAGTAAACTTAGAACTTGTGTGCCTTTTTCATAGCCACCTTACGTATGCAGTGCTGTGATGAGGCAACAACTGTGGAGCAAAAAGAATTTTTATTTGACAGAAAAAGACCATTAGTTGCGTTCCTACAGTAACGAATGATGTATTATGCAGAGAATACTTTAAAGTGCTCAGAACACTGACAGTTGCATCACTGTTTATTCTCAGCTGCTTGGTGCAGATCAAGGAAAACCAAGATAGCCATAAACTATGAGAGTCTATACAGAAACATGACACACATTAAAGGCAGACGATGGACATCCCAGTTATTGCACATGTGGGTACCCAAAACAGTTGCACTTACACAGGGACACAATTGTTTAATATGTTGCCACCTACAACACACAAATTATCATTAAGTGTCTTCTGTAATACCCCATAAACGTGACTTGAATAAAACGCCTTCTATACAACAGAAGGATTAAAAATATCTAATAAAAATTATCTAATCTACTAAAGCTGCTGTATGATATGACTGCTATATTACTTGAGCTATTCCAAAAGTGTTATTGTATCATACTACTACGTTTTATTTTCATAATGCACTTATACTTAATGATTAACATGCATCAAGCGTACCTCAATCATATTTCTTAAAATGGTTTCTCAGCATGTGTACTGTGTTACACTTGCTGTTTCTCCTTTTGTCATTCTGCATTTATATTTAATGATTACTGAATGTGTAAAGTATAAACCAAATATATTCCTTGAACACATTAAAAATATGGGACTTATTATGTAACTATATAAAATGACAACACCAGTTGCATGGAAAATGCTTAAACATGGACATTAGGCGGTGGCGTATGTCACGCACTCTTTCTCTTACCAGCGCGAGGCTGACTCGGTGTTTGATTCTGTTCGCCATTCTGGTGTCAACATGATGCTTGAACCTGGCGAAGATAGGAACTACATCCCCCTCTGGGCATCTCAGAAGGAAACTGAGAGAACTCAGCATCCTCCCCTTCCTCTGTCGAAGCTTATTCAGCTTCTTGATATTAAGGTACATCTCCTCCCCGTAGAGTCTTCTGTTGTAACTCTTCAGGCTTTCAGCAACACAAACATCCGGCAGTAGACCCGATTTTTCCACATGTCAAGATCTCGCCGGGGAAGCCTGAAGAGTTACATTAGAAATTATTTACCCATCAATGAGCCACATTTACATTGCATTTTATTAGTAGCAGGATAAAATGATATCTACCAAAACGAACTCAATAAAGCCAGTCACTACAGTATACTGATAATTTTTATTTTGGGACCACCTAATTACAACTAACTGGAACAATTTTTGTGCCATACCGGTACACATTTCGCCTTTATTGTTTGCAAGGCATCTTCAGTAGCAGATTTTGTGGATGTTGCGCTTTTTGTTCCTCTGTTATCGCTATTCTGCTCCTTATAAGTATAATTTGAAGTTTTATTTTCATTCTTCACAGCACTAGGAACTGAACACTCGTTTTGAACTTTCGTTTTGATTTTGGACGGCCTCAAAATAAAAATTATCAACATACCATAATATTATACGCTACTGAGGACGACAGGATTACAAAAGTTGAAAAAGCTGTTCATTATTTATATGAGACACTGTGTGGTCTCCACAAGCATGAAGGAATTGTTATGGGCATTCCTAATACATATGAACTTCGTTGTTTTTGGTGTGCTAATGGAAAAATAAAGAAAGCAAATTACGAGCACATATTTACATGCAATGGATGATGTGGACAGTGAACCTTTTATGCAACATATCACATGCACTTAAGTGGACAGTAAAAATCTTCCATAGGCCAAACAATTGCGAGTATGTAAACTATGATCACTCCTTCCCACTCCACAGACACCAAAACATTGCCTCAAACAACTCAAAATGCTTCAAAATACAAGAAACTTGTCTGCAATCCTTTCATCAGATCTCCTCAACCTGCGCAGAAGAGCAAATAGGATGTTCGGTTATCTAAAGTAAACACAGAAAACCCATCAGCTGCAGCAGGAATCAAACAAGGGCAGCAACTAACACAAAGATCACCGGAGCCATCAGCAGCAGTGACCAGGCAGCAGAAGGTAGTGGTCTGGGACCTAGATAGTCTGCTACATTAGGTGAGGATTTTTATGGCAGTATATAAGCAGAGAAAGACCTTAGAAAAATACATAAGCGAAAATACTCATCTCAGTTACCATGGCGGAGATACTCCCAGTAATTTAATCACAATACAAAGGGATGAGCCAGTTTTAGTACCATAACCTGAAAAAAAAATCTGTGCAGTGTAACTAAAGCACACACAGAAAGTGAAATGCTTAGCATGTCACAGAAAGGGGAATCTTTCAAATTAAAGACAACACTCAGAATATTTTACCAAAACATACAGTACATAACAATAGAGCAAGTAGATTAAAGGTTAATGTTGCAGTCATACAATCCAAACATTCTAGTAGACACAGAAAATGGGCTAAAAGAAAATCAAGTAGAGGTATGCAACTCCAAAAAAGTTATGCAGATGTAACCAGTTTTTGCACATCATTGCATAAAGGTCGTGTGGTTGGAATTTTCTCTAGCTTTAAATCAATTAAAGCCATACAAAATACCACAAAATGAGCTAGAAAAATGAGCCTTGAAGCTACAGCAGTGGAAATAAAAATTGCAGTGAAGTTATGCTGCGTATTGTGTCTATACCAATCACCAAACAGTGAGACAAAGACGTTCTTTGAACAGCTGGAAGATGCAAGCCAAAAACTTTAAAAATATACTTCTTTAAGAGTTATTGGATATTTGAAGATAGATACCAGGAAAAACAGCAAACACTAAGCCCCTACTGAAATTGTTGCATAGTTTCAACCTAAAGATAACAATAGACCCCTTCAGCACAGTAATTAAGCACAATGACACTGCTATTGATTACATAATAGCAATTAGTTCTTCATTCTACTGTGACATCCTGGTAATAAACCTCACACTAGCGGACTATTTTGCCATCATGACAGACTCTTGCATAAGTTCTGCTGGAACTGTCCAGAAGATATAGGAGCAATAAAGTCAGATAAACTCAAAAATCTAATTCAATTAAAATATGTTAATGGTAGAAAATAGGAAACAATGACGCAAATACTAAATGGAACCAGTTTTATCTTTATTTAATTATTATTATAATCTTACATGTCCCGTCAGCAAACAGCAAAAAAAGATAAACTGGCTGCTTGGAGAAGTACTCCATGCAAGAAATAAATTGAAAATGTGTTATAGGAATATGATACTTTGCACAAAGAAAGTGTACTGCAGTCTCATCAGAGAAACAAACGATTCATTCTATAAGACCGCTGTAGATAAAGAACAGAATTACCCAAAAGATATATGAACATTCATAAATGAAAAAGAGAGGAAAAGTAACAATATCGACTGCAGACATCTGCTAACTGAAAGATGGCAGAAGTTATTATATCCTCTAGAAACAGCAAACTCCTTTAATTGATACTACGCAACTGTATCAGAAACAGACAAAGAAAGTACAGTGCCAAAAGTCCCAGGTATATACCATACCATTGTATTTGTTGCAGTGACTGATGTAGAAGATTGAAACCTAATAAAGAAACTAAAAGTCAAATTTTATCTTGCTTGGTGTGACATAACACCACATAAAGTGAAAGTATACTAAAATTTTTAACACATCTGCTGAGTGCTGCAATAGAGGAGAGTACAAGGTGCGTCTGAAAAGTTGGGTGAATGGTCTCAGAAAATAAAGGAAACAAATGTTAACAAACAAAATACCCTACCTGGCCTTCAAAGTAATCACTAATAGCTACAAATTACTTCCAACATCAGTTGTAGGGCTGTTGGGAATTGTCAGCAAACTCATCTTGTGGAATCGCTCAAAGCACCGTAGTCACTCATTGTTGGATAACAGTATTGTTAAATGAGATGAGATCTGGTGCTACCAATACCATACGGTCACCAAGCCACAGTCAGTGGCAAGGTGTTCATCTTCTCCCCTGTCTCCTTTGGGTACAAATTCGTGATGGATCAAGTCCTTGTTGTCGAAAAATGCGATCAGTCTTAATCTTGGATTTTGTAAGAGCCAACATGTTTTGGCAGGTGGGGAATCAATGCTCACCATGCCACTGAAGGCCACTGGGTCTCCAAATTGTGTTGGAAGCTCCAGGTTTCAACTCCTGTAATGAAGCGGATATGCAACAACGAATGACCACGGTGCTTCGAGTGAGTCCACAAAAAGTATGTGTTGACGGTTACCAACAGCCTTACAATCAACGCCAGATGTAACTTGTACCTAATGATGGTTTCTTTGAATGCCAGTAAAGGTATTTTGTTTGTTGCTGCTGTTTTGTTTATTTTCTGAAATCACTCACTGAACTTTTCAGACACACCTTCTATATTTCCAGATTCGCTAAAGGCAAGTAAAGTGAATACAGTCTTTAAGGATGGAAATAGAGGTGAATTCGGAAATTACGAACAAAATGTCACTTACCTCCACTTTTGTTAAAATATTGTAAATAATAATCATTTAAAATACTGCAGTTATCACAACATGGTTTCAAAGATGGGAAATCAACAATAATGACATCAATAGATTTAGCAGTGCATATTCTGAGTTCACTTGACATGTAACAAAAGATTTACGGGATTTTCATAGACCTATCGACCGCATTTGACTATACATACCATTCCAAGTTAATGGAAAACTCTATCAGCATGGGATTGAGGGAAATGCTATGACACAGTCAAGTGATATGTAATGAATACGAAACAGTACACAGAATTCAGACTAATAGTGGGGTAAATACAATTAATTGGAGATCTGGATTACATAATGTCAGACATGGTGTACCACAAGCCTCCATGTTCAGTCCAGTACTTTTTATTCTCCACAGGCCAGTTGTACAATCTCCAGTTAGCTGCCGATTAAGTTCTATTATCGGAATAACGCGTTGAACGAACCCAGAGTAGCGCCTAACCAGAGAATAAGCTTGAGGTAACTTAACTGGATATTTCTGTCTGGTTAGCTAGCTTAACCAAGGAATAACTTTCCAAGAAAGCAGAGATAGTGACAGATGTAAACAGCGATGTTGAGATTTTTGATGAACTGTTCATGAGAATGAGGAAGGACAAGAAAGAGAGACAACGCTGATTCCAAATTTATATCCAGATTTAGCTTATCAGCGGAAGCTGTACTTCGTCTTGTCAATCTTGCACATGAGAAACTGGAGCATATGAGAGACTATTTCTCTGTTTTCTTACATAATGCTGTTTATTTGTAGTAATATTTATTCGATTTGAGTACCTCGCGAATTCCATCGTGTTATTTACGTAAATCAGACACATTAAAATGACGACCCGTAAAAAATATAGTCTTGTTTATCTGGTGTGTCTTGCAGTTGGTACAGTACCGAAAAGGACTGTTTCGTATTATTTCGCAGATAGTGTCATAATAAACTTAACCGAATCAAAAACCACACGATTTATGTGTACTGTTTTTATTAACAGTTTTTTCTGTTTTCGATGAAACCTCGATTTTTTGTGTTGCAAACCGTTTTGATAAAACAGTAGTGTTCCCATTTCAGCTAGAGCAGAAAATATTGTTCCATTCTATTTTCTATTAGGAATGCCCATTTTTGTAAATACCACAGCAGTGCTAGAACATTGTCTCCCACCTATAGTATTCACTGAAGCCAGACAAACGGCTGTTTGTGCTCAGAGTAACTTTAAAACTGTAAGATGAAGAGCACATTGGCTATTTTTCTTTAAAAATTATTAGTATTATCCACATAAGGTCACCTATATATATCATAAAATAGTAGCTATATTTGTATGTTGTAAGAGCAGAAGCGGAATCTAGTTACTGAATCTACATAGTTGTACCAAGTGGAAGGAGTGTATAGAATGCTATCTTTCATGAGTTTCCTTGAATATCAAGTTAGTTTTAGTGTTCTCCTATGTGTCAAATTTTAGCTTAAATTGAAATATCTTATGTTGTACTTGTGTGAAAAACCATTTTTCTGAAATTGATGGCTTATTATGATTGTTTACTGTAAGAAGAAATTTGCTAGTACACTGATATCCCTAGTTCACTCAGCCAAATCATGGCAGAAAATACTGTTCACTCATATCTCTCATTGGGACACTAACTTTCCATCTTCTACTGAATGCTTCAGAGCAACAACATTGTCCACCAGCTAGCATTATTCCCATATACGTGTAAATTATTTGTGCTTACTCAAGCTACGTTAAACACAGGAAAATTAGAAGAAAAGTCAGTTTTTTAAAGAAAGTTGTATCAGATGGCTGATGTATTTTTTTTATTATTATTCACAAGCCACATCGACATTTATTATAAAGCAATTATCTCTGTCTTATAAAATCACAGGGAGTTGTCATTCAGCTAACAGGCATCTTTAATTATTGAATCTACATAATCATAACACTGAAAGCCATTTCTGGCAAATTGTGTATTCAAAATTCTCTTGAATTGCCTCATGTCATTCTTTTCTTTCTTCCAGAAACGCCTCTGTTCTACCAATGAACCAGTTACTACATACACACAAATATCTTGCCTCTGGAGATTTCTTTCTGTTCATTGAAGACTTCATTGGTATTGATGATGGGACAGACAGCACAATTATTAAAAGGATGTGTATAACAGTGGATGCCATGCACAAGAGTCAGTTTTTTAGTAATTTCAGTTCTCTGATGTAATTAAAAGAAAAGAAAATAAACAATGTATATTGGAGATGAAATGATGATGATAAGGACAACACAACATCCAATCCCTGAGCGGAGAATATCTTCGGCTCATCCGGGAATCGAACCTGGGTTGTTAGGTATGACATCCCATCATGCTGACCAGTCAGCTACCACGGGCAGACATATTATGGCAGTGAGACTAAGTGATAAACACTTCGGAAATAAAGACAAATATGACAATACAATAAGAGGAAAAGAAAATTGTTGCAAAAAACAGTAATATACCAAACTGACTTCCAGTGCTCCTGATGAAGCAGGCTAAAGGTGTTTTTTTAACAAGCTACAGAACTGAATTAAGGAAGTAAAGAATTAATTTTATTTGAGAAACGTTTAAGAGTGATTCTTACAGAGAATGCAGTAAGAGTGAGTAATAAACATCAAATTAAATATTTGTTATATTGTCACAGAAAATATCTAATAACCTCATCTGTGTCATCCACCCACATACCGAGGAATTTTGTGTATGGAACTTGTCCAATAACATAATTCCCTAACTCAGCTTTTACTCTTCTTCTAGCTTTACTTTCAATATTACTAAAAGTCATCAATGCCGTTTTATACTTATTTATGATCATAGCATTAATGCTAAACCATTTTCCTTTCTCATTTATTGTCCTAGAGACGTTCTGCTGTAGATTATCCTCAGTGAATCCTTCTATAAAAATGCTAGTGTCATCAGCGAACATCACCATTTCTGCAACTGTCAGATGGTTTGTCAAAGCATTTATGTACACCAAGGTCAACAGAGGGCCTAACACGGAGCCCTGGGACACTCCATAGCTATTTTTTAAAAAAAAATCTGATAGAAACTCTTTGCCTTCATGACATATTTGTACATTTGTTGTCTATCAGAGAGATAGGACTTGAACCATTTGAAGGCAAGTCCCTGGAATTCTAGTTTCATAAGCAATAAGTCATGACTGATTAAATCAAAGGCTTTAGATAAATGTAAAAATATCGCACATCTTAATTCGTTCTTGTCCAAGACATTTAGAACCATTTTCATGAATTGGAAGACTGCCATTTCTACAGATCTGTTCTTTCTAAAACCATTTTGTACATTAGTCAGGATTTTATTTTTATTCAGGAAGTCAGCTAGCCTTTCATTCATTACTCTTTCAATTAATTTAGAGAAACATGACAATAATGATACTGGCTTATAATTATTTATGTCAGCTGTAGAATTATTTTTGTGAATTAGCTTTATCAAGGAGAGTTTTAGTTTTGATGGGATAGCCCCTGTCACGAAAGAAGTATTAATAAAGTTAGTTGGGTGAGTATCTGTACTGGTAGAACTGTTTGGTTACCTTGTCTGGAATTCTATCAATACCACAAGACATTTTAGATTTTTGTTTATTAATAGCATTTGTAACTTCACATTCTGTTGTTGGGTACAGAAACATTGTCTTTTCACCAGTTGGTACTTTTATGTTTTTGGTTTTTTAATTGCACAGAATTTTAATTAGATTCCGTGGAATGTTCACATAATGTTCATTGAATATATGGGTACCTGTTTAGCATCTTCTATCACTATGCACTCACTTTTAATTTTGAAATTATGGGTCTCTCTTTTCATTTTCCTATGCTATTGTTTATAACCTTCCAAATCGATTTTGATTTATTGGTTCCCTTACTTATGTATGAATTATTGCTGAGCCTCTTTGCTGCCTGAGAACCTTTCCTATAGACCCTTCTATATTTCCTATAGTATGGTTTTATTGTTGTATTTATTTTAGCATGTTTGTTTAGGTTTCAAAGAGTGGTTGCTGATTTTTTAATCCCTTGTGTTACCCATGTGTTTGTATTCTCACTGACTTTCATTCATTTTAACGGGAATGCTACATCGTAACAAGATTTATTACCAGTGAGAAAACAGTCATGCTTTTTATCTGCATCATCAGTTTGTTCTACGCCCCATTGCACCCTTTTTAGCATACTACTAAATACCCTTATGTTGTTTGCACTAATAAGTCTTCTTTCTACGTATTTTTCAGCGACTGTATATTTCTTATTTTTCTCATTCCTTATCTTCATTTTTAAAGCCTTATCTATTACGTGAACACTGTACTCACAGCTTAGTTTGTTGGTAAATATCTGATCAAATGTTGTTTCAGATCCATCTCCATATCTGGTAATTTCCTGCACTGTAGGTTGCATGTTGTATGTGTTAAACAGATTTAATAATTGTACCTTGTTCTTATTACTTTTGTTAAAATTAGTGTTAAAGTCACCAAGAACTATTGTGCATTTTGTCATGCCTCTCAATTCATTTAAATGATCATCTATATAATATAAGAATTGGGTAAAGTCTCCTGATGGTCACCTATAGATGCAAACAATGATAGTCTGACAGTCTGTAAGTTCACAAATACAACATTCAAAATCTTTTTCTGCGCACTTCGCCTTGCTAAGTTTTATCTCCTTAGATTTAACATTAATTCTAACATAGATGGATACACCTCCGCTTTTATTAGTTTCCCTACAAAAGCTACTTATTAAATCAAGTCTCGTATATTTGCTCCACAAATATGAGTGTCCCTTAAGCCAGTGCTCACTGATACACAACACAGAAAGGTATTCAAGTCAACATAGAACATTTGCAAGCTGACGTGGGAAGAAAGCACAATTATAAAACGATGACTAACAGGATACAACGCAAGATATATCAGGAGTGAGAGTGCTAAATGTTTGTAATTATCGATTTAGGCAGACGATGATGGCAAAGTTTACTTCGCGGGGTAGCTTGCGGTGACGCGACGATTCGTTGAGTGTCAGTGTGGATGTCGTCATTTGGAATGCATTTTTGAATATTTTAATGTGATATGACGTGTCGGCCATTGTGAATCAGCCTTAACAGGGTTCCAAATTATTTGTATGCTCTGTCTGAACTTTACATCGATTACGCTCCGACTAAATAATTATTATCTTTGAGTATGGAAAAGTGTTGTGTCTTTGGTAGCGAGACTCATGAACTTCCTTTTTCCTGTGTATGTAGCGAAAGTGCGTGTGAAACACGTTGAATGGTGAAGTTTATATCGGAGGTAATCTATCAGGAGATGTTAATTGTATCTTTTTGCGATGTTAATGATATATGAACATTGTTTCGCGGGAAGATCTGAATAGTAATATCATAATATTCTACGTTTGTAATCTCAACGGTGTCAATACTTTGTGCTGTAGCTTGTGTTTACAGTGTGCGAACAGAGGTTAAGAATAATAATTCTAAGTTTACTGTATGTTTATTTACTTATACACTTAAATTTTCAGCAATGGTGCGCATGAATGTTTTGAGTGATGCTCTCAAGTCAATCAATAATGCTGAGAAGAGAGGTAAAAGGCAGGTCTTAATCAGGCCTTGCTCCAAAGTCATAGTGAAGTTCTTGACTGTCATGATGAAGCATGGTAAGTAGTGAATTACGGACTCTTGATTTAGTTAACTGCTTAATGAAGTGATGCATATCAAATGTTCATTCGAAACTTACCTTGTAGGTTACATTGGAGAATTTGAAATAGTGGATGACCATCGCGCTGGGAAGATTGTAGTTAATCTTACTGGAAGATTAAATAAATGTGGTGTCATATCGCCTAGATTTGACGTACCAATAAATGATATTGAGAAGTGGACGAATAATCTGCTCCCATCTCGGCAGTTCGGGTAAGTTCAGGTTTTTAGTTTGATACACCAATGTCCAAATGATTGTAAGAAAAGTGAACTCTCAACGAAAGGAAAATATTAGTAGCTGATTTTTTGATTCGCTGTTGACTTATTGTAAGCCATCGTTGGTGAAGGTAAACTGAGCATATGTGGACTTCTCGCTGTAGTTAAATCATACCCTGATCAGTCACACAATCAGTAGATCAAGGTACATAGGGCGTCTCCCAATGCCTTTTTCAAATTTAATGTACCATACAATTATTGATATACTTGTTGGTTTGTGTAGCATGTTTTTGTGAGGAGTACCTAGTAGTATGGCAGTTCATTACATTAATTTAACCTTCCAACCTGTCCTGGATCTGGGGTGCTTCTCCACAGACAAGTTTGCAAGTGTGTGGTAATTGACCCTCCCTCTAAACTCTCTACTGTGGTAATAGTAGGATAGATGGAGAAAGTGACAATCTTGTTCAGAATTGGCAAAGACAATGAATGTGGATATTGAGAAAAGGTTTTGGAAAAGACTTCTCTGCTACATACCCTCTTGTCTAAGTTCATGTTAATATTTGACAGACTTTCTCCTGTGTAACACTTCTTTCTTTAGGAACGTAAACTGCCCGTAAAATTCGGTAAACCTATATTTTAAAACGGAAAGTCTCTACATAGTTGGTGCATTTTTGTGACTACCTTTTAACTGTGAAATATGGCTTTATTAATGTTTGTCATTTGCTCTCAGTTGTATTATGGTGCAGCCCCTGTTTATGCCTCAGTGGCCATAACTTTAGACATAGATAAAGTGTAGCATGGCTATAGTTTATTTGCTTTTTTTTTATGAATAGCGTTGATGAGTTATACACTGTTTTCCCTGTCATGAATAATTAGTTTCTTACTTGGCATTAAATTTATAAGGTGGTTGTTCTCATGACTCATCTGTATGTATTTGCACATGAGCCTTGTGGCCAATAGCTATGGGAGGCAAGAGTAAGTAAACTGCATCTCTGGCCTCAATGAAGTGTTTGTTGTGGCTGTGAGTCAGTTACATAGTGCTGTTCATCAAACTGTTCCACCAGTTTACATCATAGCTCTAGAAATACTGATTTTTCAATGGCCACCATATGTACTGAGTTCTACTGATGTTATGCATCATTCATTATTAACATATTAGGGATTTTGATCATTAAAAAAACAATCTGTAACACATGCAGGTCATACGTAAAGTTGCTTATAAATTAATAGTGAAAATCATGATAAGATGTAATCTGGTGGTATCTGTTGATATTATCTCCTCGGCAGTCTTGTTGCTGTTATTTATTGTTACCACAGTCTGTCAGTTTAATGTGGGTTTTCATTTATTTTACATTCAATTCTAGGATACTTTTCTTCCTTATCTCATCTGTATGTTACCGTGTTGTTCCAAAGCTGAGTAAAAGCTATTAACTTTCGTACATGTCATTCTAATATGTGAACAGGGACCAAAATGCTCATTCGCAACTCGCTTGGTAATTATTTCCTGATAGTCAGTTAAACATTGTGTTGGGTTCAGAGCCAAGTAATATTTTTGAAGGGCAGCACTTTTGCCTATGACAGCTTCACTTTTAAAAAATTGACACACATGTTTATGCAGTATCCATAAATACTGTGAAAACTATTACTGTAAACAAGTTCAAATACAGTTGAAGTTGTACGGTTGTAGGATTTATCACCATTTTCACCTGCGTTTCACAAAACTTTCAAGTTTCACTAAGAGCTATAGCGTGTCCTTGGTGCAGTCCTTTACTTTCTTGCAATCACTTGCTATCCTACCATGTGAATCAAATGTCACAAGGTTGTTCAGTCTCAGTAGTATTTAGCTCTTCAGTGTATTGTTAGAGTTTTGGCGAGGTGGTATAGTGAATGTTTGTACAGATATTTGATTTGTACGTGGATGATTTTTCTGAAGGAAAAAGTGTGTTATGTGGAATGGTCTGAGGCTTAATTCAAATGCTTATTAGGTTGTTCGGTTAAAGGTAGTGGCTTATAGATTCTGTGAAATTCAGTAATGGTCGAAAAGGTTAGGAATACAAACCCTTGTGTTTAAGTTCCTGATCCATACAAAATCTCACTTTAGGATGACAGAACAAGATCCACAAGGTGACTAACTGTTGTATAAGTTTTCACAATGTTAGTCCATCATGGACTTTCCACTGCTTAAAGGATGGATTGCTACTCACCACATATGAGACATTAAGTCACAGACAGCCACAATGAAGGGACTGCTAAAATTTTGGACAAAAAAAGATCCTTCAGAAGCAGAAAGCACAGGCTACTTTCTATAGTAGTGTGGTCCAGCTGTGAGCTGCACCTTTGTCAGATGATAGCAACAATCCAGGGTGGGTGGTGCAGCTGAGGTGGCGGCAGGGGAGTGAGGGATGGAGGTAGAGAGTTACAATGTGATGGGGCATTATAGTGCCACTAGATGCAGAGTCGAAAGGCTGCACTGGAGGAGTGGGAAAGGTGGAAGAGAATTGTGGAGAAAGTGAAAAGCGAATAGGTGCATTAGTTGAGTAGGTGTGCATAGTGTTAGTGGGAGCAGGTATGGGGGGAGGATGGGGACTAGTTGAAAGTTGAGGCCAGGGGTGTTAGAGAATGAAGGATATGTTGTAGGGAGAGTTCCTGCCTGCAAAATTCAGAAAAGCTGGTGTTGGTAGAAAGGATCCGGATAGTGCAGGCTGTGAAGCAGCCATTGAAGTGGAGCACATAACGTTTGGTAACTTGTCCAACTACTGGCAGTCTACCTGTCTTGGTTACAGTTTGTCAGTGTCCATTCATGTGGTTGTGGTTGTCGTGCCCACATAGAATGCAGCACAGTGGTTGCAGTTTAGTTAGTAGATCACATGGCTGCTTTCATAGGTAGCCTTGACTTTGATGGGATGCATGCAACTTGTTTTGTGTCTAGTTATATTGCAGGGATATGAACCATGAGGTGCAAGGAGTTGGAAGCATATATGGACTAGGTACGAAAAGAGATACTTGTATATGTTTGGTGGGTAATGGAATACCACTGTGGGAGGGGCGAGGAGGATAATGGGTAGGATATATTTCACATGTCAGGGCAGGAGAGGTAGTCTTTTAGTTGTCTTTCTATGACTCAATGCCTGTGTGTGGTGTCACTCTCTGTTTTCATCTTTCATAGTTATTGTATATCATCACAATGACCACACTGTTATGATAATTACAGAGTTGGTGAATGGCTTGTGTTGAAGTTTATAAACATTCACGTATCTTTAGGGTGCATGGTGCAGAGGTCCTCATCAAACGATCACTCACAATACTGCAGGAATAAGGTTGAAAGTTTTTCCTTGGTGTACTTAAACTAAATGCTAAGCTAGCAGAGGTTTTAAAATATGGAAGGTGTGTAGAATTCGCTAAAACTTGCACTACTGATACCATCCATCTTCTTTGATGCATGATGTCAAAATAGGGTACACAAATTGCTCATTTGAGTCCAACAAGACTTGTCTTTCAGTTTACCCTCAGCTTTGTTCAGTGTTGGGTGGCTGTATGGAACTGCACCTACACTGAGACTTTGCTGTGGAAAATGTGTGGAGCATCCATGAAGCCCATTTTAGTAAAGTAAATCTTGCTTGGAATTGGTGGCATTACCAACAAAGTACTAACTTGTTTCCAACAGATAAGTAGCATTCTCAGTCACATATGTAATAGCTCACTGAAACGGCATTTTTTCTGATAAATTGAAACATGCTATTGCACAAAAAAGGGGGTGGGGGTAATTCTGATGCTGACAACTACCACCCAGTCTCACTTCTGACAGCTTTTTATAAAATTCTTTGGTCCCTTATTGTTCTTAATGTATGCCACTCTATATTCATGAATATGCAAAGCTATTTGTTTTTGCTGATGCTACAAGTACAGTATTCACACCTAAAAAAAAACAAGAATTAGCTGAGGAAATTTTAAATAATGTCTCTCAGAAAATTAATTGGTTCTCTGCAAATTGACTGTCATTAAATTTTGATAACAGTATATACAGGTCTGTGTAGTAAATCGGCTTTATGGTTATTGCAAATTTTGGTAATCAAACAATTAGCTTACTGTGTCTATTTTCGTTCCATATTTTCATATGGCAACATAGTTTGGGTAGTTTGTTAAGGAAAAATGTATTCATTGCACAAAAGTATGTTATCAGAATAATAGATAGAACCCAGCCAAGATCATCTTGAAGACATTTATATAAGGAACTGAGGATATTCACACAAGCTTGTTATTTGTAACCCATCCTACTTCAAAAGCAGTAGAAATGTACCTAGCTAAAACACTAAGAGAAAAGCTGATCTTCACTACTTTTGGTTAAGTCTAACTTTGGCACAGAAAGGGGTGAACTATGCTGTCACAACTCTTTGGTCATTTATCAGATAGCATCCAAAGTTTGGTGGCTAGCCAATGAACATTTAAAAACAAATTAAAAGAATTTATTAATGACAACTTCCACTCATTAGATGAATTTTTAGATGTAAATTAATAATCTTGGAACTAAAAAAGGTTGAAAACTCTCAAAAAGCTGTGATTCTTTCAACTTATCCAGGCCCCATCCCCTTAATTTTCTAAATGTTTGCAGTTTCTTCAGTTTTAATTTACAGTTTATAACCAATAAATTGTAGTCAGGGTACAACCTGCTTTTGTTATTCTTTAACCAAGTAGTAGTGATAAAATTATGCTCTGTGCAAAATTGTATCAGGTAGCTTCTGCTTTCATTCCTATCCCCCAGTCCATATTTACTTACTATTTTTGCTTTTCATACTTTCGAATTCCAGTACCCTATCACAATTAAATATTCATGTCCCTAACTATCTGAGTAATGTCTTTTATTACCTCATCAGGCCTTTCTTCAATCTATTCTTCATCTGCAGAGCTAATTGACATTTAAACTTTGTGGGGTGTTGGCATCCTGTCTACCTTGGCTACAAAATGTGTTCGTTATGCAATTCATAGTCGCTTACCCGCATTCCTGTTGTCTTGCTCAGTATCAGACCTACTCCTGCATTACCCCTCTTTGCTTTGTGTTGAAAGACCCTGGTGTAGGAAAAGTAGTTGTATTACAATGTATGTTAATAATTTGCCTCTGAGATTCTTAGCAAGGCAGCGATGTACATTTTGGAACTCTTTGACTCTTTTTCCTCTGTGTGAATATGCAGACTCGAAGAGATTAGTTTTTATTTATTCATAGGACAAATGTGTAGGTTGAAAAGTGTAGAGATGGGCATGTCAAAGGATTGAGAGAGAGAAAGGAGGAAATGGATAGGGAGAGGGGTTGGGATGCGAAGTGAAATGGAGATGGTTGGATGGGATTATGCTTAAAAAATGAGGAGGGTGTAGTCAGGGATGAGTACAGAACAAGTGCTGTACAAGTACATGGATGTAGCTGTGGGTAAAAGGCTCATGTTACTATTTATTTTAGGTATAAAACTAATTTAAGATATCTTTGTTGTCACTTTGATCACTTTGGTGGGGTTTTGTGTTGATTATTCTTTTATTTACTTGAAGACTTCTTAACATAATGTACACCAACTTCACAACTGTTGCCCTATCAGACACCAGCATGTCCTGTGTACACAAGTAGTCCACAACTAAAAAGTAATACATAACTGACTGCAGTCTCTCTCCGAAGATACAGTTTGATAGGTGGACATCAAAAACAAACAATAGTTTGGTGCATTCCCCCGCTCTGTTATACAGTAATTGCAGATAGCTTTTTTAGATGTATCTGTTAACAAGTTGGTGATGCATTTGCTTGTACAGTCAATAGTTTACTTATTTTGGCTGAGTTGGATTAGACTGTCTGCACAGTGTTATTGCTTCATAGTTACAACTGTTGTTACTTTATAGTTACCAAACAAAAATGTGCTTCTAAATAACTGTTCCTTTTTCAGGTACGTGGTACTAACTACTAGTGGAGGAATAATGGATCATGAAGAAGCGAGGAGAAAACATCTTGGAGGGAAGATATTGGGTTTCTTTTTTTAATGAACTGTGACTTGTGTCAATAAATTTGTTCCCATAAATTTCTGCAGTTTTCAATTCATTTCGAAGCATTTGAAATTTAAAGATTTATCTCATCTAAAGGAAAGCGAAAAATAAGTTGGAACTAAGATTTAAATGCACGCTTACATAATTGGGAGTTACATTGTTTTGTTGCTTCCCTTAGGTGCCATAGTGTTCAGTAATGAAATTGACTTACATTCTCTAGACAGGTATACAACTTTATCTGATGAAACTGCAGCGAAATTGTTACACATTGTCAAGAAATAACACAGGTAGAACTAATTTTTTCTTAATTCATCAGTTTCCTCCTTCACAAATATACTGTTTATAAATGCTATAAGTTCTTGCGGGTCTTCTAGTTGACCACAGGGTTTCTCTCTCATGTGTCACTGCCACATGTCATTTTCCTCCTTTGATGATAAATTAAGGTGATGCAGCAGTAGAGTGATAGGTGTTAAAGTGAGCTCCCAACCGGCGGTGAAAAAAATTGTAAATGATACTGTAAGTCATGAAATTAAAATATATCAATTTATGTTGGGGGGGGGGGTGTAATATAACAAAGGTGTAGTACTCCCAGAATCTAAAACAATTTACATACCAGATACATAAGCTGGACAGAAAAGTGGGAGTTGGAAAGATCAGGGAAATACATTGTGTACGAAATAACAGAAGTATACCAATGGAAAAGAACACATTTCAGTAAAAGAATATTTCTAGACATTCTCTGTTACCATGAGTGTAGTGCATGAATAATACTTGAGACAATTTTGTCCCATTATAAATATACCTGTGACGCTGTTAGACTTGATTCAGGAAAATGATCTCAGAACAAAAACCTGTACTGTGATTGCAACATGGCTTACCTCAAAAATTGATAAATTGATAATAAAAATTGATAACATTAGTAAATTACAAATAACAATCTCACCTACATATATTAAATGCATTGCATCATGTATAGCAGTTAAGTTGAGAAGTTGAACCAGGCAGAGGAAAGTAGACAAACCGGAAATACTATGCTGAAACAAATTGTAAATATTTTTAGTTGAGAGGGGGGGGGGTGCAACAGGTCAGAAGATGTGAAATGAAGAAGAGTTATAATGGCAAAGGGTGACACTACATAATATGTAGGAAACAGTTCTGAAAATCTTATGCTGTTTTTCAGGTACACTTTTAAAGCTAAACATCGATGTGTTCAAACTGTGGGGTGCAAAGATAAAAAGTTAAATCATTCAGGGAGTGCATTGGAGGTTGGGAGAGCACAAGATTTCCCCAGATGTTTTATAGTCAAAGCTTTTTTGGAAATAATCATTGTGAATGAAATCTCGTACAAATTTTGAATATAAGTTAACAAGCTTTATTAGCAGATGATGTGTTTGTTTATGCAAAACAATCATCCAGAACTTCACAAGTTTAATTATTATGCAAAAGGGTTTATTAAGGAGCAAGTCTTGTTTGGTGTGAGCTCCATGCCGTCCAAAATACATTACATTAAAGATGCACTTGGCATGCTAAGTAATTGGAGGCAGCAAAAAATCTCAACGAACCATGCTGTGAAATATTACCAATGACCAGGTGATTATTATAATAAAGTAAATAGATTTATTGATACTCTTGTTTTTTCTTCAGAAGAGTTTGTTAAAAACTAGATTTACCAAGTTGATTAATATCTGATCGCATTTTGTAATTAAATGTGTGATCCAAGCCTTTTTTATAAATCAGAGTTAATGAGCCCTACTTTTGGTAGAAGTTGAATTCATCTACAGGGATAAGAAGAATTATGAGACAGGAGTTTGCAAACTTTTCAGTGCTGAAGACCAGTGACAATGTAATCTATCAACGACAAACCTGGGCATGTGGTGATCAAGGTGCAAGATGAAGATGATTAAGCAATACCAGTACATCAAATAGAGAATTGAACAACAAGGTTCAACATCAGTGAGCGAGATTTTGACACACAAAGAAAGTACTCTTATGTTAAGTTGCTATTAACCAGGCAAGACTGAAATAGTAGAGGAACATTTTTTTTTTTTTAGTTGTTGTGTTCTTCAGTCCTGAGACTGGTATGATGCAGCTCTCCATGATACTCTATCCTCTGCAAGCTTCATCTCCCAGTACCTACTGCAACCTACATCCTTCTGAATCTGCTTAGTGTAGTCATCTCTTGGTCTCCCTCTACGATTTTTACCCCCCCACACTTCCCTCCAATACTAAATTGGTGATCCCTTGATGCCTCATAACATGTCCTGCCAACTGATCCCTTCTTTCGGTCAAGTTGTCCTACAAACTTCTCTTCTCTCCAATCCTATTCAATACTTCCTCATTAGTTATGTGATCTACCCATCTAATCTTCAGCATTCTTCTGGAGCACCACATTTCGAAAGCTTCTATTCTCTTCTTGTCCAAACTAGTTATCGTCCATGTTTCACTTCCATACATGGCTACACTCCATACAAATACTTTCAGAAACGACTTCCCTGGTTTCTGTTCAAATTGTAAATAGCCTTTCGATCCCTGTATTTTACCCCTGCCACCTTTAGAATTTGAAAGAGAGTATTCCAGTCAACGTTCTCAAAAGCTTTCTCTAATTCTACAAATGCTAGAAACGTAGGTTTGCCTTTCCTTAATCTTTCTTCTAAGATAAGTAGTAGGGTCAGTATTGCCTCACGTGTTCCAACATTTCTACGGAATCCAAACTGATCTTCCCCGAGGTCAGCTTCTAATAGTTTTTCCATTCATCTGTAAAGTATTCGCGTTAGTATTTTGCAGCTGTGGCTTATTAAGCTGATAGTTTGGTAATTTTCACATCTCTCAACACCTGCTTTCTTTGGGATTGGAATTATTATATCCTTCTTGAAGTCTGAGGGTATTTCGCCTGTCTCATACATCTTGCTCACCAGATGGTAGAGTTTCCGCAGGACTGGCTCTCCCAAGGCCGTCAGTAGTTCCAATGGAATGTTGTCTACTCCGGGGGCCTTGTTTCGACTCAGGTGTTTCAGTGCTCTGTCAAACTCTTCACTCAGTATTGTATCTCCCATTTCACCTACACCCTCTTCCATTTCCATAATACTGCCCTCAAATAAATCTCCCTTGTATAGACCCTCTATATACTCCTTCCACCTTTCTGCTTTCCCTTCTTTGTTTAGAACTGGGTTTCCATCTGAGCTCTTGATGTTCATACAAGTGGTTCTCTTATCTCCAAAGGTATCTTTAATTTACCTGTAGGCAGTATCTATCTTACCCTAGTGAGATAAGCCTCTACATCCTTACATTTGTCCTCTAGCCATCCCTGTTTAGCTATTTTGCACTTCCTGTCGATCTCATTTTTGAGACGTTTGTATTCCTTTTTGCCTGCTTCATTTACTGCATTTTTATATTTTCTCCTTTCATCAATTAAATTCAATATTTCTTCTGTTACAAATGGGTTTCTACTAGCTCTCGTCTTTTTACCTACTTGATCCTCTGCTGCCTCCACTACTTCACCCCTCAAAGCTACCCATTCTTCTTCTACTGTATTTCTTTCCCCCATTCCTGTCAATTGCTCCCTTATGCTCTCCCTGAAACTCTGTACAACCTCTGGTTCTTTTAGTTTATCCAGGTCCCATCTCCTTAAATTCTCACCTTTTTGCAGTTTCTTCAGTTTTAATCTATAGTTCATAACCAATAGATTGTGGTCAGAGTCCACATCTGCCCCTGGAAATGTCTTGCAATTTAAAATCTGGTTCCTAAATCTCTGTCTTACCATTATATGATCTTTCATTTCTTAGCCCCAATCCATATTCACGTACTATGTTTCCTTCTCTCCCTTTTCCTACTCCCGAATTCCAGTCACCCATGACTATTAAATTTTCGTCTCCCTTCACTACCTGAATAATTTCTTTTATCTCATCAAACATTTCATCATCTGCAGAGCTAGTTGGCATATAAACTTGTACTACTGTAGTAGGTGTGGGCTTCGTGTCTATCTTGGCCACAATAATGCGTTCACAATGCTTCCATAATAGGAGTAACTGGCAGTACTGACGTTACTATTCAGTGACAAACGACTGTATAACACAGGAACATTTAGAAACAGTACAGCTAAAGGTTCAAAAAGTGAAATATAGCAAATTTGAATAATATAAGCTTTTAAGCTGATTTTTTTTTTATATTGATACCCCTGTTCATCAATAAATATGTTTATAGCAACCATATTGGACTTTAGTTGCTAAGCCGTTAAACAGCCATGGAATTAAGAGAATACATTGTACAGTCAGGGCCAATAGATCAAAAGAGAAGACAGAATTTGAACTACAATAAGTAATAAATGTTCAGAGTGGTTCTGGTGACAATTTCAGTCTAGTTATCCAGCGTTAAGCAAAAATTATGCCTACATTTACCTAGATATGGGCACCAAAAACGAGCGGCCTTATGTGTCTTTCAGAACACAGGTCAGCAGCTGTCCACGAGGTGTTGCAGTTCAACGAACTGCTGCCAGGCAGCACACAGTAACAACAGTAGACACTGTGCCCAACAACAAGCAGTATTACAGCTGTCTATAATGGGATACAAAACACTGTGCACACACACACACACCCATTCTGCCATTACAACTTACATTGGAATAGTTCACTACAGCTGCATTTTGTTGTTGTTGGGTCTTCAGGTTTGATGCTACTATCTTGTGCAAACCGCTCCATCTCTGAGTAATTGTTGCAGCTTACATCCTTCTAAATCTGCTTAGGTTATTAATGTCTTGGTCTCCCTCTAAGATTTTTATCCTGCACGCTGCCCTCCGATACTAAATTGGTGATCCCTTGATGCCTCAGAAAGTGTCCTACCAACTGATTCCTTCTTCTAGTCAAGTTGTGCCACAAATTCCTCTTCTCCCCAATTCTATTTAGTACCACATCATTAGTTATGTAATCTGCCCATATAATAATCAGCATTCTTCTTTAGCACCCCATTTCAAAATCTTCTATTCTCTTCTTGTCTAAAATGTTTATCGCCCATGCTTCACTTCCTACATGGCCGCTCTCCATACAAATACTTTCAGAAAAGATTTGTTGACACTCGATGTAAACAAATTTCTCTTCTTCAGAATTGCTTTCTTTGCCATGGCTAGTCTACATTCTTTATCTCCTCTATTTTGACCATCATCAGTTATTTTGCTGCCCAAATGGCAAAACTCGTCTGCTACTTTGTCTCACTTTTCTAATCTTAATGCCCTCAGCCTCATCTGACTTAATTTCACTTCATTACATTATCCTTGTTTTGCCTATGTTTATGTTCGTTTTACGTCCTCCTTTCAAGACACTGTCCATTCTGTTCAACTGCTCCTCCAATCCTTTGTTTCATGTCTAGATAATTGTGCTTTGTTGAGGTGTCACTCCCCAAAATCTCATCTGTACCACGAACAGTTGCAAGGTTTGACCCTGATAATTCTAATCTCTGTTTCTTTTGGGCTCCCTCACTCCAGTAATTAAGACTTAAATGCTGGTTCAGCATTAGTGTATAAGTTGTGAATTCTTCTAGCTGTAATATACAACACTGTGACATGTCACCCATAATGTGGCTTATCATAAATTGTATGTTATTGGAATCTGACCATGAATCAAGTAACATGCCCTTAAATAACTTTACAAATAAAACTGGGAAATTTTTGGTTTACTTCTTTGCTTAGTGTTGTGGTAAAATCTTCAGTTACTAGGTACTCTGCTGTTCTTTTTATAACAGGTCTTCTACCTCTTTTATTATCTTTCTGTCTCTTTAGTCACTGTGTTTGTGTCTGTATTAAAACTATCCCTGCTGTGAGCTGTTGGTGTTCCTGACAATGCACACATTATCATTTTAGATGTATATTTGTGTCTACTAATTTGGTAGTTTTAGTATGTTCTGCTAAACACTGTACAGCCATACTTAATTCACGTATTTGTAACCTCATTTACAATGTGTTAATTATTACTGACAAAATAATATTTTTGTTGTTATAAGTAACACTGTTTAGCATCTGCCAGTTCTATTTCTAACATCTGAATTCTTCACAGTTGTCATTTTCTGCTTTGATAACATGTACGTGCTCCAAGGTATTATCTTGTTTAGTTTCTACTATCTTTAACTACGTGTCTGGTTTGGGAACATGATCAAAGCTCAAATTCAATCTTGATTCCAATGTATTTATTCTACCATTAGATTGGGTAGTGAATTCATTAAACCATGTCTTCTAAACTTGTGAGTTTGATATCAATTCGTGTCAATATGTTTTCAACTTGTGTGAACTTGTCATCCATATGTGTAACTATACAGTATTATTTAAGCAAGACAACTGTTTTAAAACTGACCGCGTTGACTCTTCCATAATCATGCTGTGGTTTATGTGGGCCATTGTATTATTCCCAAATTAAAACAAATGTATTACTATAATATTAATCCCCCCACTAAACCATGGACCTTGGCATGGGTGAGGGGGGGGGGGGGGGGCGAGGTGAGGCTTGCATGCCTCAGTGATACTGATAGCCATACTGTACATGCAACCACAATAAATGGGTATCTATTGAGAGGCTAAACAAACATGTGGTTCCTGAAGAGGGGCACTACTCTTTTCAGTAGATGCAGGGGCAACAGTCTGGATCACTGATCTAGCCTTGTAACATCAACCAAAATGGCGTTGCTGTTCTGGTATTGGGACCAGCTGAAAGCAAGGGGAAACTACACCTGTAATTTGTGCTGATGGCATGCAGCTCTACTATATGGTTAAATGACGAGGGCATCCTCTTGCGTAAAATATTCCAGATGTAAAACTGTCCCCCACTCATGCCATCAGGCAGGGACCACTCAGGAGGATGTCGTTATTAGGAGAAACAAAACTGGCAGTCTACAGATCAGAACTGTGGAATGTCAGATCCCTTAATCGGGCAGGTTGGTTAGAAAATTTAAAAAGGGAAATGGATAGGTTAAAGTTAGATATAGTGGGAATTAGTGAAGTCTTGTGGCAAGAATAACATGACTTATGGTCCGGTGAGTACAGGGTTGTTAGTACAAAATCAAATAGGGATAATGCAGGAGTTGGTTTACAAATAAATTAAAAAAAGTAACACTGGTGAGATACTATGAACAGCATAGTGAACGCATTGTTGTAGCCAAGATAGACATGCAGTCCATGCCTACACACTAGTAAAAGTTTATATACCAACTAGCTGTGCAGATGAAGAGATGAAATAGCGAAGACAGCAGAGGATTAAGTATGTAAACAGATGAGAGCTAATAGAAATCCATGGGTAACATTTATTGGAAGTTTATCATTAGCTGGTTGCTGTGCTGTGTGAGGGACAAATTGTTAGGAAAGGGAAAAAACTTAATGGAATATCTAGACCCAGTAGATACAGTGGAAAGATGACACACAGGCAGCATTAATAATAATAAACATAGTAATGTTGACAGTAACATAGTAATGTTGACATACGGAGGAAACAGGGTACAAAACAGACATTATTATAATCTTTCAGGGAATAGATACATAAGTGGGAACAACAGAAATTAATGTAATAACATGTTTGACAGCAGTGCTACCATGGAGAGGGAAAACTGACAAGCTTTCGGGGAGAGGCTCAGTGCTCTGAAGCAATACAAAATGAATTCTCTTGTAGCTTAATGAGATATGATTACAATAAGAGTTTAACATGTGTGTTTCTACACGAACGTAACGCGTGAACCAGAGAATATGTAAAACCAAAATTGACATTCATTGTATGTAACATAACTGTGTAAGTTATTTTAGATTTTTGTAGTGATATATTACTAGTAGATTACTACTTATTACAGAAAAATAAATAGATTAATGCTTTTGCTTAGTTACCAGTCACAGGAATAGTATATGCAGAATTGTTCATAAAATTTGTTAGGCACCTACGTGTTTCAACAATCAAAATTTGTTGTGGAAGGTTTAAAGGTACCAGATTGGTTGTTGGACAATAGTGTATCATTTAACTCGCTGAATAGGACAGTGGCATTCATATGTGAACAGCAAGAGGACTTACCTGTTATATATGAGCAAAACAACACAGCCACATTAGGACTCCCATTAATTACAGAAGCTACACAACAGGATGACAGGCACCAATCAGGGGCAGATGTGGAACAAGTGAATGAAACATATAATTGACAACATAATCAAATCAAATAATCTAAGTGTCGATGAAAAGGATATGATTTTTATATTATGTAGACATGTAAAGATGTTTTAAGCACACCCAAGTATAATTAAAGTTTTATGTTGAAGATTGAATCTCTCAACAAATTTTATGTCAGAGCCTACTCTATACCAGTATCGACGAAACTATTAACACAGAAAGAAACTGAAAGAATGTTACTGTGGAACATTATAGAAATGTCTGATAGCTGTTACAATAATACATCAGTTGATAAAAAAAACAGATGGTAATGAGCATATAGTGTTTGATGCATGAATTGTAAATAAAATAGAGCCAGAAAGGTATAGAGGAGCTGCTGCAAAATTTGAAGGAGTAAAGCATATCGGCACACTGGACCTCATGAAAGGGTACTGGCAGGCAAGAGGCAATGAGTTATAAAGTAAAATGTTGTTATATGTCCTCAAATAGTGGTAATATCCACAACATGGAAAGAACATCTGTGAACTCTGGATTAATTTTTCGTGTGATTAGGTTCCCAAGATGCCTTCATTAAAATTGCAGTTTGGGAGAAACAAAGTTAAGTTCTTGGGACTTATTGTAAAATAAATCGACACAAATTGGGTGTGATACAACTGTACCCAGAATCAGCTGTAAAAAAAAAATCATTTTTTTCAGGATGGCAGGATTCTACAGAAAATCACTTGGCAATTCAGTGCTTTAAGCACCAAGTCTTTATGAGGTTATTAAAACAGAACTCAGTATGGCGATGGTATAAAAATTGCCATGAACAATTTTCAAAAATGAAATCACTTGCAGCATGCCAACTGCTGCTTCACTCGAATGTCGCTATTTCTTTTCACATGTTGTGGATGTGTCACATTATGGGTTGGGCTGTCACATATTTCAGAAGTATGTGACTGATCACACATTAGAGAAAAGACCAGTAGCTTTTGCTAGTAGATTGCTCATGCAACTTGAAAGAAATTATAGTATTACAGAAAAGGAAATATCAGTAGTGTGAGCGTCCAAGAAGTTTAAATACCTACAAGCAGGACAGAAGACAATAACATGTACAGACCCCAGTGTATTGACATTTCTAGTAACACTTCTGTGGTTTTTACCGATTTTTAGAATTTCTTAAGTTACCTCAGCTATTACAGTGTCTGGCTCAGGTCAGAATTACAGTATGTTACTCAAAAATTCTTAACATATACCATATTTCCATAAAACAAAAAAGTGGGAAACACATGTTCCACTGATCATTTCTGGGACTGATTTACCTCAGAATTAAATCACTACAACTTAATACAACAATTACAAGCAGGGCTCACTGACTCCAGTATTTAACATTATTCAATGGAGTAATGAATTTGTCATATTTACCATTACATGTACATGTTGAATCCAGTATTATTTTCAATAAAAGTACATTTTTCAAGTTCGTCAACATTAGGTACTTTGCCTGAAATTTGTGAAAGCAAGAAGCAAATCATACATTGCAGGAAGAATAAACATGTTTTGTCCTTTTTTAAATTCTCTTTGGTGTTGCAAAACCTACACCACCTCCTGGTCTTTAGTTCCTTTAGAATGAAATGTCCAACATTAACAAGCTTGACTTCCTCTGCCATGGGAGTGACACTCTTTTTGGTGGAGCAGACAGCAGACAATGGACCCTTCTTCACTCTGCATGAAAATAAGCTTATTCGAAAAGACATCTGGTCTGTTTTTCATCTTGAGAGTGTAAATATTATATAAGAGATGACAATAGCTAAGCCAACAAAAAAAATAAAATAGTCAGTGCCACTATTTCCTGATCACATGCCAGTCATGTCTCTTTCTCTTAGCTAGTAAAAACAATCCAATCTACTCATAGTACTGTTATAAACACACACTTCTTCAGGACATGAAATGCTAATTGTTGATCCATCCTTTAGTTTTCATCTGATGAATACAACATATTTCGAATTTTTATGTGCAGTGGGAAGGAGACAAACTGGTTTGCTATCTTGCCACTTAACAGCAGAAATACCAGATTTGACAGCAAATGTGAATTATCTGTGGGTTATATGAGGTAATTTTCTTGACAAAATTTTAGGTAGTCCTCTCCTGTTTCCTCTGACAATACCGCCCCTGTAAAGCCCTTTTTTCTCAATA
This sequence comes from Schistocerca gregaria, assembly GCF_023897955.1. Classification (NCBI taxonomy): domain Eukaryota; kingdom Metazoa; phylum Arthropoda; class Insecta; order Orthoptera; family Acrididae; genus Schistocerca; species Schistocerca gregaria. The sequence continues at coordinate 858,327,198 of NC_064920.1, forward strand.
CTTCCATTAATCCACATGTTGTTAAGAAACTGTCAGAAACAACAATTCCAACACAACTCCTGCACGTCTGGCAGTCATTGAATTCATTCCACTGGTATCAGGTTTGCCTCTGTAAACTTAAGAATTTGAAATGAAACCTGTATCTGAATCAGCAGACCAAATTTTGTAACCTCTTTTTATGGATTTCATGGGCATGTGCTGTTTTAAGACTTGCTCTACTTTTGAATGCTATCATCAACAGCCAGTGAAGGAGAAGGGTGATAGACTTTCAAGCAGTTTTCATTTAGTGCTGATATAAGTGGTCTAATTTTATGCAACTTGTCATAACTTGAAACATTTTTTGCTGGCTGAAACAAATTACCATTGCAGTGTAGGTTCTCTATTATTTTCATATAGTAAGGGGCATCACATTGGATATTGCATTTACATTTAGATATGGATCTGAGCTCCAGTAACTGACTGCTTCAGCTAACTGACGAGTGCCCAATATTATTATCATGCCCTGAAAAACTTTAGTTCCAGAATTGGGAGCTCTTTCCACTGTGCACTGTTGTTCATGCAGATTTACGTGAAAGCAGATCTGTTGCATCATAGAATCATCAAATAATTTGTCAAAATACACAAATTCATTGTCTGTCAAAATGAAGTTTGTTGTTTGTTTTGATTCAAGTGCTGAAGGTAAGTTTAGTCCTTCACAAAGTGTTACTTCATAATCCCAGTCAGAATCTATTGATTCAGCAGTTACATCATTTTGTTCATAATTTGCAACACTGATGTTTTCATCCATCATCAAATCAGTATGTAATACATGATTGTGCTAATTTGTTCCATAAAATGTTTCTAGTGAGGTGTTTGGAGTAGACAAATGATTACAAATTAAATGTCTGGTAGTGAAAACAAAAAATCCAGGCTTTCGCTGTCTCGCAGCTTCTGTAATGAAATTTATAGGTAATTGTTGTAAACCAAATGCTCTGCTTTTATTAGCGCAAAAATTTACAGAATAACTACATTTCTTTGAAATACGAGTACAACAATATTGCAACATAAAGGCACTATCCTCCCCACATCAACCATGGACCTTGCTATTGGCAGGGAGGCTTGCTTGCCTCAGTGAAACATATAGCCGTACAGTACGTGAAACCAAAAGGGGTATTTGCCAGACATATATGTGGTTCCTGAAGAGGGGCAGTAACTTTTTCAGTAGATGCAGGGGCAAGAGCCAGGATGATTGACTGATCAGGCCTTGTAACATTAACCAAAGTGGCCTTGCTGTGCTTGTACTGGGACCTGCCAAAAGCAAGAGGAAACTGTACCTGTACTTTTTCCTAAGGACATACAGCTCTACTGTATGCTCAAATGATGATGGCATCCTCTTGGGTAAAATAGTCCCCCAATTAGGATCTCCAGACAAGGACTACTCAGGAGGATGTCGTTATCAAGAGAAACAAAACTGGCATTCTACGGATGGGAACTGTGGAATGTCAGATCCCTTAATCGGGCAGGTAGGTTAGAAAATTTAAAACGGGAAGTAGATAGGTTAAAGTTAGATATGGTGGGCTATTAGTGAAGTCCAGTGGCAGGAGAAACAGGACTTATGGTCAAGTGAATACAGGGCTATACACACAAAGTCAAATAGGGACAATTCAGGAGTAGGTTTAATAATAAATAACAAAAAGGGAACATGAGTAAGGTGCTATGAAAAGCATAACGAATGCATTATTTTAGACAAGGTAGACATGAAACCCACATCTACCATAGTAATACAAGTTCATATGCCAACTGGCTTCGAAGAAGAAGAAGAGGAGGAGGTTGACAAAATTTATGATGAGATAAAAGAAATTATTCAGATAGTTAATGGAGATGAAAATTTAATAGTCATTGGGGACTGGAATTCGATAGTATGAAAAGGAAGAGGGGAAAGGTGAATGTGGGCTGGGGGAAAGGAATGAAAGGGGGATCCATCAGGTAAAATTTTGCACAGATCATAATTTAATCATAGCTAACACCTGGTTTAAGAATCATGAAAAAAGTTTGGGTACCTGGTAGAGACCTGGAGACACCAGAAGGTTTTAGATTGATTATATAATATTAAGATAGAGATTTCAGAACCAGGTTTTAAATTGTAAGACATTTCCAGGGGCAGATTGGACTCTGACCACAATTTATTGTTTATGAACTGCAGATTGAAATTGAAGAAACTGCAAAAAGGCAAGAACTTAAGAAGATGGGACCTGGATAAACTGAAAGAATTGGAGGCTGTAGAAGGTTTCACCAAGAGCAGTAGCGAACAACTGATAAGAACAAGGGAATAGAATACAGTATAAGAAGAATGGGTAGCTTTCAGAGATGAAATAGTGAAGGCAACGGAGGAACAAGTAGACAAAAAGCTGAGGGCTAGTAGAAATACTTGAGTAACACAAGAGATATTAAATTTAATTGATGTTGTTGTGGTCTTCAGTCATGAGACTGGTTTGATGCAGCTCTCTCCTGTGCAAGCTTCTTCATCCCCGAGTACTTACTGCAACCTACATCCTTCTGAATCTGCTAAGTGTATTCATCTCTTGGTCTCCCTCTACGATTTTTACCCTCCACAATTCCCTCCAATACTAAATTGGTGATCCCTTGATGCCTCAGAAAATGTCCTACCAATCGATCCCTTCTTCTAGTCAAGTTATGCCACAAACTCCTCTTCTATCCTATTCTATTCAGTACATCCTCATTAGTTATGTGATCTACCCACCTAATCTTCAGCATTCTTCTGTAGCACCACATTTTGAAAGCTTCTATTCTCTTCTTGTCCAAACTATTTATCATCAACGTTTCTCTTCCATACATTGCTACACTCCATACAAATACTTTCAGAAACGACTTCCTGACACTTAAATCTATACTCGATGTTAACAAATTTCTCTTCTGCAGAAACGCTTCCCTTGCCATTGCCAGTCTACATTTCGTATCCTCTATGCTTTGACCATCATCAGGTACTTTGCTCCCCAAGTAGCAAAACTCCTTTACTACTTTAAGTGTCTCATTTCCTAATCTAGTTCCCTCACCATCACCCGACTTAATTCGACTACATTCCATTATCCTTGTTTCGCTTTTGTTGATGTTCATCTTATACTCTCCTTTCAAGACACTGTCCATTCCGTTCAACTTCTCTTCCAAGTCCTTTGCTGTCTCTGACAGAATTACAATGTCATCGGCGAACCTCAAAGTTTTATTTCTTCTCCATGGATTTTAATACCTACTCCGAATTTTTCTTTTGTTTCCTGTACTGTTTGCTCAATATATAGATTGAATAACATCGGGGAGAGGCTACAACACTGTCTCACTCCCTTCCCAACCGCTGCTTCCCTTTCATGCACCTCGACTCATAACTGCCATCTGGTTTCTGTACAAATTGTATATACCTTTTGCTCCTTGTATTTTACCCCTGCCACTTTTAGAATTTGAAAGAGAGTATTCCAGTCAACATTGCCAAAAGCTTTCTCTAAATATATAAATGCTAGAAACGTAGGTTTGCCTTTCCTTAATCTATCTTCTAAGATAAGTCGTAGGGTCAGTATTGCCTCATGTGCTCCAATATTTCTACGGAATCGAAACTGATCTTCCCCGAGGTCGGCTTCTACCAGTTTTTCCATTCATCTGTAAAGTATTCGCGTTAGTATTTTGCAGCTGTGGCTTATTAAGCTGATAGTTTGGTAATTTTCACATCTCTCAACACCTGCTTTCTTTGGGATTGGAATTATTATATTCTTCTTGAAGTCTGAGGGTATTTCGCCTGTCTCATACATCTTGCTCACCAGATGGTAGAGTTTTGTCAGGACTGGTTCTCCCAAGGCTGTCGGTAGTTCTAATGGAATGTTGTCTACTCCGGGGGCCTTGTTTCAACTCAGGTGTTTCAGTGCTCTGTCAAACTCTTCACGCAGTATCATATCTCCCATTTCATCTTCATCTGCATCCGCTTCCATTTCCATAATATTGTCCTCAAGTACATCGCCCTTGTATAGACCCTCTTTATACTTCTTCCACCTTTCTGCTTTGCCTTCTTTGCTTAGAACTGGGTATCCATCTGAGCTCTTGATATTCATACAAGTGGCTCTCTTTTCTCCAAAGGTCTCTTTAATTTTCCTGTAGGTAGTATCTATCTTACGGCTAGTGAGATAAGCCTCTACATCCTCACATTTGTCCTCTAGCCATCCCTGCTTAGCCATTTTTCACTTCCTGTCGATCTCATTTTTGAGAAATTTGTATTCCTTTTTGCGTGCTTCATTTACTGCGTTTTTATATTTTCTCCTATCATCAATTAAATTCAATATTTCTTCTGTTACCCAAGGATTTCTACTAGCCCTCGTCTTTTTACCTTCTAGATCCTCTGCTGCCTTCACTACTTCATCCCTCAGAGCTACCCATTCTTCTTCTACTGTATTTCCATCCCCCATTCCTGTCAATTGTTCCCTTACGCTCTCCCTGAAACTCTGTACAACCTCTGGTTTAGTCAGTTTATTCAGGTCCCATCTCCTCAAAATTCCCACCTTTTTGGTCAGAGTCCACATCTGCCCCTGGAAATGTCTTCCAATTTAAAACCTGGTTCCTATATCTTTGTATTACCATTATATGATCTATCTGGGTGGGAATTCATTTCGAAGCATTTGAAATTTAAAGATTTATCTCATCTAAAGGAAAGCGAAAAATAAGTTGGAACTAAGATTTAAATGCACGCTTACATAATTGGGAGTTACATTGTTTTGTTGCTTCCCTTAGGTGCCATAGTGTTCAGTAATGAAATTGACTTACATTCTCTAGACAGGTATACAACTTTATCTGATGAAACTGCAGCGAAATTGTTACACATTGTCAAGAAATAACACAGGTAGAACTAATTTTTTCTTAATTCATCAGTTTCCTCCTTCACAAATATACTGTTTATAAATGCTATAAGTTCTTGCGGGTCTTCTAGTTGACCACAGGGTTTCTCTCTCATGTGTCACTGCCACATGTCATTTTCCTCCTTTGATGATAAATTAAGGTGATGCAGCAGTAGAGTGATAGGTGTTAAAGTGAGCTCCCAACCGGCGGTGAAAAAAATTGTAAATGATACTGTAAGTCATGAAATTAAAATATATCAATTTATGTTGGGGGGGGGGGGGGGGGGTGTAATATAACAAAGGTGTAGTAGTCCCAGAATCTAAAACAATTTACATACCAGATACATAAGCTGGACAGAAAAGTGGGAGTTGGAAAGATCAGGGAAATACATTGTGTACGAAATAACAGAAGTATACCAATGGAAAAGAACACACTTCAGTAAAAGAATATTTCTAGACATTCTCTGTTACCATGAGTGTAGTGCATGAATAATACTTGAGACAATTTTGTCCCATTATAAATATACCTGTGACGCTGTTAGACTTGATTCAGGAAAATGATCTCAGAACAAAAACCTGTACTGTGATTGCAACATGGCTTACCTCAAAAATTGATAAATTGATAATAAAAATTGATAACATTAGTAAATTACAAATAACAATCTCACCTACATATATTAAATGCATTGCATCATGTATAGCAGTTAAGTTGAGAAGTTGAACCAGGCAGAGGAAAGTAGACAAACCGGAAATACTATGCTGAAACAAATTGTAAATATTTTTAGTTGAGAGGGGGGGGGGGGGTGCAACAGGTCAGAAGATGTGAAATGAAGAAGAGTTATAATGGCAAAGGGTGACACTACATAATATGTAGGAAACAGTTCTGAAAATCTTATGCTGTTTTTCAGGTACACTTTTAAAGCTAAACATCGATGTGTTCAAACTGTGGGGTGCAAAGATAAAAAGTTAAATCATTCAGGGAGTGCATTGGAGGTTGGGAGAGCACAAGATTTCCCCAGATGTTTTATAGTCAAAGCTTTTTTGGAAATAATCATTGTGAATGAAATCTCGTACAAATTTTGAATATAAGTTAACAAGCTTTATTAGCAGATGATGTGTTTGTTTATGCAAAACAATCATCCAGAACTTCACAAGTTTAATTATTATGCAAAAGGGTTTATTAAGGAGCAAGTCTTGTTTGGTGTGAGCTCCATGCCGTCCAAAATACATTACATTAAAGATGCACTTGGCATGCTAAGTAATTGGAGGCAGCAAAAAATCTCAACGAACCATGCTGTAAAAGATTACCAATGACCAGGTGATTATTATAATAAAGTAAATAGATTTATTGATACTCTTGTTTTTTCTTCAGAAGAGTTTGTTAAAAACTAGATGTACCAAGTTGATTAATATCTGATCGCATTTTGTAATTAAATGTGTGATCCAAGCCTTTTTTATAAATCAGAGTTAATGAGCCCTACTTTTGGTAGAAGTTGAATTCATCTACAGGCATAAGAAGAATTATGAGACAGGAGTTTGCAAACTTTTCAGTGCTGAAGACCAGTGACAATGTAATCTATCAACGACAAACCTGGGCATGTGGTGATCAAGGTGCAAGATGAAGATGATTAAGCAATACCAGTACATCAAATAGAGAATTGAACAACAAGGTTCAACATCAGTGAGCGAGATTTTGACACACAAAGAAAGTACTCTTATGTTAAGTTGCTATTAACCAGGCAAGACTGAAATAGTAGAGGAACATTTTTTTTTTTTTTTTTTAGTTGTTGTGTTCTTCAGTCCTGAGACTGGTATGATGCAGCTCTCCATGCTACTCTATCCTCTGCAAGCTTCATCTCCCAGTACCTACTGCAACCTACATCCTTCTGAATCTGCTTAGTGTAGTCATCTCTTGGTCTCCCTCTACGATTTTTACCCCCCACACTTCCCTCCAATACTAAATTGGTGATCCCTTGATGCCTCATAACATGTCCTGCCAACTGATCCCTTCTTTTGGTCAAGTTGTCCTACAAACTTCTCTTCTCTCCAATCCTATTCAATACTTCCTCATTAGTTATGTGATCTACCCATCTAATCTTCAGCATTCTTCTGGAGCACCACATTTCAAAAGCTTCTATTCTCTTCTTGTCCAAACTAGTTATCGTCCATGTTTCACTTCCATACATGGCTACACTCCATACAAATACTTTCAGAAACGACTTCCTGATACATAAATCTATACTCGATGTTAAAAAATTTCTCTTCTTTAGAAACGCTTTCCTTGCCATTGTCAGTCTACATTTTATATCCTCTCTACTTCGACAATCATCACTTATTTTGCTCCCCAAATAGGAAAACTCCTTTACTACTTTAAGTGTCTCATTTCCTAATCTAATTCTCTCAGCATCACCCGACTTAATTCGACTACATTCCATTATCCTCGTTTTGCTTTTATTGATGTTAATCTTATATCCTCCTTTCAAGACACTATCCATTCCATTCAACTGCTCTCCCAAGTCCTTTGCTGTCTCTGATAGAATTACAATGTCATCGGCGAACCTCAATTTTGAGGAGATGGGACCTGAATAAACTGACTAAACCAGAGGTTGTTCAGAGTTTCAGGGAGAGTGTAAGGGAACAATTGATAGGAATGGGGAAAAGAAATACAGTAGAAGAAGAATGGGTAACTCTGAGGGATGAAGTAGTGAAGGCAGCAGAGGATCAAGTAGGTAAAAGGACGAGGGCTAGTAGAAATCTTTGGGTAACAGAAGAAATATTAATTTAATTGATGAAAGGAGAAAATATAAAAATGCAGTAAATGAAGCTGGCAAAAAGGAATACAGACGTCTCAAAAATGAGATCGACAGGAAGTGCAAAATGGCTAAGCAGGGATGGCTAGAGGACAAATGTGAGGATGTAGAGGCTTATCTGACTAGGAGTAAGATAGATACTGCCTACAGGAAAATTAAAGAGACCTTTGGAGAAAAGAGAGCCACTTGTATGAATATCAAGAGCAAAGAAGGGAAAGCAGAAAGGTGGAAGGAGTATATAGTGGGTCTATACAAGAGCAATGTACTTGAGGACAATATTATGGAAATGGAAGAGGATGTAGATGAAGATGAAATGGGAGATACGATACTGCGTGAAGAGTTTGACAGAGCACTGAAATACCTGACTCGAAACAAGGCCTTGGGAGTAGACAACATTCCATTAGAACTACTTACATCCTTGGGAGAACCAGTCCTGACAAAACTCTACCATCTGGTGAGCAAGATGTATGAGACAGGCGAAATACCCTTAGACTTCAAGAAGAATATAATATTTCCAATCCCAAAGAAAGCAGGTGCTGATAGATGTGAAAATTACCGAACTATCAGTTTAAGAAGTCACAGCTGCAGAATACTAACGTGATCTCTTTAGAGACGAATGAAAAGCTGACCTCGGGGAAGATCAGTCTGGATTCCGTAGAAATATTGGAGCACATGAGGCAATACTGACCCTATGGCTTATCTTAGAAGATAGATTGAGGAAAGGCAAACCTACATTTCTAGCATTTATAGATTTAGAGAAAGCTTTTGACAATTCTGACTGGAATACTCTCTTTGAAATTCTGAAGGTGGCAGGGGTAAAATACAGGGAGCGAAAGGCTATTTACAATTTGTACAGAAACCAGGTGGCGGTTATAAGAGTCGAGGGACATGAAAGGGAAGCAGTGGTTGGGAAGGGAGTGAGACAGGGTTGTAGCCTCTCCCCGATGTTATTCAATCTGCATATTAAGCAACCAGTAAAGGAAACAAAAGTAAAAATCGGAGTAAGTATTAGAATCCACGGAGAAGAAATAAAACTTTGAGGTTCGCCGATGACACCGTAAATGTGTCAGAGACAGCAAAGGACTTGGAAGAGCAGTAAAATGGAATGGACAGTGTTTTGAAAGGATATAAGATGAACATCAACAAAAGCAAAACGAGGATAATGGAATTTAGTCGAATTCAGTCGGGTGATGCTGAGGGAATTAGATTAGGAAATGAGACACTTAAAGTAGTAAAGTAGTTTTGCTATTTGGGAAGCAAAATAACTGATGATTATCGAAGTAGAGAGGATATAAAATGTAGACTGGCAATGGCAAGGAAAGCGTTTCTGAAGAAGAGAAATTTGTTAACATCGAGTATAGATTTAAGTGTCAGGAAGTCGTTTCTGAAAGTATTTGTATGGAGTGTAGCAATGTATGGAAGTGAAACTTTGATGATAAATAGTTTGGACAAGAAGAAAATAGAAGCTTTCGAAATGCTACATAAGAATGCTGACGATTAGATGGGTACATCACATAACTAATGAGGAGGTATTGAACAGAATTGGGGAGAAGAGGAGTTTGTGGCACAACTTGACTAGAAGCAGGGATCGATTGGTAGGACATGTTCTGAGGCATCAAGGGATCACCAATTTAGTATTGGAGGGCAATGTGGTAAAAATCGCAGAGGGAGACCAAGAGATGAATACATTAAGCAGATTCTGAAGGATGTGGGTTGCAGTAAGTACTGGGGGATGAATAAGCTTGCACAGGATAGAGTAGCATGGAGAGCTGCATCAAACCAGTCTCAGGACTGAAGACAACAACAACAACAACAACCTTGTAATATATTCATACTGATACTACTGACAGCTGGAAATTGTATAAACGACTTTTATGTCATGGGAAACTCAACTCTCAGAGGTGCTTATTATTAATCCCACAAAACAGCATTAATTTAATAACTTGGTCTGCACATACAGGATATGCCTATTTCGGCCTAAAATGTCTATCTCTCACATGAACAAATATTTATCATTTGGATTCGCAGCTCTTACATCTTCCGTGTTTGCACATAGAATTGTTGGATGTAAGATCTGCCAGTTACGCAAAACACCGTTTTTGGAACTTTGAAAAAAAAAAAACGGTGTTTTGCATAACTGGAGCTTTGAAAAAAAAAACTGTTTTGCATAACTGGCAGGCCTTACAACCAATACATCAATAAATTGTATTACTTTTAGAATAGGAACTCTCGAATTAGAAAAATCCTGAGATCCTGTGAAATGTGTCAGTAAGTACAAACAATTTGTGTGCACACTACATTCTATCCCATCATTCCACGTAATTTGTGGAATTTATCAGCTGTGAACTTCTATGGTCCTCTGACTAGCGGCCAGGGAGGAATGATGTGTATATTTTTGGAATGCTGGGCTAAACTAACAAAATTACAGCCATTAAGGAAGACAATAACTAATGTTATAATGAAACTGAGAGATCATAAATAGGTCGGGAGACTATTACACGCAGGAGGTGGCTACACGGGAGGAGGGACTGTGTGGCATGGACTGGGCTGCTTTTTAGGTTAATGTGCCCAGGGGAAACACAGAAAGGGCTTCAGTCTCAAATGGTGCGGGTCGAAAGCAGGAAAATGTAGATATAGGAACCATCGATATAGGCCTAACAGTTGTAAAATGTTGTAGCTATGCTGGGAAAGTACCATAGCTCCAAGAGCTAATAGGAAGCACTGATTCTCAAATGGTTATAGGCAATGAAAGCTGGCTGAAGGCGAAAATGAGTTCGGCCGAAATTTTTCTAGGGACTTAACGGTGTTCAGGAAGGATAAACTAAACACAGTTGGCGGTGGCGTTTCTGTTGCTGTTAGTAGTAATTTATCTCGCGAAATTTAAGTAGATAGTTGCTGTAGTCAGTATACGTAGAGGTAATTCCTGGCAACCGGAATAAAATAATAAATGGATACTCTTACGGACCTTCAAACTCAGATGATACAATTGCTGAAAGGTTCAAGGAAAAGTTGAGCCCGATTTCAAAAACGTACCCGACTCATACAATTATAGTTTGTGTTGACTTCAGTTTCCCTCGCTATGTTGGTGAAAATGCGTTTTTAAATCTTGAGGTACGAATGAAACATAATCTGTAATTGCGCTAGAAGCATTCTCTGAAAATTATTTCGAGCAATTAGTCAATGAGCCCACTCAAATAGTAAGCGGTTGTGAAAATACACTTTACCTCTTAGCAACAAATAATCCTGAGCATCAAAACAGATACAGAAATTGGTGAACACACGGTTGTCGGAACCAGACTGAATACCGCAACCCCCAAATTCTCTAAAAATATACGAGAGATATACCTACTCAAAAAAGGCAGATAAAAATTCGCCTGACGGCTTCCTAAGAGAAAAGACTCCACTAGTCCACATTAACAATTAAGTGTGGACCAGATGTGGCCTGAATTCAAAGAAATTTTATCAAAAGCAGTTTAGAGATTTATGCCAAGTAAATTAACAAACGACAGAGCTGATTCCCCTGTCCCCCTTCGTACACAAAACGAGCCAGGACACTGTTGTAAAAACAAGGAAAAAAGCATAACAAATTTAAGTGAACCCAAACTCTCTAAGATTGAAGACCTTTCACAGGAGCTAGAAATTTAATGGTCTTCAATGCGTGAAGCATATAATAGTTTCCACAACGATAATTTGTTTCGAAACCTAGCAGAACATGCAAAGATATTCTGATGACAAAGAGACACTACCGCCAAGACACAATCAAAGCCTTCTCTCCGCGATAGCAATGGAAATACTATCGATGACAGTACTGCTGAAGCGCAGTTACTAAACGCAGCCTTCCGAAGTCCCTTCACCGAAGAAGACGAAGTAAATATTCCAGAATTCGAATCAAGAACAACTGCCAACATGAGAAACTTAGAAGTAAACAATCTCGGAGTAGTGAAGAAACTCAAATCACTTAATAAAAGCAAGTCTTCCAGTCCAGATTGTATACTAATTAGTTTCAGAGTGTACTGATGCAATTGCTCCAAACTTAGCAATTTTTTACAACTGCTCGCTCGAAGAAAGATCCGTACCGAAAGACAGGAAAGTTTCTCAGGTCACCCTAATATTCAACAACAACAATAGAAATAATGCACTAAATTATAGTGTCATATCATTAACGCAGATATGCAGCAGGATTTTGGAACATATATTGTGTCCGAACATTATGAATTACACCGAATAGAACGGTCTATTGACACACAGTCACAAGGATTTAGAAAACATGAACACGAACTGTTGAGTACTATTGACAAAGGATGTCCAGAGGGCTCTTAACGATGTACCACACAGGTGGCTTGTAAACATATTGCGTTCTTATGGAATAGCGTCTCAGTTGTGTGGTTGGATTTGTGTTTTCCTGACAGAGAGGTTACAGCTCATGGTAATTGACCGAAAGTCGTCAAGTAAAACAGAAGTGATTTCTGGCGTTCCCCAAGATAGTGTTTAAGACTTCTTCTGTTTTTTATCTATATAAATGATTTAGGAGACAATCTGAGCAGGCATCTTAGGCTGCTGGCAAACGATAGTGTCATTTATCATCTAGCAAAGTCATCAGAAGATCGAAATTAATTGTAAAACGATTTAGAAAAGATAACTCTATGGTGCGAAAATTGGTAATCGACCCTAAATAATAATGAAAAGTCTGAGGTCATCCACATGAGTGCTAAAAGAAATCCGTTAAAAATCGGTTACACAACAAATAAATCAAATCTAAAGGTCGTAAATTCAACTACATATCTAGGAATTCCTGTCGTGAACAACTTAAATTGGAAAGAACATATAGAAAATGTTGTGAGGAAGGCGAACCAAAGAGTGCGATTGATTGACAGAAAACTTAGACGACACAACAGATCTACTAAAGAGACTGCCTACACAAAATTTATCCAACTTCTTTTGGCGTACTATTGCATGATGTGGGATCCTTACCAGATGGGATTAACGGAGTACATCGAGAAAGTTCAAAGAAGAGCACACATTTTGTATTATCGAGAAATAGGGGAGAGAGCGTCATGGACATGATATATGATAGGGTGGACATCATTGAAACAAAGGCGTTTCTCGTTGCGGCGAGCTCTTACAAAATTTCAATCACCAGCTTTCTCCTCCGAATGCGAAGATATTTTGTTAATGTCGACGTACGTAGGAAGAACCTATCATCATACTGAAATAAGGGAAATCAGAGCTCGCAAGTAAAGATATAGGTGTTCGTTTTTTCCACGCGCTGTTTGAGAGTGGAATAATAGAGAATTACTGTGAAGGTGGTTTGATGAACCCTCTGCAGGCACTTAAGTGTGATTTGCACAGTATCCATGAAGATGTAGATTTAAAACATGTGGGTAAACTGAAAAATTTTCTGGCGGATACCCAAACATTTTAAAGAATTTTTAGTATGGAAAGGTGTGAGCCATACCTTAATTTATAAATTTCACCCTCAAAGTAATCTGGCAGAACAGGTCATAGGTGAACTGGGCAGGCTTTGTCGGACTTGTGCGTATAGAGAGTCTAAGTGGTCAGACACGGTGCAGAATTTGAAACGGTATTAAATGAGTTGTCACATTCAGGTACAGAGGTTTCACCAGTGGAATTAGTACGCAGAGCAAATTGAAGGGACATTACCCCTGAAGTTCGTCAAATGACGAAGGGGGATGTTGGTGCACAGGAGTTACTGAGCAATGATGTGAATAATTTGCTAATGAGAAATGCAGAGAGAATGAGAAAGAGGTGCAAGTAAGGTACACCCCCATAGTATAGGTAGGGGATTTACTTTTAGCTAAGAGACACAAAAAAGAGAAAAAGTTGTAAGTAAGTTTCATCCTTTGTATGAGGGGCCGTTCTTAATAACTAATAAGACATTGCACCTAAAAGCATACATATTAACTGGCCATAGACAGGGAAGATTAAAGGCATGTACATTTCTGTACAGTGTTCAAGACTTAAAACCATTCATTTGTGAATAAGAGTAATAATAATTTAGGTAGTTTCAGAATTGTATACTATAATTAGTATGTTGCAAAACCTCAGAAGTTTATTAATTATGGAAGTATGTACCCACTATTTAGCCAATTCAATAGTTTGTGCGAGATCGTAAATATTCTTATGCTGGGCAGTAAGGAATTATAAGAGGACCATTGGCACCATTGCAGGGTTATGGAGTAGACTGTTTCAAAAGGACTTTCTGGGAAAGGGGCAGCATGTTGTGTATCCTTATAGTATTAAAGGTGTCAATATGGGAGTTCGTAGGCAACTTTCAAATGTTGTATTGTGTTGCGAAACGAACTAATTGAGTTTATTTTAAAGTTTGGTTTAAAACGATTGGTGTTCCCGAAAAATAATGAATGAAAAGTTAAAGTTTTATCCATTTTCATTGCTCACAATTCTTATGATCGCTCTTGTATTCCTTGTTACCAAGATCTTTTCTATCAACACCTACTTTCAACACCACACCCACACCTTTATTCTTCATGCAAGGATGGCAGGTTCAAAACGTTTCAGCACCATGGACAGCCTCTCTTCCAAGTGTTTCTGTCTCCATTTCCTTAAGATTCTTCCGATGAATCTGAGTCTGGTGCCTGCTTTACCCACTATCTGTTTTATATGGTCATTCCACTTAAGGTCACTCTGGATAGTAACGCCTCCAACTGTTTGTCACCAATAGTGTAGCTGTACGTAGTGGATTTCTTTTCCTGTCTATGAGAAGTACGTTACATTTATATACGATCGGGCCCAACTGCCAGAGTCTGCACCCTTTGTAAATTCTCTGCAGATCGTTCTGCAAATTCTTACTGTCCTCTGGCGTTGCTACTTTGGTATAAACAACTGCATCATCTGAGAATAGCCTTAAAGAGCATCTGACGCTTTTTACTAGATAATTTATATATATTGTAAACAGCAACGGTCCTATCACACTTACCTGTGGTACTCCGGATATTACCTCTACATCTGTAGAGTAACGCAATAACCCGAGCTTTCCTCCACAGTTTAGGAATTTGCATTGTTGTAATAGGGTTATTCATTAGCTCTAGGATCCATGCTTGTACTCCCGGTCCAAAATGTTTAATTTGCTCAGGTCTCATCATCCCCTCGTTCAGTTTTCTTTTAATTTTGCCATTCCTAATCTTCCTTTTAGTTTTTCCGTTCATGAGTAGTTGGTGAGCTATCTGATCAGGTGTAACTTCACTGTAATTTGGTTGTGGTTCTGTTGGGTCATTGTTGAGACTTTTGACCAGTTTCCATGCCTTCCTACTGCTGTGCTTCGCGTCCGTCACTTGTAGAAGGTTACACCACTTTTCCTTTCTCGCTTCGGAGATACCAGACATCAGTACCTCACCTGCCTGGATCGTTTCCTCTGAGAAGGGGTCCTTATTGTACAGTTCTTCATACTTTTTCAGAGCTTCCTTGCTGCTACCATTGAGTCCAGTGATATACTGGGTGCGGCACCCTCTAGGTATGCGCCGTCGAGAGATTTTCTTGACAAGGTCTATAAAAGTTTCATATGATTGTATCTCTGGTTTAATTTCCAAGATCTCCTTATCAAGGTCCTCTGTGAAAAGTTCCCAATGAGCTTTTTTGAAATTGAAGCGTCTCTTGAAGGGCATTACATCTGATTTGATTACTTCAGTAATGCAGCAAGTTATTGCTCTGTGTTGCGATCTTGGAATTGGGTCCTCGATTTGCTTTACAGTTTGCAGGGATACCTTTTCGGAGACAAAGATATTATCTGGATTATATCATCGTTTCCATCTTCCGCTGTTAAATGATGCAGGCAACTTTGAGTCATGTATCAATTTCAGTTTAGCCTGGTCTGCCCAGATCTCCAGCATTTCGCCATCGTCATTTGTCTCTTTATAACCCCATGCGAGACCGTGACAGTTAAAATCTCCTAGTACAACTTTAATGTTTTTTGAATGGAAATTTCCAGGCTCCGTAAATTTGAACCTCGCACTGGGTGGTTTGTACACGGATGTTACAGTACATGAATGTAGCTCAATAGTTAAAATTCCTATATTTTCTTCGCAGGTCAGAGCACAGGAGCATATGTCTAAGTTCGGTTTCACAAATATAGCACTTCCGTACCTTTCGTGTGGTCTCTCAAGAACTTATTTCATACCCTGTATTTTTGGTCTATGGCTAGTTGGTGCCCTGTGTGTTTCTTGTAACACTAAAACATCACAGTTGTTTCGTTTGCACATGTCAGATAATAAAATTTCTTTATTTACAGATAAGCCTTCAATATTGCAGGAAGTCGTCACTAGTGATGGTCTTGATAAAGGCTTTTTTTGAGTCTCTTCGGAGAGTTGTTTTGTTATCTTTGGTTTTGGTGCTCCGGTGTGAGAGTGAATAACAGTCCAGTGCAAACGCACCTCGTATTCAGTCATCTCAAATTTCCACCGATCACGAAAGCTATCCAACAGGTACTAAGTATTAGTCCACTATTCGGTCGTCTAGAGGACAACATGGTTAATTCATGTACAGTCCTACACTCTAACAGGCCACTCCAGCCTGACAGTTCCTACCGTTAATGGGAAACGTGAATCATTCGCGCACAGTTCACCTATGCAGCACTCATAGGCAGAATGATCATCCTAAGAAACGATCCTCATATGAAACTTCCTGGCAGATTAAACTGTGTGCCGGACCGAGACTCGAACTCGGGACCTTTGCCTTTCGCAGGAAAGTGCTCTACCACTTGGACGGGGCGTGAGTCATACTTGGGTAGCTCAGTTGGTACAGTACTTGCCCGTGAAAGGCCAAGATCCCGAGTTCGAGTCTCTGTCCGGCACACAGTTTTAATCTGCCAGGAAGTTTCAAATCAGCACACACACCGCTCCAGAGTGAAAATCTCATTCTGGATGCTCATATATATTTTACGCCTGTACTTACAACTAAATGTTAGGATTGTGGTCTCAATGAGCAAAGTATCGGTAATACACCCTGCTGAAGGCAGCGGCTCTGGAAACAGAAATATCTGTATCATCGTTATCACTTTAGATACTCTTGCCTCTGCTATCATAGTATTCCACAGTTATCTCCTTTGCACATGTGGGAACACAAACACATACTTTATAAGCCTGATGCTCAAGGTGAACCTACCATGCATCCCCTACTACTACAAAGTTGAGTACTTGACGATGCAAAATACTACTGAGAAAAAATCAGCGATGGGTGGGCATGTCTCATAAGTTTTTCTTGCGAGTGTTACCACTGTGTCTTAGAAAGAGAGACGTAATCGACCAGATGTTAAAACTCCAGATCACAACAACTACTGTATGTTACTATCACAAGCGGTCTTGGATCTACAGGTGCACTCAAGTATCCATGTTAAAAGCTATACTAGCTTTATAAATCAAGGTATGGCATTACATCTGAATGAATTGGTTGTTCCGGACAAATACCGAGACAGTTATCGTAGGAGTGTGTATTATCACACCAGCAGTGCGGTTACACATAGCCCAAGATGCAGTGATTCGGCAAGGGGCGTGGTACGAAACAGGTATTTGCAACCCCTTCGCGCCGACGCCACTAGATATTTCTCCAGTATTTGTAACGCATTTTGTCTCAATGCCATATCATATTTCTGGCACTCGCATATCCGGAAATGAGTCACCTTTCTCAAACCTATCTGCTACAGTAAAATTCCAACGTGGTTTTAGTAAGTCCGTACGCATCCTGCAACTGCTCTCATTTCTGCAGCTTTGCACATGTGATCGATCCAATTTAAATCAGAACTAAGCATAAGTTGGAGAATGCCATATCCAGCACCTTCTGCAACCTGTGTAGAAACAGAATGACCTGAGTTAGAGCAATAGGAGCGTGTTTCAACCATTCGGTGGAAATGTGTGCATTGTGGTGCGTCTCCAAACGAGATACAGATGGGAGTAGAAAAGCAAGCAGACAGGGAAGCATGTCCAGACCAGAAACAGTAATGCATTTGTGCCAGGGGGGGAACAAGCCCGAATTTGTAGAACAGTTGTGAGAGTGACTTCCGTCCTCTGAGGGCGCTCTGGTCACCTGCCGGGGGTGGATAACCGCCGACCTCACAGCTGGATATCTAGTGCTGGTGCTGCGAGAAGCATATAAGACGCTGTCTGTCTTTGTGGTATATGTACGAGTGATGTAAAAGGGGCGATTTTGTATGTTTACTACTTCGATGCGGTACGTGGTGATAAACACTCCTGGAAATGGAAAAAAGAACACATTGACACCGTTGTGTCAGACCCACCATACTTGCTCCGGACACTGCGAGAGGGCTGTACAAGCAATGATCACACGCACGGCACAGCGGACACACCAGGAACCGCGGTGTTGGCCGTCGAATGACGCTAGCTGCACAGCATTTGTGCACCGCCGCCGTCAGTGTCAGCCAGTTTGCCGTGGCATACGGAGCTCCATCGCAGTCTTTAACACTGGTAGCATGCCGCGACAGCGTGGACGTGAACCGTATGTGCAGTTGACGGACTTTGAGCGAGTGCGTATAGTGGGCATGCGGGAGGCCGGGCGGACGTACCGCCGAATTGCTCAACATGTGGGGCGTGAGGTCTCCACAGTACATCGATGTTGTCGCCAGTGGTCGGCGGAAGGTGCACGTGCCCGTCGACCTGGGACCGGACCGCAGCGACGCACGGATGCACGCCTAGACCGTAGGATCCTACGCAGTGCCGTAGGGGACCGCACCGCCACTTCCCAGCAAATTAGGGATACTGTTGCTCCTGGGGTATCGGCGAGGACCATTCGCAACCGTCTCCATGAAGCTGGGCTACGGTCCCGCACACCGTTAGGCCGTCTTCCGCTCTCGCCCCAACATCGTGCACCCCGCCTCCAGTGGTGTCGCGACAGGCGTGAATGGAGGGACGAATGGAGACGTGTCGTCTTCAGCGATGAGAGTCGCTTCTGCCTTGGTGCCAATGATGGTCGTATGCGTGTTTGGCGCCGTGCAGGTGAGCGCCACAATCAGGACTGCATACGACCAAGGCACACAGGGCCAACACCCGGCATCATGGTGTGGGGAGCGATCTCCTACACTGGCCGTACACCTCTGGTGATCGTCGAGGGGACACTGAATAGTGCACGGTACATCCAAGCCGTCATCGAACCCATCGTTCTACCATTCCTAGACCGGCAAAGGAACTTGCTGTCCCAACAGGACAATGCATGTATCCCGTGCCATCCAACGTGCTCTAGAAGGTGTAAGTCAACTACCCTGGCCAGCAAGATCTCCGGATCTGTCCCCCATTGAGGATGTTTGGGACTGGATGAAGCGTCGTCTCACGCGGTCTGCACGTCCAGCACGAACGCTGGTCCAACTGAGGCGCTAGGTGGAAATGGCATGGCAAGCCGTTCCACAGGACTACATCCGGCATCTCTACGATCGTCTCCATGGGAGAATAGCAGCCTGCATTGCGGCGAAAGGTGGATATACACTGTACTAGTGCCGACATTGTGCATGCTCTGTTGCCTGTGTCTATGTGCCTGTGGTTCTGTCAGTGTGATCATGTGATGTATCTGACCCCAGGAATGTGTCAATAAAGTTTCCCCTTCCTGGGACAATGAATTCACGGTGTTCTTATTTCCAGGAGCGTATTGAGTAAGAGTCTTTTCATATTAGACGATATGTAGGGCACATTGCCGAGTTTAAGCGGTAGTGCAGTATGGTGATCTGTACAAAAGACAATCATAATGCTCTATTCATTCATAAGACATCCTTTGTTCCGGGACGTAAGAGCATGTACATACTGATTAGAACAAGATGGGGTGGGGGAGGGGGGGAAGGTATGTACGGAAAGTTCTGAGACAGCGAGTGTTCAAAGACAGGATGAAGCAGACCATCCATCTCTGGCGGGTATGACGTCACCCATCCGACACTGTGACATTAGGACATCTCCAGACCTGTAGCAGTGGGATACCGAAAATTCCGGCCATTTTTTTCTCTTCTGTATGAAAGTTCTTCGAATTCTGTTTGTGTAATTGTTCTAAATCGGCCGCTGTGTGTACTTAGAGAATGCTCTCTTTCCAAACAACAAGAATGCTTGTATGATTAATGGTGTTTTCGCGAGCGCGCACAGGATTTTAGTGCTGAGAACGTTTGTGTATGTTGAAAGCAGGAAGGGTAACATGTGATGGACGGGGTGCCATGTTGGGACGGCGAGCAATAAAGTATTCGGTGTTATTCCGCACTATTTTCGTAAACAGCTTCTGTTAGGACAAGAACTTCCGTGCATACAAGTTAAGACATCAAGAAAGCGAGCATTAACTATTTCTGAAAGGTCGACTCGGTTCTCATTTTACATAGCTGTCAGCTTACATGTGACGTCAGAATAACATTGAGAACCTTTTAGATGGTGAGTCGCCACATGGATGTTTCGCTGGGGCAAGTACATATGGCTGGACGCATCTTATATGTTCTATTAGGATCACTTGGAGAATGCAGCCTGTGCTATTCTGGAACAGATTCCTATAGTGCAGTCTGTGATGTCAGTATCCATAGGTATACTGTCAGCAACGGTAAACACACGTGCTGCCCGGAGATGTTTCGCGTATGGGATCGGTGTGAGGGCGCCTTGGAGTTCTGTGGCGAGGTGGACCTCACGTGATCAGCGAGGACGTGACAGCGGAGGATGAGATGTTGCGGAATTGGGTCGCTGTGAGCAGCCTGGATGCTGCAGCCCTAACCCGCTTACCTGAAGGAGGGTGGTCCATGAACGCCAGAGTGATGCTGTGTCGTCGGCGGCCGAGGTGGGGTTGGAGCCGGCGGCTGTGATGGGGGCGATGGCAGCGTTGGGCGTCGAGATTTGGAATGTGTTTTTTATTAGCGATTTTTTGTTTTTATTTATTGATTTCACCGGCCAATAGGATGCTGCAAATTAAGAAGAACTACCACATACATATGAAAAATACCGATTTAGTTAATCTGCATAATTTTTTTATATCAATGTGGTGTCAGCGGTACAATAGTTGAGGGGAGGGGGGTGGCAGTGGGCGTGAGTAAGTCACATGGAGCAGCACAGCAGCAGGTTATGTACAGAACATTAGGTTAATTTGCATAATTTTTATGTAAAATGCAGTACGAAAGTTTAAGTGGGTGTGTGGCAAAGAAGAATGCGCCAGAAATGTCGTTCAAAAGCATGTGAAATTCGAAAAGTGCACCAGCATATGGTGGGAGGACATAACTAATTATTTAATTTGGTATCAAGGGCGGTAGAATGGTTTTGGAAATGGGGATGACATGGAGACCACTTAATAGAACAACAGGTTGAGTGCTGACAAAGGCTCAAACATTAGGTTAAGGCACCCGCAGTATAATACCGAACCATTAGGTTATGTAACATGTTTGCTCCATGTAATTACATGTTTCCAAACAGCTGAGAATGATGAGCAAGAGAAAACAAACCCCCCAAATCTGATTTTTTTACAAATAAACGATATATCCTTCAATTGCCTGTTATGAGACCCTTTGTCACCACCACCAGATTGCCATCTTGGATTACATCATGGAATGGAGGACAGAGCGCTCTGGTGGTGGTACTGTGTACTAGACCCTGACCTCGTGGTGAACACACTGTTTCCCACCATCTTGGATAACAGTACTTACATCATTGGCTGATGTCATGGCTACCGTTTAGGATTACGTCATGGATGAAACTGTGTACTAAGTCAGTTGGAGTCCGGAGCCCATGGTAACTACACTGGGTGGCTCTACTGCATCAAATTGTTTAAGTAAAGGCTGGTGACGGACTGCGCGCCTAGAACCACGAGACCACTGCGGCCGGCTTCCCCGCCAATCCCTAGGAAGATGTGGCGGTCGGGTGACTTAGGTTAGTGGAGGTAGCCCAAGTGCCCTTTCTTTCCCGCCATTTTCTTGGGTTTGTAGAGGTAGTCAAATTCACCTATCTTCCCTCCAAAATTCAAACTTCACACCAATCCCTAGGAAGAGCTGGCGGTCGGAAGACGTAGGTCAGTGGAGGTAGCCCAAGTGACCTATCTTCCCGCCATTTTCCTAGGTTAATAGAGGTTGCATTGTCCTGATGGAATTTGAGCATCCCTCCAGGGAGACATGGCAGGGGGGTGTTTGGCAGTTTCCCACCAAAGACGTTAATTATTTGATCCATTTACTTAAGTAGTCAGCCAATGTGATACGAGTGAGAGGGAGGCCTATTCCAATAACTCAGACCTGAAAATGTACCTGTTGCAGTGAGGGGGGAGGGGGTTGGTGGAGGGGGCGGGTGTGGGGGGACAATAGGTTAAGTGCCTGTCAATCAAAAGGAAATGGGTGTGACATAGAAAAGCACTTAACAGAACAATAAGTTAATAAAGACCTGAGAGTGTACATGTAGCAGTAAGTGGTGGGGGGTTTTATGAGGGGGAGACGATGGGGGAACAATAGGTTAAGTGCAGTGACATGGAAAATCACTTAACAGAACAATAGGTTAAGGACCTGTTAATCAAAGGAGAACAATAGGTTAAGTGCCTGTCAATCAAAGGAAAACAATAGGTTTGCCCCTGAGTGCGAACCTGCCCCTGATGTAGGCAACCCGCACTAACAAATGCTTTGGCCTCCTTGTTGCCCCACTACTTCTGCCAATTATCCCATGTACTTTCCATAATAATTCCTGAGGACCAGAAAAGAGTGTAACTCCTTGCTCGTTCGTGGTACTAGAAAATCTCACACAACCTATTTCGATCTTGGATCAGTCCTCACATCAAATTCACTAGTTATGTGACCCAAATAATTTACTTCTAGCAATACAAAGTGACATTTTTTCATGCTCAGTGTTAGGCATGCAGCTCATAACCTCTTGAACACTTCCCTCAGTCCTTCATATCACATGTTATCTATATACACTATGCATTTGTCAGGCTTCAATCCTTTCAGTACCCTGCCCAACAAACACTGGTGCATTCTTTAAACCAAATGACATGCATCTGTACTGGTAATGTACCCTACGTGCCGAAAATGTAGTCTTCACTCTATCCTCTGTAGCCACTTCTAACTGATGGTCCATTTTTGAGAAATACTGACACTGTCCAAAGTTATCAATGTTATCGTGATGTCTGGAATTGAGTACGCATAGTCTTACTATTCAAATAGTGTTCATCACAACAGCATCAATATTTTCGCATACCGCCCACAGACTTCTTCAGCACAATTATAATTCCTGCTCCTCTTCCCCGTCCGGGCTACTACTCTCTTCTGTTATGCTGTTGGTCAACTGTTGATTGATAAACTCCTCCAAAATCAACTGCACAGACGATTAGTCTCTGGTACAGTGGTACTTGTGTTGCATCACGGGTATTGCAGGCAATTGCCCTCTCAGAAAAAGCATGTCCTGAAACTCTAACGATAACTGTTCCATTTGTGCCCTATGTACTTTTAAATGCTCTACCTTTTCACGAAATTCCATCTTAGCAGCATTTTGTGCCCTCTTATAACCTACACCTTCTGTACAGCAATCCTCACCCTCTGGAATTTCTAACATTGCCACTAATTTCCCTTTAACAGCTTAACCTCCTTCCCACCAAGAGTTATCCACATTGATGGGTACTACCTTACCTCCATCCTTGTCCTGTATGCATACGATGCTTCATCTTACCAAACAACATACTGCATCTAATATATCACTCTATCTTCCAACAGTTCTATTACATGTGACATACTTCTGGTAAGTCAGGGTCCACATTCACCCATAGCGACTTCCCAGTGCCACTTGACACACAGTCATTTGCATTAAGTGTTAATGTTATAGTTCATGGTTTGATTGGATTGCCTTGTATAAGGGACACTCCTTGTGACAGATCAACATTGACGACAGTGTCCCATTTACCAGAATGTTTTCCCACTAAGTTCTACCATATGTCGTTGAAGGTAAATTAAGGCATGTCGTTGATACAGAAAGTCTAACCCCAAGATCATATTTTAGCCGTCGTTTACGTGATAAATCAATTCCACACACTGCCGAAACTTGGTTGTCTCTACTGAAAATTCGTCATTATCGACCCTAGTGGTCATGTACCACTGTCCCTTACCCCACGCAACTTATAACGTGGTCTCTGGTGCCAAATCCCTCAGGACACAAGTGCACATTGCTCGGCTTCTTATTTACCTTCTCGCTGCATATTAACTCATATGTATGCTTTCTAATTCTATCCGCAAAATCCTCCATGGTCTCCTAGAAATACCCTCAATTTTTCACGGAAAAATCGCACTCTCTTTTGCTTCCTGTATCTTTGTACCAATTTCTGCCTGAATTGTTCAAAGTTTCTGCTTTGTCCAGTGCCTCTGTTTAACCCAAGTGTGAATAGCTTTGCTTCCTCCGATAGGCGGCATCTTGCTATCTGTAACAAATGTTTGTCCGACCAACCACCTATTCTGGAAGATGACACGATATTCTATACAAATGATAACACGTTCTCAGACGACCTATTACCACATTAGATTCTGGAGGACGATGGTCCAAACCCGCATCTGGCTAACCTGATTTCGATTTTCTGTGATTTCAAAAATTGCTTGAGGCAAATGCTGGGATGGTTTCTTTGAACGGGCACTGCTGTTTTCCTTCTCCATCCTTCCCTAAGTTTGTGCTCCTTTCTAACGACGTCGGTGTCGACGAGACGTTAAACACTAATCTCCTCCTCAGACGACTTTGCCAGTAAAGGGAGAAACAAGGTTTGCAACAACTGGATAAACTCCCAGATTCGGTGTTTCAACAATCTTAATTCTTCATCCTTCTCTGCCAATTTATTAATTACAAACATATTTTCTCCCCTTAAATTCGTTACCTGTTTAATTAACTATTGCATAACTTCACCTCCACTGACCCTTGTGTCTCTGATTTCCCTACTGCATCAGTCTTACTCATATTTAAGATCCATAAATAACTCGAAAATAAAATGAACACTACGCTTGTCAGCAAGTAACGCTACCCTTTTCACTTCCTCTGTCTAATCTTGAGCCATCTGGACTTCCTAAATTGCCTAGCCATTTGGCCAAAATGCAGCGTAAGAGCAGAATGCCCTCGTAAATTACACTGTGTGCCCCATTCATCCATAGAATTCCCTTTAAACTGGGAGATGTCCACCCATGCCACATAGTTTGCAATTTGAGGCACACACACTGCACTCCAGCGACCCAGTTCGACAAAGGCGCGCAGACAGTGACTTCTGTCCTGGCAAGAAGGAACAGTGTCAGCGCCTCCTGATGCTGACATCAGGCAGAGTGACAGCCCATGACCTGACAATGGGCCACGCCCTTGACATTAGTGGAACTCTGTGCTGTGCGGTGACGGCGTTCTGCAGTGGCGGACACATACACTTACGGGCCTCAGGCTCAATGATATCCACTGCGAAGGCAAAGGAAGACACCCATGCATGGGACCTGATGTGCTGCCCCCTGGGAGGAGTCAGATGATGGTAGGTGCAGATGGCAGGTCAGCGACGCTATGGTACCAAGTCCCACAAGAAGACTCAGTGCAGATGGCGGCTGGCCCGACCCAGTCTTGAACCCATGGCTGCAGCTGGCAATGTTCGTTCGTCTCATAGTCTGCCAATGGCCATGGTATTGTGGTCGTGCCCTGCACTCCAAATGCCTCTACCTCAAAATCCGTTACTATTTACATGGCTCCAGTGCACATTTGTTCCACTGAAACCCACACCCAATCAGGTAGCTCATAACTAAAGTGTTTCCCTGGTGCTGTGAAAGTGTGCGGCTCACTCCAGCTATTACCACTGTTCATTGCAGTTTACTACTGAGTACAGCTAGCGCATCTCACCATCCTTTTGCGTACATGTTGCTGTAATCCATACGATGTCACACTATGGTTACTGCCCAGTGGCAGCTTGATGCAGTGTTACTTCATGGCTCCTTGCAAATTATCCCAAATTCTATTAGAAGTAGGTAGTAACACTATATTACTTTCTACATAACTATGCTGGAGATTCACGATCGGAATAGTGGGCTGAAGTATTTTATCTGCAGCATCAGCCAGGAGAATGTTGGAGACAACAGCTGGGGAAGTCATACTAGTTT
This sequence comes from Schistocerca gregaria, assembly GCF_023897955.1. Taxonomy (NCBI): domain Eukaryota; kingdom Metazoa; phylum Arthropoda; class Insecta; order Orthoptera; family Acrididae; genus Schistocerca; species Schistocerca gregaria. Next base: position 858,352,937 of record NC_064920.1, read on the forward strand.
CGTCAGCAGGCTAAACAGAGTTGAAGGCTGCAGCTGACTGAGACAAAAAAATTGTTCAAATGGCTCTAAGCACTTTTTTTCGCTTGCTGTTTGCCAAATAGGCCCGCTGCCTGTATGAAAAAGCGGGCTGTAATACTGCCGTTGGTCTCTTAGCCGTCACATCAGTAACTCAAGATCAAGAACAAGGGAAAATCCACATAGTAATGAACATCAAAGCTCCACATACTAATCTAATTTTCTTTTCCTTTGCTAATTATTAAATGCTGCTCAGTCGTTGATTAAAACTGCCTGACACTGTACTTGGTCCGCCTCCATGGGGCGGGACACGGGCAACGGCACATCGGTAACTCTAAGCACTATGGGACTTAACATCTGTGGTCATCAGTCCCCTAGAACTTAAACCTAACTAACCTGCCCGAGGCAGGATTAGAACCTGCGACTGTAACAGCAGTGCGGTTCTGGACTGAAGAGGCTGAGACAAATTGAAAGCAGCAGAAAAATGGTGGATCTTCATACAGGGTGTGATAGATAAGTAATGAGACTCAGTCTAGAAAAACAAATTTATTGATCCAATTTGTACAAAACGTTAATATTCTTCAAAGTACTCGCCTTGGGCGTCGACACAACGTTGCCAGTGCGTTTTCCAAGCTTCATAGGCCCCACTGTAGTCCGTTTGAGTTATCCCAGTTAGTCCCTTCGTGACAGCACGTTGGATGTTCGGAATATCGTCGAAACGATGACCCTTCAGGCATCTTTTGACCTTCGGAAATAGGAAGAAATCAGGAGGACTCAAGTCAGGGCTGTATGGTGGCTGTGGCAGAACTTCAACTCCAATTCGGGTCAAGTAGGAGGTCACGAGGAACGCTGTGTGCGCCGGAGCGTTGTCGTGGTGGAGACGCCAGCGTTGAGCAAGGTCCTGTCGCTTCCGTTTGACGGCTCTGTGCAATCGCTGAAGGACTTCTTTGTAGAATTTCGCATTGACAGTCTTCCCCTGAGGGACAAACTCTTTGTGAATTAACCCCCGCTTGTCGAAAAACACAATCAGCACTGTCTTGATGCGGGACTTTGACATTCTTGCTTTCTTCAGCCACGGGGATGCCGGTGTGTGCCACTCCGAGTTCTGGGCTTTCGTCTCCGGGTCGTACTGGAATGTCCACGATTCGTCGCCTGTTACTACGTTGTCTAAAAAGTCTGGATTATTTTTCCAATCATTCAACATCTCACGGCAAACGTCCACTCGTTGTTGCTTTTGTTCATCGGTGAGCACTCGGGGAACCAATTTTGCGCGAACTTTCCTCATCATCAAATCTTGCGTAACAATTTGGTGAACCGTAAATTTATTCACGGAGACCTCATCGGCGATCATTTTGAGACTTAAACGACGGTCGGAGTCTAGGAGTTCTTTCACTTTGGCCACCGTTTCATCCACACCACTCGTTGAAGGGCGTCCAGATCCTTCATGTCTTCAACGGATTCCCTCCCGTTTTTAAATTCATTAAACCACCGGAACACTTGAGCTCTTGATAGGGAGTCTTCTTTGTAGGCCTCTGTAATCATAGCAAAAGTTTCTGGAGCAGTTTTGCCCAAGCGAAAGCAAAATTTGATTGCATACTGCTGATCTATCGAGCGATCCATCTTCAGCGTTTTCACAAGTGTCACGGGCACACAAATAACGTAATACGCGAAGCTTGACCCTCACTGCACCAGAGCTCCGACGCGACTGCGGACCGGTTCTATTGTTAGCTCAGATCCCCCACCACGTGACGTACAGGTGGAGACCGCCCTGCGAGCGACTGGGGCGCTGTGCGGCGGCCAGTCTCATTACTTATCTACCACACCCTGTAGTTCCAGAGTTTGAGTGTTCAGCTAGCGGCCTCTCTGTAGTCTCAGATACAATATAATCATGGCCACTGGAAACTCCTTGGTTGACAGGTCAAATGCCAATCTTGCGAAATCCATTAATCGTTGTGGACATAGTTCCTGCTTTTACAAAAGCCTTCTGTGCAGCCTTTACATATTTGAAATATAGAGACAACACAGCCTGGATTTGACCTTATCCAGCGCGAAAGATCGCAAGCTTAAAACACACTCGTAGTCTTCATCTAGAGCCTGTAAGCGGTGAGGCCAGTGGGGTGGGATGCATAGCAGTACTACATCATTTTCCCTTGCGAAGTTGATAACACCATGTTTTTAGTGTACACAAAATTCCCATCAGCAAGAAGGCGAACTGGCATCTCTAGTTGCTCGGCTCCAATTACCAAACTGATTAAATCATTCACAAATTGTTTCAATCACTGACAAAAGAGTACTGGATTGCGTAAAACCACTTGGGTGATATGCCACAGGAGAGCAGTCATCGTTAGCTTGAACTCTTGAAAAACTAAGTAGAGTATGTACCGGGCGACAAAAAGTCAGTATAAATTTGAAAACTTAATAAACCACGGAATAACGTAGATAGAGAGGTAAAAATTGACACACATGCTTGGAATGACATGGGGTTTTATTAGAACAAAAAAAATTGCTAGGCGTGCGAAAGATCGCTTGCACGCGTCGTTTGGTGATGATCGTGTGCTCAGCCGCCACCTCTCCTGAGGCAAGCTGGCCCACAACTGTTTTAGCAACTCTTAATACCCTGCATACTGGCGTTGTGTGTGAGTTGTCGTCCAAACTGGCTTCACACAGAATCTGTTTGGGGGCAAATCTGGAGATCTTGTTGGTAACAGGGGTACCTCAACATCTACATCATATTCCGCAAGTCACCTAATGCTGTGTGACGGAGGGTACTTTCGGTAGTGCTATCTGATCCCTCCAACCATGTTCCACTTGCGACTAGTGCTGGGAAGAATTATTGACGGTAAGCCTCTGTATTGGCACTAATTTCTCAAATTTTTTCCTCCTGGTCAATACGCGAGATGTATGAGGGGGGAAGTAATGTGTAGTCCGACTCCTTCTGAAACGTGCTGTCCCGAAATTTCAATAGCAAATCTCTCCGTGATGCTTAACGCCTCTCTTGTAACGTCTGCCAGTGCAGTCTGTTTAGCGTCTCCGAAACGCTCTGTCGCCAGCTAAACGATCCCGTGACGAAACGCGCCGCTCTTCGTTGGATCTCCTCTCTCCTGATAGGGATCCCAGATAGATGAACAATACTTAAGAATCGGGCTAAAAAGCGCCTTATAAGCCACTTGTTTCGTGGATGAGCTACATTTCCTTAAGATTCTTTCGATGAATCTGAGTCTGGTGCCTGCTTTACCCACTATCTGTTTTATATGGTCATTCCACTTAAGGTCGCTCTGGATAGTAACGCCTCCAGCTGTTTGTCATCAATAGTGTAGCTGTACGTAGTGGATTTCTTTTCCTGTCTATGAGAAGTACGTTACATTTATATACGATCGGGCTGAACTGCCAGAGTCTGCAACCTTTGTAAATTCTCTGCAGATCGTACTGCAAATTCTTACTGTCCTCTGGCGTTGCTACTTTGGTATAAACAACTTCATCATCTGAGAATAGCCTTAAAGAGCATCTGACGCTTTTTACTAGATAATTTACATATATTGTAAACAGCAACGGTCATATCACACTTACCTGTGGTACTCCGGATATTACCTCTACATCTGTCGATTTAGTTCCGTTAAGAGTTATGTGTTGACTTCTGTCTGTAACAAAGTCTTGAATCTAATCGGAGGTCCGCTCCGAAACATTACGCAGACAGTTCCTAAGACACGTGCCATGTGTGTACCAGCATTGTACTGCTGAAAAATTGCACCACAGTACTGACGCATGAGAGAAAACACATGAGGACTTAGGATGTCCGAGTCATATAGTTGTGTCGTCAGAGTTCTCTATATCACTACCAGGTGCGACCTGAAGTCATACCAAATGGCTCCCTCAACCAGAGGATAACACCGCTATGCCACTCCAAAGCACTGGAAGAGTGGAACGTCACCCCAAGTCACCACCATATTTGCCAACGATTATCATCTGGGATAGAGCAGAATTGCAATTCATCACTGAACATAATACGTCGTCATTCATCAGCAGTCCGTGCTTTCTGGTCACGATATCACTCCAAATGCAGACGTTTCTATTGCGATGGCAGCCTATGCATGGAACGATAAGTCCCTAGCCCGGATGCAGCTTGTCTCTGACCGATGGGGCGAGATAATGTTGCAGGTGGTCCATTACTCGCACGCGCCGGTGTCCGACAGGTTGGACCACGCATATAGACCACTTGAGATGGCAATAGACACGTGTTTTTGTTCGGAGAGGGCTTGGCTCGAGTATCGTGTTGTTTTTGGAAACCCAGAATCTAATCTGTAGGAATCAACATGGATTCCGGAAACAGCGATCGTGTGAGACCCAACTCGCTTTATTTGTTCATGACACCCAGAAAATATTAGATACAGGTTCCCAGGTGGATGCTATTTTCCTTGACTCCCGGAAGGCGTTCGATACAGTTCCGCACTGTCGCCTGATAAACAAAGTAAGAGCCTACGGAATATCAGACCAGCTGTGTGGCTGGATTAAAGAGTTTTTAGCAAACAGAACACAGCATGTTGTTCTCAAAGGAGAGACGTCTACAGACGTTAAAGTAATCTCTGGCGTGCAACAGGGGAGTGTTATGGGACCATTGCTTTCCACAATATACACTCCTGGAAATGGAAAAAAGAACACATTGACACCGTTGTGTCAGACCCACCATACTTGCTCCGGACACTGCGAGAGGGCTGTACAAGCAATGATCACACGCACGGCACAGCGGACACACCAGGAACCGCGGTGTTGGCCGTCGAATGGCGCTAGCTGCGCAGCATTTGTGCACCGCCGCCGTCAGTGTCAGCCAGTTTGCCGTGGCATACGGAGCTCCATCGCAGTCTTTAACACTGGTAGCATGCCGCGACAGCGTGGACGTGAACCGTATGTGCAGTTGACGGACTTTGAGCGAGGGCATATAGTGGGCATGCGGGAGGCCGGGTGGACGTACCGCCGAATTGCTCAACACGTGGGGCGTGAGGTCTCCACAGTACATCGATGTTGTCGCCAGTGGTCGGCGGAAGGTGCACGTGCCCGTCGACCTAGGACCGGACCGCAGCGACGCAAGGATGCACGCCAAGACCGTAGGATCCTACGCAGTGCCGTAGGGGACCGCACCGCCACTTCCCAGCAAATTAGGGACACTGTTGCTCCTGGGGTATCGGCGAGGACCATTCGCAACCGTCTCCATGAAGCTGGGCTACGGTCCCGCACACCGTTAGGCCGTCTTCCGCTCACGCCCCAACATCGTGCAGCCCGCCTCCAGTGGTGTCGCGACAGGCGTGAATGGAGGGACGAATGGAGACGTGTCGTCTTCAGCGATGAGAGTCGCTTCTGCCTTGGTGCCAATGATGGTCGTATGCGTGTTTGGCGCCGTGCAGGTGAGCGCCACAATCAGGACTGCATACGACCGAGGCACACAGGGACAACACCCGGCATCATGGTGTGGGGAGCGATCGCCTACACTGGCCGTACACATCTGGTGATCGTCGAGGGGACACTGAATAGTGCACGGTACATCCAAACCGTCATCGAACCCATCGTTCTACCATTCCTAGACCGGCAAGGGAACTTGCTGTTCCAACAGGACAATGCACGTCCGCATATATCCCGTGCCACCCAACGTGCTCTAGAAGGTGTAAGTCAACTACCCTGGCCAGCAAGATCTCCGGATCTGTCCCCCATTGAGCATGTTTGGGACTGGATGAAGCGTCGTCTCACGCGGTCTGCACGTCCAGCACGAACGCTGGTCCAACTGAGGCGCCAGGTGGAAATGGCATGGCAAGCCGTTCCACAGGACTACATCCAGCATCTCTACGATCGTCTCCATGGGAGAATAGCAGCCTGCATTGCTGCGAAAGGTGGATATACACAGTACTAGTGCCGACATTGTGCATGCTCTGTTGCCTGTGTCTATGTGCCTGTGGTTCTGTCAGTGTGATCATGTGATGTATCTGACCCCAGGAATGTGTCAATAAAGTTTCCCCTTCCTGGGACAATGAATTCACGGTGTTCTTATTTCAATTTCCAGGAGTGTATATAAATGATCTAGTAGATAGTGTCGGAAGTTCAATGCGGCTTTTCGCGGATGATGCTGTAGTATACAGAGAAGTTGCAGCATTAGAAAATTGTAGTGAATTGCAGGAAGATCTGGAGCGGATAGGCACTTGGTGGAGGGAGTGGCAACTGACCCATAACATAGACAAATGTAACGTATTGCGAATACATAGAAAGAAGGATCCTTTATTGTATGGTTATATGACAGCGGAACAAACACTGGTAGCAGTTACTTCTCTAAAATATCTGGGAGTATGCGTGCGGAACGATTTGAAGTCGAATGATCATATAAAATTAATTGTTGGTAAGGCGGGTGCCAGGTTGAGATTCATTGGGAGAGTCCTTAGAAAATATAGTCCATCAACAAAGGAGGTGGCATACAAAACATTCGTTCGACCTATAATTGAGTATTGCTCATCAGTGTGGGATTCTACCAGGTCGGGTTGACGGAGGGGATAGAGAAGATCCAAAGAATAGCGGCGCGTTTCGTCACAGGATTATTTGGTAAGCGTGATAGCGTTACGGAGATGTTTAGCAACCTCAAGTGGCAGACTCTGCAAGAGAATCGCTTTGCATCGCGGTGTAGCTTGCTCGCCAGGTTTCTAGAGGGCGCGTTTCTGGATGAGGTATCGAATATACTGATTCCCCCTACTTATACCTCCTGAGGAGGTCACGAATGTAAAATTAGAGAGATTCGAGCGCGCACGGAGGCTTTCAGACAGTCGTTCTTCCCGCGATCCATGCGCAACTGGAACAGAGAAGGGAGGTAATGACAGTGGCAAGTAAAGTGCCCTCCGCCACACACTGTTGGGTGGCTTGATTAGTATAAATGTAGATGTAGATGGCTCGCTGCTAATCGTAGCGGCCGTCACGGACGCCGATGGTTCCAAGTGCCCCGCGCATAAGCCAGAGCGCCCTGCTGCTCGGGCCTGCACGGCGGGGCAGCCGACAGCTGTGGCGGACCGGGCAGCCTGCGCGGGTGGCGAGCCGCGAGAGACTTTTTCAGGTATGTTTAAGTGATCTGTGAAGGCGTAATCACGCGTTTCCCTACGCGATTGGGATGAAAAAAGTGCCCCAGTTGTTAAAATGTCCCACACACTGCAATCGATTTCCTGACTACTTTCCGTACACTACCTAGTATCACGTAATTTGTTTAAATAAGCAGTATTCTATACAATGCAATAAATCAATCAGTATTTCCAGATCAGGGAGGGGGCGAGGGAAACTGAAGGATATAGGTTTAATTAATTAATCAGTCGATCATCACTTAAAACTTCCGGGGTGATAGGCCGTGGTCGAAGTATAAAACTCTCTCCTGACGTTTCGTCTCCGACTGCGTGACACATCCTCGGAGGTACAGCGGCGAACTGCGAAGAGAACTCGAGGAAGCGCTGATTATATAGACAGTACAGTGGGCGCCACTGTCGATCTCGTGGCGTCGGCTATGAGACTGACTCTGGTATTGCCAACATTCTTGATTGAAAGTAATCGATCGTCACGCTTGCGGTGCAGCGCCGACATCCAAATGTTATCCAGTTTAACACCTTCGTCTTTCCTGTTAAAATTATTTCGATGTTTATCAATCTCGATAGCCTCTCTATACAAGCGTGCATAATAATGCGAGGTTTTTGATATGACGCTCGTCTCGCTGAATTTTATTTCATGATCACCTTCCTGATAAACTTGTTCCGCTACGGCCGATTTATCCGTGTGACCCAGGCGGCAATTCCTCTTATGTTCGACAAGACGGGTGTTCACACTTCTCTTTGTGGTACCGATGTAAACCTGTCCACAACTACAAGGAATTTTATGTACCCCCGGTGTAGCCAAAGGGTGTCGTGCATCTTTTGCCGACCTTAAAAATTCTTTTATTTTTCTAGTGGGCCTGAATATAGTTTCCACCCCATACCTTTCTAAAACTTTCCCAATGCGATCTGTGACCTTACTAATGAACGGAAGAAAAACTTTGCCCTTGGACGACTGTTGTTCGTTGGACAGGTTTACATCGGTACCACAAAGAGAAGTGTGAACACCCGTCTTGTCGAACATAAGAGGACTTGCCGCCTGGGTCACACGGATAAATCGGCCGTAGCGGAACATGTTTATCAGGAAGGTGATCATGAAATAAAATTCAGCGAGACGAGCTTCATATCAAAAACCTCGCATTATTATGCACGCTTGTATAGAGAGGCTATCGAGATTGATAAACATCGAAATAATTTTAACAGGAAAGACGAAGGTGTTGAACTGGATAACATTTGGATGTCGGCGCTGCACCGCAAGCGTGACGATCGATTACTCAATCGAGAATGTTGGCGATACCAGAGTCAGTCTCATAGCCGACGCCACGAGATCGACAGGGGCTCCCTCTGTACTGCCTATATAATCAGCGCTTCCTCGAGTTCTCTTCGCAGTTCGCCGCTGTACCTCCGAGGATGTCTCCCGCAGTCGGAGACGAAACGTCAGGAGAGAGTTTTATACTTCGACCACGGCCTATCAGCCCGGAAGTTTTAAGTGAAGACAATACCGGCCGTGAAAACTTACATTGTATGATCAATTAGTCAATCAGTTTGATACAGAGCAAGGGTGGGGTATTTGAGTAATGTGAAGTAGCTCGTGAATACCGAAAATGGTACAATTGAACTACTTCCCGCCAATTTTTTCAATCAATTTCATTAATTAGTCAATTAATTTGATATGAGAAGTGGTGCCAGGTTCCTTAGAGTGTGGGAGGGGTGGGGGGTGACAAGAAAAATCACTTAATCGAACAACAGGATAAGGATTTGTCAATCCAAAGGACTGATTATCGCCAGGGGGTCATAATCTTCATAGCAGAACTATAGGTTGAGGACAAGCCAGTCAAAAAAGAACAATAGATTTGCCACTGAATGTGTACTTGCTCCTGAAATGGGCAGCCAGTACTAACAAAACATCCCAAAACGAACTTTGTGTTACAACTAATATCACCTCAGCATGTGAAAATCGTAACCTGTTATTAATGGAAGTATCTAATTTTATATACGAAGTTCTCATACACGCTGTACAGTCCCTCCCTGAGAAGTTGTTTGCGATTTCAACTTTTCCCTTGCCTTTCATTTTCATGCTGTTTATTAAAATTTTGGTAAATAATATACGGTTAGCATTCTTTCGGTTTATATGAGGTGTAAGTAATGTAAAAAATGAAAAAGAAAATGTTTCCGCGTAGGAGCTCGATCCCACGACTTCCAGATTACTGTTCTGCACTCTTTCCATTGTCTGGGAACTATGCTAGCTTCAATGGCTCATGTCTCCCCAGATCAGTGCCAAAAATGTTATTATTCTAAATGTTCGGCCATCTGGACTTCCCAATCTTGTCGCTCTAATTACCCTTCATATAAATAAGGACGAATCGGTGATGACGTGTAGTACCAGTCCCCTTGTTAGGTCAGTTAAATTCTTCTTGCAGTATCACAATTTATTTCTTGTCTTAAACTATTTTCGATTACACTGCAGTGAGATTCCTTTATCAATGTTTACACAAACAGGTGACGGACTATTACTGCAATTGCATTTTTCTTTTTGTACTAGAGAAGTCATTGCCACGTTTAGTGACTGGAAAATACGGAAGTAATACCATTAAAATATCAAGTTCTCCGTTTATGTCATTCCATTCTTCTGTCATTACACATCAGTCGCTTGGAACACTAGCAGCGCTTCAGCCGGTAAACCTTTTGACAGCTGAAGTAACTGGCATGTAGTAATACAACTCAAAAGCTTGCATATTTTCCCCTATAGCGTTCCCGTCAGATCACCGAAATTTAGCGCTGTAGGGCTTTTCTAGCTCTTGGATTGGTCACCGCCCAGGTCTGGCAAGCGGGGTGCGTTCAGCCTTTGTGAGGCCATTTGAAGAGCTACTTGATTGCGAAGTGGCCACACCGGTCACGAAAACTGACAATGGCCGGAAGAGCGGTCTGCTGAACACATACCCCTCTGTATCTGCATGCGGTGACGCCTAAGGGCTGGGGATGACACGGCGGCCGGTCGGTACCGTTGGGCCTCCAAGGCATGTTCGCACGGTGTTTGTTTGTTTGTGGTTGTATTCAGCCATCTAACCTGTGTCGTCACTGCCGTGAAGGATGTACTTTGGATCCGACGCTCTTCTATTCTCGAAGAATGCTGATCTGCTGCGTGATGGCGGTAACAGTCTTTATAATTATTAAAATAATGACCAAACCTGAAACATAATTTTACGGCTGCCTCATGGCATCGATTGTTGGCAGAAAACACCAAATAAATGAAGTTCAACTGCTTTTAGGCTATATATGGGACTGGATCATATCGGGTTAGCAGCTGACAAAAAATAAAATAAAATAAATAAATAAAAAACTAAAAGAGAGACATTGCACTTTAAGAATCCTGACAGCTTAATTAAGTTTCCATATATGTCATCATCATCATCATTGGTCAGTTAACTCGACCTCATCTCTTCATTCATTTCTTAAATAATTGAAGATTCGACTAGTTGTCTCCATCCACAGCAATCTTCAACGCTTCTTAAAGTAATATAAAGAGGTAGGCTTATAATCTTCTTCGCTTGATCCAACCATCTACTGGCTGGTCTCCCCCGTATTCTTCCTTCGACTTTGCCTTGCAGGATTGTTTTTTTCTAATGTATCCTCTTTTCTTATCAAAATGGGCAAGAAACTGGAAGTATCCTTGGCTGACATGGGAAGATAAAGGTCTTGCGATGCTAAATTCCTGTATAATGAAAGGATTCATTCTTCTTTCTGTCCAAGGTAAACGCAATATATTACGCCAACACCACGTCTCGAATGCGTCAGTTCAGCTATTCTAACTAGCTTTCACGGCACAGGTCTCACAGCCGTACCCAGAACACAGGAAACACCGAAGATTCCATCAGCCGCATCTTCACTGTTTTTGAAATTTCCTGGCTCTGCCATGTAACGTGTCAAGAGGAAACTTCAGCTGCCGTTGAGAGTAATTTGTTAAAGCTGGGAATGCCAGGTTAGGTTCCGCTGCTGCGGGAACGTCCAGAAGCGTGGACAGTAACAGGCGATCTGTAAGGAGGAGCATAACAATTACTTTAAGCAGTTGAAGAACGCCAGTGATGGTTCCCTTTCCGAAAAGTGTCCAACAGAGAATTTCTGTAGAAAACTGTTCATAGTGCTGTATATATACAAAAGGAGGCTGGGCAAACGGCAATGGATTCCGCCGAGATAGGCATGACGAGGGACTACGGGGAACGGAGGGATTAGCAGGAGTGAGCGTGTAGCGTTACGTGGTAGGCACTTAACAGGTAAAAGCCGAGCAGGCCACCAACAGCTGCAGATGTCTCAAGCTAAGTGTTGTTTGGAAACACCAAAACTCTGAACAAATCAAACACTCCAATAACTTAGAATGAGACAAGTAATGTTGATGCAGTAAGCTTAAGGACTACATGTGAGGCCAAGAAAGGCAATGCTATGTACACAAGAACCAACTGTGATTACAACATATAAGTGTACACGATACAGGTTTACACACTGTAATAACAAACAAGGCTATCTTACAAGGTAGCCATTATCACGAGTAACAGCGCAGATTACATTGTTATTAAATATGCTCCGATGATAAGCGCTTCACATTAAAAACGTGTCATACCAGAAAGTGCTCCGCACATGTACTTATAAATGAAGCAACATCTAGTTATTAGTATATCAGATTAATTTAATGTATTAGCCTTGTCGGCGCTATTTGATTGAAAGCGCGATAAACGCATAGTCTTGTCTATGTAAATCACACATCTATTTTAAACAAACTGTAATTAGTGTCAGTAGAAACACTAGAAAATACTGTTTCATGTAACATGTGTAAGTTAAATGTACAATTATTACTGTAGGAATATTGGCCTAATTCCATTTACATTCATATTTCCAGTTCATTTTCATTCCATTTCAACTGTACACGATACATCGAAGTGTTGGAAGAAGTGCGTCATGTGGTGGGAAGTTACTTGAGATCCCATTGGCTAAAGTTTGGTGATGTTTGTGGACTTGGAGGTGAGAGATATGCTCTTGGGAGCTTCTGAAAACTGCAAGGAAAAAGACTATGTTACGACCCTTAAAAACAGAGAGATGACTTTCGTTTTTTGGTGTGCGAGTGGATATTCAGTTAAGACAAGTGGAGACTTGTGTTTTTCGCTATCGGGAGTGCAGCTGAGGGATAGATTCTGAACAGAGACTTGTGCTTCGGCTGTCGGAGCATGAGACTGTATTTCTTTATATGCGATCATTAGTTTACACATCCGAGTGCAGGGTTAGAAGAAACGCACTTACTAATTTGAGCATATTAAGTGGAGGCTACCATTACTCGCATGCTGCTAGTTAAATTCCAAATGGGACATTCTTTCCAGATGAACTTACATTTTATTTAATTAAGAACCAGCATTCATTTGGAAGCTAAATCTTGCTGAATAAAACAGTTAAATAAAATATAAATCTGGAGTGGGGTGTACGTTATTAATATGACATCCCTGATCATTTATGTTTAATAATAATCTTTAACTCGCATTACACATCTGTCCTCAACAGTTTGACTGCATCATCGCCATTGTAGTGGATTGACAGGACACTGACGTATCAGGGCGTAAAGCAGACTGCGTGGCTCGACCCTGAGACATCAACGAGCAAAGTTTTAGCGAATAGAGTCGTACATCAGCTCAAGGAAGTTAAGTCGCGACCAGATCTTAGTGAATTTAAGCACTGCGGCTCGGCGATTCTTCGTTTTATTTCTTTATCACACTTTCCAGTGTCACTTGACAGAGATCCTAGATATACGCTTAACACCCAGAATATTATGACCACCTATCTAATAGCCGGTGTGTCCACCATTGGCATGGATAACAGCGGCTATGTGTCGTGACATGGAAGCAATGAGAGCTTTGTACATCGCTGGACGGAGTTGGTACTACATCTAACACACAAGTCACCTAATGCCCGTAAATTTCAGGGAGAGGGCGTTGAGATCTGGCGCCACGTCCAGTCTCTCCCAGATGTGTTCGATCAGGTACAGATCTGGCGAGATGGAGGGGCCATCACATCAATTAGAACGCGCCACTCTATTTCTCGAGCCACTCTGTCTTGATTGTCTTGAAGGGGTGTACGTGGTCTGCAATCAATGTGCGATACACCTTTGGCATCATGTTGCCTGATGCGAACTCCAGTGGACCCAAGGATGACCACGTGAATGTTCCCCAGGGCATATGGAGGCCCTGCCAGTTTGTCTCCGTCCTCCAGTACAGATGTTAAGGAGCTGTTTCCCTGGTAGATGACGGATTCGTGCCCTTCCATCGGCATGATGAAGAGGTATCGGGATTCATCAGACCATGCAACCCTTCGCCACTGCGCCAACGTTCGATGCCTATGGTCACGTGCCCATTTCAGTCGCCGATGTCGTGGTGTTTTCATGGGCATATGCATGGGTCGTCGCCTGTGGAGGCCCATCGTTAGGAGTGTTCGGTGCAATCTGTGTTTTTACACACTTATACTCTGTCCAGTATCAAAATCTCACGCTTGCTCAAGAACATTTCGCCACCTGTCCTGTTTTACCAGTCTGCCCAGCCTACGACGCCTGACGTCCGTATTGAAGGTTGGTCGCCCAACCCCACTTGGTTGCTTCTTCTTGGTTTCGCCACATGCTGAAGATGCTCACCACAGCAGTCCTCGCACACCCGACAAGTCGTGCAGTTTCCGAAATGATCGTGCAGAAAATCCGGACGGTGACACTCTGCCCCCAGTCAAACTCAGACCGCGAGGCTTCGCCATACTACACACAGACAGCACATTCACTGATACTACCTGCACCGTGCCTGTCATTCCTCACCAGGTGGCGCTGTTATCGCCTGTACTGGTTTATATCGACACTACGTCGGCGGTCACAATGTTCTGGCTGATCAGTGTACATTAATAATTCACTATCTCCGAATACTTTAAGCATCCTGTAAGTTGAATTTGATATAAATCTTAATGATTAGTGACCATTTGTTCCTATTTATCTCTTGACCGAAACTTTAATAGTTTTCACTCTGGAGACCAAATCTCTAAGTTCCTCCTCACTTTCTGCAAAGAGCGTAGTATCATGTGCAAAGCGTAGAGCGTTGATTTTCCTCCCGCCAATTGAAATTCCACCATCCCAGCCATCCTGTCCTCCCCTGATGACATACTCTGCATAGATGTTGTACAGCTACGGTGACAGTGTACAACCTTGTCTGACTCCATTTGTCACGTCGAAAAACTACACGTATTCACCGCCCTCCATCCACCATTTTCGATATACAGCCAACAGTTTATTACTCCACTCAAAAGTGGAATAGTGGAAGCTTGGCCTTCACACTTCTAAGCGTACTTTTGTACAAAGTAAACTACAATCCGTAGCGCAGAATTAGTCAAATTTTCACCCGTCAGTCAGGAGAAACAACTAGGATCACAGTCTCTAACTCGTCTTATACATGACAAGAATTTATCTTGGTTGGCTGCAAAGTGTAGATCACGCTAAAATAGTATTCTCCAAACTATTCCTTATTGCCATACTTTTAAAACAACTTTTCTTTTCACAATCAAAAAAACTTTTCTCAAAATTGCTCCAAGCTCTCGACTTCCCGTCTTACACATCCTAGAACCCATCTTGACAACTGCTCATCAGTTGTCTCCTTTCCGCTCGTCAAAATTTTTACACAGATTTATTTTTTTCAAAAATGCTTCAAATGGCTCTGAGCCTAATGGGACTCAACTTCTGAGGTCATTAGTCCCCTAGAACGTAGAACTACTTAAACCTAACTAACCTAAGGACATCACACACATCCATGCCCGAGGCAGTATTCGAACCTGCGACCGTAGCGGTCTCGCGGTTCCAGACTGCAGCGCCTAGAACCGCACGGCCATATTATATATATATATATATATATATATATCAACTGGGCCTAAGTTTCCAGAAACACTTAGACAATACACACAAGTACCGTGCGAATAGTATTATAACTCAAAATAATAACCACAGTTTGCAGAACATTTTCATATTACATGTTAATACACATAAATTACAAGATAACTGATGGCAATTAAAGAAAAGAAAATGTATGCAGTTTCTTTCTGTTGCCTCTTACGAGGTATTGACTTTGTGAAACATTGTCACAGGAACACCAAAAGCAGGGCCAAAATCTGTCCGTCATAAAATGTCGGTTGCACTCTCGGCGTTCGCTCACGCCACAGTCCAGCACGTTCTGTATGCGAAAATACGTTCACCTACAACGACGAGACTCATTAGTATTAATGTTTAAAGACGTTCAAGTGATTGCCCTACCTCAAATTAAGGAACGTTTTAACTGAACTGTGTTTTGATTGACAAGTGGAGTAGAAAATCATTGTCATCAAAACGGACGATTGTTGAACATGGTGATACTCATTATGGACTGGATTAACTGAATTACAGCATTGTATTCTTATTTGGTAAGCTTTTGCAGGCAATATTGATTGCGAACTGTGTCATTTTCGCGTGCCTGTGACCCTGCTTTTGTAACACATTGAAATACGTGATTATCTTCGCCACTGGACAGTGACATTTAGGTACAGTAGGTGCTGATCCGGTCCAGTGCGCTAATATATTTTCGTAGTCGATAAACTGGACACTGTTCCTAACAATCAAATTTAGTGAAGAATAAACGTTTGTGTTAATGCAGTCCAAATGGCGGTGTCGTGTACATTTCTGAGTAAACACCATCCGACAGTCATTTAGGATTACTGCTTCACCGTGGTCAAGAGTGGTGCGGCTAAGGAACAGACTATGAAACCCGGGTCAGTATCGGAACAATCAGACTTCAGTTTATATATGTTTCGATAGCATTGATGATGATAATTGGCCAAGATAGATAGGAGAAGATAGAAGGATGTGTATTGAATCTGAAACGGGTCCAGGCCAGTCCTCAATGAACTGCAGTGAAATTACAAAACTATGTATCCATCATAATGTGAATTTCAGATGTGTGTCACACATTGCAGTGGCGAAAATTAGTAAAATATGAATCGCCTAGATTAACACGGAGACTGTAAGAATGTCTGTCACCAAAGCCACAATGTAAGACGCTCGTGCTCTCTCTCTCTCTCTCTCTCTCTCCACACACACACACACACACAATAGAAATCCTTTTCACAGATACTTAGAACGTTAATGATGTAACTATTAGGGATTTTGATTGACAGAAATATCCGAAGAACTCTCCGTTTCAGTACTACATACTACTTAATAGTATCTACGTCGACGGTTACTGTTTGGTGCGTATAACACACTTCATCAGTAATTCAACATTTGGACTCTTGCCTTCTGTTACTTGTGTTCGAGTTGTGGAGCGGGGATGAATGACCAAATGGTCGGTGTTTTGTTATGTGGTTATGAAAAGGCCCTTAAACTGTCTGTGCGTGCATTACATCCACCTTCGCTGTTTACCAGAGCCTGAAAACTATTATTGCAGTCAGGCAGATAGGTCTGGGAACATACTCATCATAGTTTCCAGTCTGCAAGTCCACATTACTCTTTGTGCTCATTGAAAGAAAATATTCCCACTTGAAACTTCCTGGCAGATTAAAACTGTGTGCCGGACCGAGTCTCGAACTCGGGACCTTTGCCTTTCGCAGGCAAGTGCTCTGTCGCCCTGACTTTTAATCACCAAAAGTCAGTTGCTTCCCTTATAGTGGAAAATAATCTTGCCACTTCCCACAGGGTTTTATCAACATTGTGGGCGGCACACAAACAGTTACTTCCGTGGAATCTAAGCAATCCAGGACGGTGTACAGGCCTTCCTACCTTTACGGAAAACACATTCAAGTCTGCCGATCTCTGACGTCATCCGAGACCTTATGCACGCAGGCGTTTTACTGACGCAAACAGATTGATGTCTCGGTGCGAAGTGTGTGTTTTGACTGCCTTTCTGGCCGTATTTACATATAGGCGCAGCGCACCACCAAACGGAACAGTTGCTACCAACCGCCCTAGGCACCAATAGCAGTATCTAAAGGGCCCCTTACTCGGACACGTATTAATTTCTCTGTCGTTTAACAGTTTATAATCTTCTTAATTTTTATATAAATGGCGTTAAAGCTTCCTTTAGTTATTGATAAGTTTTAGCTCGACATAATTTAAACCTTGCCAGCTAGAATTTTTAGAACTGAACAGATAGTAGAACATGACCTCTGAACTGCCTCCATAAGATTCCTTGTAACTATAGTTATTTACGAAATGGTTCCAATGGCTCTGACCACTATGGGACTTAACATCTGAGGTCATCAGTTCCCTAGACTTAGAACTACTTAAACCTAACTAACTTAAGGACATCACACACATCCATGCCCGAGGCAGGATTCGAACCTGCGACCGTACCTGCAGCGCGGTTCCGGACCGAAGCGCCTAGAACCGCTCGGCCACAGAGGCCGGCAGTTATTTGCAATACAATCTTAAAACTTGATACAGCTGTATTATTACATGAATTCAACGATGTGCTGTAATTAGAACTTTCCATTAAAAATACAACTTATACTTAATCTATCATGAATAAGGACATTTTCGTTCCAAATTTGGTTTTTGTAAATAACTTAAAAACTAAGACAGGTAGCTTATTGGTGTCACATATTTAATGTATTGATATGAAAATGAGCCTACATAGCAATTTTCATCATTCTGAGTCTAATATTAAGCGCCTTCAATTTTTCGTAAAAACGCCGATTTAGACCAGAATATTACTCTGATCAAGCTGAGGCTGTAGCTTTTAAGTGTGACATACATTTGCATATTCTGACCAATTTTTAGTTCCCTAGTTTTATTATTTAGAGCCACTTATATTTTCTTAACGTCGTATATTTTACCTAACATATTCATTTGACCCTTCTGAGGCTTTACAATGTTAACATAATTAAACTTGGAAAAACTATTTTAATTTTTAATTTCACTCTTAGATTATGGTGCAATCCTTTGAAAGTTAAGCACGAGCGGTTCTGATGATGCGGCGCTGATAGTATTGTACCGGGGTAAGCCCCAGCACAATCTCTCGCCTCTGTACCTCTTACAATGATACAACGCTTATTTCGTCTCATCGTCCCTACCCGTTGATTAGCCTCGCTGCTGTAAATCTCACTTTTTCCATATTTAATTAATAGATGACATTAAACGTATCTTATTCATACCGTTTCTTCAGAGACAATGGTCGTGTCAATTCTGCTAGTACGATCCAATGCCGATACCTTCAGTGCTTACCCTCTGTCACAAGACTACACAGGCAGTGGTGAATGTCTTCCAGTGACCTCGTTTAAACAAAAACGGAGGCAAGTACAAAAAACGCTCTATGGCCCCCGCGACGTCACCACTGCTGGCGTAGCACACGTCGCACTAACTTGTTTCGTGTTATCGTGGACGTTTGCCTCACACCTCCCTCTTCCCCAATTTACTTTTGTTGTTGTTGTGGTCTTCAGTCCTGAAACTGGTTTGATGCAGCTCTCCATGCTACTCTATCCTGTGCAAGCTTCTTCATCTCCCAGTACCTACTGCAAACTACATCCTTCTGAATCTGCTTAGTGTAGTCATCTCTTGGTCTTCCTCTACGATTTTTACCCTAAACACTGCCCTCCAATACTAAATTGGTGATCCCTTGATGCCTCAGAACATGTGCTACCAACCGATCCCTTCTTCTTGTCAAGTTGTGCCACAAACTTCTCTTCTCCCCAATCCGATTCAATACTTCCTCATTAGTTATGTGATCTACCCATCTAATCTTCAGCATTCTTCTGTAGCACCACATTTCGAAAGCTTCTATTCTCTTCTTGTCCTAACTATTTATCGTCCATGTTTCACTGCTATACATGGCTACACTCCATACAAATACTTTCAGAAATGACTTCCTGACACTTAAATCTATACTCGATGTTAACATATTTCTCTTCTTCAGAAACACTTTCCTTGCCATTGCCAGTCTACGTTTTATATCTTCTCTACTTTGACCATCATCAGTTATTTTGCTCCCCAAAGAGCAAAATTCCTTTACTACTTTAAGTGTCTCATTTCCTAATCTAATTCCCTCAGCATCACCCGATTTAATTCGACTACATTCCATTATCCTCGTTTTGCTTTTGTTGATGTTCATCTTATATCCTCCTTTCAAGACACTATCCATTCCGTTCAACTGCTCTTCCAAGTCCTTTGCTGTCTCTGACAGAATTACAATGTCATCAACGAACCTCAAAGTTTTTATTTCTTCTGTATGGATTTTAATACCTACTCCAAATTTTTCTTTTGTTTCCTTTACTGCTTGTTCGATATACAGATTGAATAACATCGGGGAGAGGCTACAACCCTGTCTTACTCCCTTCCCAACCACTGCTTCCCTTTGCTGTCCCTCGACTCTTATAACTGCCATCTGGTTTCTGTACAAATTGTAAATAGCCTTTCGCTCCCTCTGTTTTACCCCTGCCGCCTTCAGAACTTGAAAGATAGTATTCCAGTCAACATTGTCAAAAGCTTTCTCTAAGTCTACAATTGCTACTACAGTAGTACAAGTTTATATGCTAACTAGCTCTGCACATGACGAAGAAATTGAAGAAATGTATGATGAAATAAAAGAAATTATTCAGATAGTGAAGGGTGACGAAAATTTAATAGTCATGGGTGACTGGAATTCGGTAGTAGGAAAAGGGAGAGAAGGAAACGTAGTAGGTGAATATGGACTGGGGCTAAGAAATGAAAGAGGAAGCCGCCTGGTAGAATTTTGCACAGAGCACAACTTAATCATAGGTAACACTTGGTTTAAGAATCATGAAAGAAGGTTGTATGCATGGAAGAACCCTGGAGATACTAAAAGGTATCAGATAGATTATATAATGGTAAGACAGAGATTTAGGAACCAGGTTTTAAATTGTAAGACATTTCCAGGGGCAGATGTGGACTCTGACCACAATCTATTGGTTATGACCTGTAGATTAAAACTGAAGAAACTGCAAAAAGGTGGGCAATTAAGGAGATGGGACCTGGATAAACTGAAAGAACCAGAGGTTGTACAGAGTTTCAGGGAGAGCATAAGGGAACAATTGACAGAAATGGGGGAAAGAAATACAGTAGAAGAAGAATGGGTAGCTTTGAGGGATGAAGTAGTGAAAGCAGCAGACGATCAAGTAAGTAAAAAGACGAGGGCTAGTAGCAATCCTTGGGTAACAGAAGAAATATTGAATTTAATTGATGAAAGGAGAAAATATAAAAATGCAGTAAATGAAGCAGGCAAAAAGGAATACAAACGTCTCAAAAATGAGATCGACAGAAAGTGAAAAATGGCTAAGCAGGGATGGCTAGAGGACAAATGTAAGGATGTAGAGGCTTATCTCAATAGGGGTAAGGTAGATACTGCCTACAGGTAAATTAAAGAGACCATTGGAAATAATAGAACCACTTGTATGAACATCAAGAGCTCAGATGCAAACCCAGTTCAAAGCAAAGAAGGGAAAGCAGAAAGGTGGAAGGAGTATATAGAGGGTCTGTACAAGGGCGATGTACTTGAGGACAATATTATGGAAATGGAAGAGGGTGTAGATGAAGATGAAATGGGAGATACGATACTGCGTGTAGAGTTTGACAGAGCACTGAAACACCTGAGTCGAAACAAGGCTCCCGGAGTAGACAACATTCCATTGGAACTACTGACGGCCTTGGGAGAGCCAGTCCTGACAAAACTCTACCATCTGGTGAGCAGGATGTATGAGACAGGCGAAATACCGTCAGACTTCAGGAAGAATATTATAATTCCAATCCCAAAGAAAGCAGGTGTTGACAGATGAGAAAATTACCGAACTATCAGTTTAATAAGTCACAACTGCAAAATACTAACACGACTTCTTTACAGACGAATGGAAAAACTAGTAGAAGCCGACCTCGGGGAAGATCAGTTTGGATTCCGTAGAAACACTGGAACACGTGAGTCAATACTGGCCTTACGACGTATCTTAGAAGAAAGATTAAGTAATGGCAAACCTACGTTTCTATCATTTGTAGACTTGGAGAAAGTTTTTGACAATGTTGACTGGAATACCCTCTTTCAAATTCTAAAGGTGGCAGGGGTAAAATACAGGGAGCGAAAGGCTATTTACAATTTGTACAGAAACCGGATGGCAGTTATAAGAGTCGAGGGACAGCAAAGGGAAGCAGTGGTTGGGAAGGAAGTAAGACAGGGTTGTAGCCTCTCCCCGATGTTATTCAATCTGTATATCGAACAAGCAGTAAAGGAAACAAAAGAAAAATTTGGAGTAGGTATTAAAATCCATACAGAAGAAATAAAAACTTTGAGGTTCGTTGATGACATTGTAATTCTGTCAGAGACAGCAAAGGACTTGGAAGAGCAGTTGAACGGAATGGATAGTGTCTTGAAAGGAGGATATAAGATGAACATCAACAAAAGCAAAACGAGGATAATGGAATGTAGTCGAATTAAATCGGGTGATGCTGAGGGAATTAGATTAGGAAATGAGACACTTAAAGTAGTAAAGGAATTTTGCTCTTTGGGGAGCAAAATAACTGATGATGGTCAAAGTAGAGAAGATATAAAACGTAGACTGGCAATGGCAAGGAAAGTGTTTCTGAAGAAGAGAAATATGTTAACATCGAGTATAGATTTAAGTGTCAGGAAGTCATTTCTGAAAGTATTTGTATGGAGTGTAGCCATGTATAGCAGTGAAACATGGACGATAAATAGTTTGGATAAGAAGAGAATAGAAGCTTTCGAAATGTGGTGCTACAGAAGAATGCTGGGTAGATCACATAACTAATGAGGAAGTATTGAATAGGATTGGGAAGAAGAGAAGTTTGTGGCACAACTTGACAAGAAGAAGGAATCGGTTGGTAGGACATGTTCTGGGGCATCAAGGGATCACCAATTTAACACTGGAGGGCAGCGTGGAGGGTAAAAATCGTAGAGGGAGACCAAGAGATGAATACACTAAGCAGATTCAAAAGGATGTAGGTAGCAGTAGGTACTGGGAGATGAAGAAGCTTGCACAGGATAGAGCAGCATGGAGAGCTGCATCAAACCAGTCTCAGGACTGAAGACCACAAGAACAGCAACCGATACCCTAACGAGTCTGAATGTAGTAATTGGATTGTTTTGCGCGCGCCTCTGGGGAAACGCTAGTCTTGTTCCCATTCTTAAGACACAAACAAATAAATATCAATTTACACAATTTTCAGATAGATTTCTTTCTTGAGAGACATGTGATCATCATCTGCGGACATTAGTAAGAAGACTAGTGAAGGGTAGGTTCTGGTCGATGGGCACGAAAAGTGGGTGACGTTTAGAATCTTTTTCATGTAAGGATTGTTCTCATTAATTTGGTAGTTTTACCACTTTATTGTACATAAAGTCATGTATGAAAAAAAGTTATTTTATCTCGCAACGAGTTAAAAATGGCGGCTGCAGCCCTTGTCAAAGTAGGCGACTCACGGCACGCCCTGGTTTGCGCGAAGCATTGTACAGTCTCGTAGCCGATTTTGAGACCCATAGAAATAGAAAATTCTTAGATTGGAATGATTTTGAGAGCCATCATGATAGGGGTTTGAAAAGTCCCTCTAAAAATGACAGCTGTTTGAAAAACATGTCAATTTTTTGTCAAATATTTTTAAAAAATATTTATTATTCGGATGTAAAAAGCTCTCGCTAAGACCCCCTAATCTTTCATTTAAAAATTAGATGAATCAATTAATCTATCGAAGCTCTAGAGTGATTTGCCCTCTGAATAATGTTTCGAGGAAAATGGGTTTCAAGTTTGGGGTTAAAAAAACACTGTTTCAAAACTTAGGACTAGTGTGCGATCCGAGGATCTTATAGAGGCATCCTTCCTCTTCGTCAAAGAAGCTCTGGTTCTGAATCTGGTGCTGCATTTTTTCAATCCTGGCTCTTCTAGCAAAGTGAGACCTTGTTTGCTCCGCGGCAGCCAAGCGCGTAAGGTCAGATAACTCCGTGAAGCTTTTGCTCTGCTTCCCTGTGACGATTCCTAACACGTTCATAGTCTTCAGAGCAGACGAATAACCTTCATTGGATATAGGTGAAGCTATATAGAGGCTGCTATTTCTACAGTTTTTACCCTACAATGAAGAGGTTCCGCTACCAAATACAAGCGTTGAAGCTCTCGTTGTCATTTTGAGTACTGGCTACGGTACATTATTTAAGCAAATCCTCAATGTACAGAAATTCGTATACTAGTCAAATTTTTCCTTGAATTAAATCATCGAGCGCCTACAGCTGCCTACACTTCAGTCGACGCATGCTTCCGTTCCATTCGCTATAACTTCTAAAATACTTTCACATTCCAATAGTCCATTTGCAGGCGTAATCTATACACTTCAGTGATGCAGATTAAGTGAGAAATCCATTTCTTCATCAGAAACTCCCCATAAGTGTCTGATCTGTTTGAGTGTGAGGTTTTTAACTACCCCACCATCGCCCCCCCTCCCCCCAAATAGACCCCTCATCGCCGAATTAACTATTCTTTGATGTCCCACGACGTGTCGTGCCAGCTTATTTTAATCGAATTGTGTCATGAAGCTCGTTTTTCCCCAGATCAATGCAGAGTCTCTTCATTGGTTACGCGGGCTGCCCACCTAACTCAAGCATTATTTGTAGCACAACATTTCAAAAGCTTTTATTCTCCTCTCATTTGTGCTGCTTATCGCCCACATTTTACTTCCGTGCAATCCACAAAAAAATTTCAGAAAATACTTTTCAGTGCTTACACTAACCTGGTATATGATGT
Organism: Schistocerca gregaria; assembly: GCF_023897955.1. Classification (NCBI taxonomy): domain Eukaryota; kingdom Metazoa; phylum Arthropoda; class Insecta; order Orthoptera; family Acrididae; genus Schistocerca; species Schistocerca gregaria. The sequence continues at coordinate 858,376,828 of NC_064920.1, forward strand.
GGTAAATTTTTGTGTTTGATAAGAGCTATTCTTACTACTGAAAATCGGTATTTTATATCCTCTCTTCTTCGGTCATCAGCAGTCGTCTATCTTCTCAAATAGCAAAAATTATGAAGTGCACTTAATTTCTCATTTCCCGATCTAATTCCCGCAGCGTCACCGGATTAATTAGAATACAGCGTAATACCCTTATTTTAGTTGTGTTGATATTCGTCTTATAAACTTGTTTCGAAACAGTGTCTACACCAATCCACTAAATTACATCCACAGAAACTCCGTTCCTTGAACTGATATTTCGGCAGGACACCACCTGGCCATATTTCGAGACAGCTGAGAGACTGAAGCTGCAGCAGTTATTTTAAACATGAGAGCCATATCACTGTACTTCCTGTCACAGAATACACAAAAGTCAGATGCACTGGTGCCCAAAATAAAAACAGTAAACCGCTGTTTCACAGTCCTGTGTAATTCAACCAGATGTCCGTACGAGCTCGTTCACCACGGAAGATGGCATTCCAGTCAACGGACAACCATGCCAACGATGAAGTCAGGGCACCTATGAAATGAGGAAGTGTTTGCAGGATAGTGCCACATCCACAATCGCTGTATACAGTGTCACAGACGGTGCAGTATAGCACAGAGAAGATGCCTACCAGACTCTCTGCGGTGGAGGGCCATAGAAGAACGGAAATAGGACAGTAGCAAACTGATGCGGCCCGATGGTTCAGTGTGAAGCGTTCTGTTGTTTCTCGGATGTGGCGGCAGTTTATAGAGTTCGAAACTGTAACGCGAAGACCAGGACATGGCCGACCACGTGTGACTTCAACAGAGAGGACCTTTACTTGGCTGTAGGGACACAACGTTGCCGCTCTAGTAGTGCACACCAACTGGCATCAGATCTCGCAGCATCCACTGGACGTGTTGTATCGAGGCAAACTGTGTGCAGAAGGCTTCGGCAGAGGGCCTGTATTGCTGCCAGACTGGATCGCACCACATACTGACCACATTAACAAGTTGTCGGAATGTGCGTGGAAATCCGGTAAGTTGGAAAAAACGAAGAACATTTTTCTCTACCGTAGTGCATATTGCAGTTGTTTACGTTCTGAGTTCTTTGCATTATTTCTACTTTACTATCGCCTGTTTATACTGTTTTGTGGCAAGATAAAAGCAACGTTGCGAAATATCCGTTTGTTGCTTTGATTTTGGACACCAGTATATGTTGTTTGACGTTAAATAGCGTTATATAAATTGAATCTATGGTTAGACGCTCTATCCATGTCGGGATACCGATTCATCAATAATAACTGCACTGAAGTGACGTCTTCGAGAGTTGATCAAAGAAAGCGCTAGATTCCATGCTTTGATCAGGCTAAAACCGCTATCTCTGTTAATTTAATCCTTTGCTAAACGAATTTTCACTGCTGCCTCCATCCATTGAAGAGACGACGTTGTCAGTCCATGAGAGATG